>NW_017729030.1:20116700-20135913 GCF_001723915.1 Gavialis gangeticus
CAGTGGGTCAGATCTGGGGTGGGGGGGAGGGGGATTGATCCAGACTGGTGGAGGGGCAGGCAGCACCTCCAAGTCCTCCCAGACCAAATTGGTCCCAGCACCCCAGACCCCTGCTAACTGCTCTCCTGGCAGTTCCTAGCCAACCTGCACTACTGCTGGTGTCACCAGGGAGCAAGTAGAGAAGGGGAACCTGTCCATCTGCCTGATGCCACTACCACTGGCCTCTGCCACTCCTCTATATGCTCAACCTATCCTGGAGAGCAGTGACAGCCCAGGTGTGTTCTCCTTACCTGCTTACTCTCCTGGGGCAATGATACCAGCCTAAGAGAAGCCGGGGGACACAGAGGGTAGGGGGTAAATTGGGAAGGGAGGTGGGGTTCAAAAGGGGATAGAGAGGACAGCAGCAGGCCAATCCAGCCTGGTGGGGGTAGTGGAGAACCAGATTGCAGGCAGGCAGGGGCTGGGAGGCCTAATAGGACCCTGCCAGCCCCTAGCTGCCTGCAGTCTGGTCCACCTACCCTACCCCTGACAGCAAGTGAGTTAGGCAGGTACAAATCCCGCTTGGCTCTTAGCCTGCCCCTGCTTGCCAGCCTTCTAAAGGCAGGTCAGAGCAGTGCACATTACATGGGGTATTAATGGTTAACATGTGACTGTTCAAAGTACATGCTAGTTTCAACATCAACTAAAATGAACATACGCTAAAAATAAGCTTTAACTATATGTTCATTGTTGCACAAGGACTTTTCCATTAGGAATGAAAGAGGACGTGAACTAGAGAGGAAAATGAATTAAAGGAGGAAATAAAACTTTTTTTCCATTGTTCCTGCCTTAGAAAGGGTAGAAGGCAGGGAAGAGAGACTAGTTAGCTACCCATCTAATATCAATCAAGGAAGAAATTATCACTATGGTAACTCATGAATAGGGACCTGCCAAATTCATGGTGGCATGATGATTTCTTTAATCTTCTATGTTGCCCCACGTGCACCTTGCCCCTTACCCCTCCCCCTGCCCCACTGCTGATTAGTGGAGAACCCTGCCACTCCCTCTTGATAAGCAGGGAAGCTAAAACAACAGCTTTAAGCATGGCACCATTTTTTGCCACTCCTCCACTCAGCGGGAAACAACAGGGCTGTCCAGGGCCCCTCAGCCACTAAGTGGCGGGAGGCAAAAATGGCACCATATTTAAAACCACAGTTTTTGTCTCCCCATTGATCAAGAGTGAGCTGCAAGTGGGGTACCTCCACCAATCAGTAGGGCTGGAGAGTGGTGGGGGAAGGAGAACAGGGTAATCTGCAAGATAAAAGGAGCCACAGCACACCCTACTTCCACCATGCATTCAGTAGGTCCCTACTCATGAAATACTTTACCTTTTACTACTACCACATAGTTACCAACCTTAATTCAGATACAACCACCTTTAAAAACCCTGTTGGCCCCAATCCTGCAATGATTTATGTATATGATAAATTATCTGCACTATGGGTCAGATCTTTAACTGGTGGAAATCCTTGGTTCAATGGAGTTACCCTGATTTACATCAGCTGAAGATATTTGGGTCTACTTACAAGGGTTGATCTTCAGATAGTGAAAACTCTCTTTACTCCAGATAAAGTAGAAGGAGCAATGAAAATTTACAGCAGTTTAGCATCTGACTTATTCTGTGTAAAATTAAGAAGGTAAATCTGTCTTTGGGTATGCTTACATTGTAGTTATACCCAATCTCTTCTAAATGTTTTAACTTGGCTATTGTCATCTGAATAACTATAGCAGCACAGAACTCAGTGAAAGGAGGAGGTACTCATCTATCTTTGACAGATTAAGATATTAGTATCAGAGAAAAAGGTTTGAATTTTAATCCAGTGGGAGATTCAATGGCTGGCTCTACGCGTGCTGGTTCATCTTCTAATTAGAATGCATCAGAGCAGATTTAATTAATTGAGTCTGCTCCATACTCTAATTAGAACGCTCCAGCATGGCCTCACTATCAAGCCCCCATGGATTTAAAAATGGCTGCTAAGGAGTTTTATCTAAAACTTATTGAATGACCCGAGGGTATTCTCTGAGAACCACTCTAATTAAGGCCCCACCCCAACAAACTCCTGAGCACATATATAGGCAACCAACATGTCTAACCTCATATGATATCCTTTTCTACAATGGTGACACTATGGCTATTGGTCTACACTCAACTCCTATTCACTTTAAAAGGAGTTGAAGGCATTCACCACCTGAGAGGGTATAATTATTTAGCACCTCACAGGATCTGAGTAAAATCATTGGCTTTTTTTTAGTTCTTTTTAATATTGACAGATATTAATTATAAAAAATGATAGGCACAGTGGACTGAAATGCAACCGACACTTTATAGCACTTTATAAATGGGTGAAAACTTTGGCATGCTTCCAAAAAGCAGGTCTCTTTAAAGGCATCTCAAATTGAACACTCAATAATTGATATATTTAAAAGGTGTTATAAGAATGAATCTATTAAATGAAGGGATCTCTCTCTCGTTTGCACTTAGAACAACCTATATTAAAGAAAGTGTTTCTTCAGCAATCAATTTTGCCTTTAATGCTGAACTAAAATGTGAGATTTGAAAATCCATGCTCCTCATGAAAACTATCCAAAATATCTGTTATTCAGTAATGAAGCAATATTAGGCAATAAGACCTGCTAACTTACAACAGTTAGAGCCACTTGTCCCTTTTGTAAGACAATGCATCCAGTACCTGCTTTGCCTAAGCAACAGAAAAGTTTCTAGACCATTCCCCTCAATTGGCACTTCTTAAGTAACACTTCCCAAATTCACAGATTCTTTTTCCTTATCAATTTATTGAGTTCCTATCGTAAGAATTCTTGGTAAAAAGTCACATTTTTTTTCTTTTGACCAGATTTCTCAGTGACATTTTATCACATAGTTTCTAAGATAAAAAGGTCACTATAATAAGTTCAGTTGATCTATTTGCCCAGTCTTTTCAATGTGAATTTTCTTTATGTGGAGACTACATTTTGGGAGTAACAAATTCCTCATTTACAAATTTCTAGGGTGCTAAGCTCTCCCTAATATAAATATCTTCTTATGTTGATTTCACAAAAAGGATTTATCATTGGTATCATTCCCAAGATAAATAAAATATTTCTGAACTTTCAGTAACATTGTAATCTCATAAAATAGATTTTCATAGTGAACCACATTTGTCATAATATTATAATCACAGGGAATTGAGATTATAATTAAAGTGATATTAGAAACCAGCTGAGTGAATTTCTACCACTCATACAATTTTTTTCCTAGAATACAAGTAATTTTTAGGGAGAAACTTAAAGAAATTGTGAAAAATGTCCAAATGAGACAATAGCTAGTCAAATGAAAGCCAAAATCAGAGCTCATTAGAGCTATTGAACTAAACATTTGGATAGGATTTTTTGTAGAAAAAAGAAGTCATAAAAAAATACTCTGTAAAAATATTTTTCAACATTTTTCTTTTTTTACTGATTTATTCCGTCAAATGTTTCATTTAAATATAGTAAAATTGTTATTAAATATCTTAACTAAAGGTGTGTCATAGTTTACAGTGATTTCATCATTCAGACATCACTTAAATCTCATACTAGGTGAATGAATGAATGTTTCTATCTTTCTCTGAAAAAGACAGTCACTAATGTATTTCCCCTATGTTAATAGTGCCTGAAATCTACTCTTAGAAAGCAGAAACTCTTTCAATGGTCTCAAAAAAAGAGCAGCAGAAGAATCATTATAAGAATGGCTTTTTATATTGAAATTTCTTTCACAAAACTCTTTCTTTAGCAATATTTAATACTTTTTTTCTACGTGTTACAAACTATTAATATCCAGAGAAAAAAAAATTCCCAGGCCTGCCATTCTCATGTTTGACCAAGCTGCTAAGTAGTTATTTATCCCTGACACAAATTTAACTGATGTCTACCAAGTGGTATTTGTACCACTCCATCATTCAGTAAGAATCATGAATTTAATTAATGTCTTTCTATTCCTTCTTCCAGATCATTAATAAAAATCTGAAGAAAATGTTATCCTAGTACTGATCACTCGAACACTACAGTGAATCTCTTCCCTAGCTCAATACACTGCTGTTTATCATGGCCTCTTATTTATCATTTAATCAGCCTGTTTCATTTTATGATAATGCATATTCTCCAGCCCACTTAAATTCATTGTACAATTACTGTGATATTCTGTCATATTTTCTATGGAAAAATAGTATGTGAACATGGAAATAAAAAGTACCATAAGACAGTAGATGGAGTGAACAGGGGCAGCAAACAGGGCAGTTTGAAAGCAGTTCACTGGGAGCAAGAGGAGGAAGGGAAAGAGGAAGAGTCAGGCACTAAGTACCAGAACCTATTCCAGGAAAGTAAGGAAGCCAGCTTCCTTCCTATCTGTGTGTTTGGCTAGCTGAGTGTTTGTTTGGTGGGCTGTGTGTTTGGGCATGTGCTCTGAGCAGCTGGGAGCACTGCAAGCTGCATGAACAATGTGTGCTCCTGGAGGCTGGTGGGGCACAGAGACCACCCACAGGTGGCAGTAGTGGGGGCATAGCAGTGGTGAGTGGGGAACTCCCGCAGGCAGCTGCGAAGGTGGTGGCAGTGGCCAGCAGTGATCGGAGACCACTCACAGAGGCTGCTGGCAGTGTTGGGGGGGGAAGGGCAAGTGGTGACTGCCTGTAAGTGCTGTCGGCAGGGTTGGCAGTGCTTTCCACAGGGGATGCACCGCCAATCTCTCGGGGTGCACCCCCTATGTGGAACCAATCGCTAGATGAGTGATTGTTGGGTAATAGCTGTCTGTGTCTGACAAAACACCTAAAAAGGGGGCAGAGCCAGTCGAAGCACAACAGGGTTCAGAAGGAGACTCCTCAAGCATCCAGGGAGTGCATGAATGGGGGCAGCCAATAGGGCAGTTTGCCAGAAGTTCACAGGTCAATTTGCTGTCCCCCCTCTTTGAAGGGGAGCCTTCAAGGTAAGCTCTTTCTTTAATTAAGAGTAGCTAACCTGCATATATTTAGTGTAAGTAGATAAGTATTGATCTAAATACTGAGTTTTAAGCCTCTTGCTTACCTTGAATCCCAAGCAAGGCAGAGTTTGCTAGGGAGTTTGCCTGGAAACGCTGTTTTAACTTCCTTTACAGTAATCTTGGTGAGAGGAAGCAGGGAAAAGGGAACATTTTGGGACCAAGGAGCAGGCCAGATTGTTCCTTAGCAAACAGAGGAGTTTTCTAGAGAATTTCTGCTTTGAAAGAGGGGCAGGAAGAAAGAGGCAGTGGATTAAGAGACCCAAAGAAATAGCTGGAGGATTTTGCAATGCCAGAGCCACTGGCACTGCCACCTCTTCTTTAGTTTGCACCTGTGAGGCATGTGTCCAGGTAGGACCACTCACCATTGAGACTTCCATCCAGGTCATGATTTGTGCTATGGAGACTGCAAGTCAGGAAATGCCTGCTGTGTAAGTGGTGCCTCCTAGTTGTTTCCCTCAGGAAGCAAGCAAGAAAGCTACAGGAGCAGGTGGAGAGGCTCTAAAGCTTCCTCCTCCAGGAGGACTTCATCAGTTCTATGAACTATGAAATTACTATGAAACTATGAAATTAAATCCTGGAGGAGACCTTTAGGGTTGCAAAAGGACTGCCAAAGTCAGTTCTAGAGAAGGTAGAGGTCATGGACTCCCCGAAAGGTGAAAGGTGGAAGTTTTTGACCTCTGGAGACAAGCAGAAGTCTTTATCTCCACCTGCAAGGGTTTATGTAAAGAACAGATATGGAGACCTAGCAACAGAGGAGGAAGAGCATGTTCCATTGTTAAAAAGGCCAAGCCAGGTATCCCCAAAGTTGAGAGGATTGAGACCACTGCCACCCAGAATAAGCCATTGGTGGTGGCGGTTGGAGGCACACTTGGGTGACAGAGGTATCTTTTTGCTGGCTTGACCTTTTGTCTCAGGAGGTCTGCAGCTTTCCCAGAGCCCAGATCCAAGATGTCATGGAAAGATTCAAAAGACTTATCCAGCCCTCTGACTACTATCCATGTGGCCACTAATGATATTGCCAGGGCAGACTCTGAGCAGATCAAAAGTGTCTACTGGGGGCAAGAGTGAAGGGCACAGGGGCTCTGATGGTATTTTCCATGTCCCTTCTGGTCAAGGGGAGGGGCTAGGCAGGAGCAGATCCTTCCTGCAGATCAGTGCATCAGTGCATGGCTGCATAAGTGGTGTTGCTAGCAGGGCTTTGGCTTCTTTGAGCATGGGATGTTGTTCCAAGAAGAAAGATTGCCAGGAAGAGACAGGATCCACCTGACAAATAGAAGGAAGAGCATCTTTGCAGACACCTAGTATCTCACATCATCTAGTGAAGAACTATGTTTACCAGGGGATAGAGACCAAAGCCCTGAGGTAAGTGGAGAAGCAGGTGACTTGGAGGAAGCACAAGCAGGAAGGGGCAACAGGGGAGGCTTTCTCATTCTTCCTGAGAAAGTGGCGCATTGAGCTAGTTACTTCAAGTATCTGTATGTGAATGCATGGAGCGTGGAAAACAAGGAGGAAGAAATGGAAGTCCTCACACAGTCATGGAACTAGGATGCAATTGGAATAACAGGGATTTGGTGAGATAGTTCACAAGACTGGAGCACTGTCATGGATGGGTATAAACTGTTCAGGAAAGAGGCAGAGGAGAAGAGGATGAGGAGTTGCACATTAGATAAAAGAGCCATTTGATTGTTCAGATGAAACTGGAGATAGTCCTCTTGAAAGTCTGTGTGTTAAGGTTATAGGGAGGAACAAAAAGTGTGTCTGCTATAGACTACAATACCAGGAGGATGAGGTCAATGAGGCTTTCTTCAAAAAGCTAGCAAAAGTTTTCAATCACATGTCCTGGTTCTCATGGGGGACTTCAATCACTTAGACATCTGCTGGGAGGGCAATACAGAAGTGCACAAGCAATCCAGGAAGTTTTTGGAGAATGTTGGGGACAACTTCCTGATGCAAGTGTTGTAGAAGCCAATTGAGGCCATGCTCTTCTTAACCTGATGCTCATAAACAGGGAAGAACTGGTAGAGGATGTAGAAGTGGATGGCAACTTGGGTAGAAGCAACCATGCAATAATTGATTGGGGATCCTGAGGAAAGGACAGAAGGAGAGCAGCAGCATAAGGACTCTGTATTTCATAAAAGCAGACCTCAACTCCCTCAGGGAACTTATGAGCAGGATCAACTGGGAGGCCAGTCTGAGGGGGAAAGGAGTCCAGGAGAGCTGGCTGTATTTTAAGGATTAAGTATTTTAAGAATTATTTTCTAAAGCTGGATGAACCAACTAATTAATTGTGCCTTCCACTGAAAGGTTGAGCAGCATGCAAAATGACTGGGTAAAATCAGAATTAGTAGAAAACAGATGCTGCCTCTGAGTTGACCTTTTTGGTGAATAAATTACAAACAAAAAATCTCATAAACACACAATTCTTCCGAGGCTTGTAACATTATTCTGTCCTTACTATAGGCCCCTGGGTATTTTTTTTTTTAATAATGCAAATGGGACATTTTCCATGGGAAATTTTTCAAGAATCCTTGAAGCAGGTAGTTGAGAGGGTGAAGGGGAAGTGCCAAAGCCAACACAAACAATTTCTTTTTTAATAATACGTTGTAATAACGTGGGGAAATGGCTAGATTGGAGCCACTGAGCAACTGGCATTTACTCTTTAATTATATGCTGATTCAGAAACCCTTACCAAAGAAATATTTCTTGACTGTTAAGAAAGGTTCCAGATCCTAAGAACATGTCCTCAAACTCAGAAGTGCATATAATCTTTTCTATTCCGTTAGTTAATTCGTTCATTTATTTATTGTTAACCATTGCAATAAGAGCTCTGATTTCTCACATTGAAAGTTATGCTTGAGTTCAATGGCTCTGCGTTACCTGATTTAGAATCTTATTCATCATTACTCTTCTCCTTGGAAGATTATACATACTAGTTCAAGATTTCAGTGCTGCTCTGCTTTACTCTAACAGTAAGATGCAAGAGAATTTTCCTAAAAAACTTTTATTTGGAAATGCAGTAGAGTACATCATTTAAAAATGAAAAAAGCTATGGTTGTAGAATACAATATGTGATATAATATTACCTAATGTGACTGGGTTAACTTGAAGGTAACAATTTACCCTTCTCATGGAAATAAAAATAAATTTGAGCCATTTTATTAAGGAGTTTATTAAAACAATCAACCCAGGAAGAGGATCTTGTGAATCCAAAAATGCTTAGTTTGTTTATCAGTGCTATTCTACTTGTCCTGTTAGCTGACCCTTACGTTGTGTCCTGATACATTGCATCCTGAGATCCATTTTGGAAGATTAAAGGTATTTATCAATTATGTAACAATAACACAGGCCCTAGCAACAGGAACTCAATTTATTCTCAGCACTATTACAGTAGAAGAATGCAAACTAGTAAGACATCAGACCAGAACCTGGGTATAAAACTATACCTATTTACAACTGATAAAATCTTTAAAAAGGAATAGAAAATAAAAAAGGCAAGGTATGCAGGGTAGCTGTCTACAAAGATGTAGGGGGCTTCCTTACATATAGTTTCATAGTTTCATAATTGGTAGGGATGGAAGGGACCTGAGCAGATCATCAAGTCCGCCCCCCTGCCATGGGCAAGAAAGAATGCTGGGGTCAAAGGACCCCAGCTAGGTGATTATCTAGCCTCCTTTTGAAGACCCCCAGGGTAGGAGTGAGCACCACTTCCCTTGGAAGTTTGTTCCAGTTCCTAGCCACCCTGACTGTGAAGTAGTACCTCCTGATATCTGGCCTGAATCTACTCTCTGTCAACTTATGGCTATTATTCTTTGTTACTCCCAGTAGTAACATCCTTGTTGAGGACGTGAATTGTTCTTTCACATAGAGTGCCACACCTCCACCTTTCCTCCCTGTTCTATCTCTGCTGTACAGACTATAGCCCTTGATATTCACTGCTGAGTCATGCGTTGGATCCCACCATGTTTCAGTGAGCCCCACTATGTCTGGGTTTCTGTTAGCTCGCAGGAGGGCAAATTCCTCCTGCTTGTTCCCCATACTATGAGCATTAGTGAATAGGCATTTAAGCCTCCTAAAGGTGTATGCACTGCTCCCTTAATCCCAGGACTATCTGGGGTCTCTTACCTGGGTATTTCTTGTGCTCATTGTCAGTCCTGGCTGGGCATTCTTGTGGGCGACACTTGGTTTGGTGTTCCGAGGTTCCCTCCGACCTCATCCTCCCCTTCTCCCAATGAACCTAGTTTAGAGCCTGCTGGAGGAGATCCATTTAAAATGGAAGTATTGTCTGTAGCAGGATAGTTGTATAAAACTAATTGTTTACATGCTCAGGGAAATTATTCTATTGTCCGGTATTAGCACATGCAAGAAAAAGATGTTAATATTGATATTCTATTCAGTGAAATGCTGAAAAAGTTAAATTGTTTTCAGCCATAAATCATATCTACTGCAATATTCAAGAAATGTTTAGGGAATGGAAGAGACAAGGAAGAACATTTGTGTTAGTGAAGCCCTGCTGTTAGAAGCGGTTTCTAAAGCATATAGCAATGTAACCACTGTGATCCATTTTTATCATGCACTGAGAACCTAAGATATTCAGCAAGTCATTAGCAAGATTAATGAACTTAATAAAAAATGCAAGCTCTGTTCCATATTTTATTTAGCCCACTGCAGCTTAAAATGTCATTGTATGATTATATTAGCCATATTACTTAATTTCTTGATTTTGGTCATTTTATTTAAATAAAAGGTACTAAATAGATTTTTCCAGAGACTAGGAGGTTTTTCATTAAAAAAAACAAAATCACCTAAAATGTTAAAACATGCCTGTATACCATATAGATAGATTGCAGCTTTGGTATTAGACCTGTAAAAGGGGGAAGAAGAGGGAGTCAGTTTTCGGCAGACAGAGATTCTTCTTGCCTGGGAAATGGGAAGATAATATTGCCCAAGCAAATGTCACATGGTGCATGCTATTTCCTTTACATCCCAGTGTGATTGAAGTTCTGCTTATTCCCTGCCTACTTATCTATGCAAGAGAGGAGAATGATTTTAGTGGATGTTGTTTTTGTTGTTCTTTAATCAGTTATCTATCACAGGGGGGTATGGGCATGTCTTCTGACTGTTTATTCCTTTGCAAGGATATCCAGGATGGATCATAATCTTATGATAGTCAGTTGAGTGACCCCCAGCATAACTAACAGCAGAATCAGGCTACATAGGGTGCAAACAAGCATTGGCCACACCCAGGATGGTTCTAGGTGGCTTACTTTAAACTGCCTAACTCTAGATTAGGAACACCACGTGCAGCTCTTTGCTGCTCCCAGGACCCACAAAGGTAGCCCATGGTAAGTAACTCCCTGTTGGGAAAGAGGCAGGTGGGATCAGGGGGGTTGGTGGGTCCATGGGGTGGGAACTGGTGAGTGGGTGGGGGGTGGTTTGGGAGGTAGCTTGGTCTAGGAAGCAGTTGGGGGCTAAAAACAGCCAGTCAGGGTTGGGGAGTTGGATTAGCATATTCTTTGTGCTGGAGCTGGGGTGAGGGATGGGCTTTGTCAGCCCTGAGGCTATGCTGTGAACATGTAAAGGTATATGAGAGATTGGTTTAACCCTTTCCTCGATCAGGTTAACCCTTTTTCAATCTAAGTTAGGGCTATCCTAAGATGGACTAATTTAAATTGGGCACATCATTTTGGGGCCAAATTAAACCTCTTAAATACCTATATGTTAGGGCATTTATCTACCTAACCCTGCCTGTACATATCCATAGTTTGTACTTCAGATGAGTTTCCTGAAGAGTACCCAGTCAGCATATTAATTTGAAGAATTCAAAAGTTTGGCAAAAATAGTTATGCCGAGAACCAAATAGGCAGTAGATAAAACTTATCATAGTGCAGTAAAACACCTATACCCACCCCTCAGGCTCTCAGCCACATTCTCCATACTCCATCAGTTTTTATTCATAATATATATATTTTTAGTATTTAATAAAAATGCTTTAGAGAAATGAGTCTGTATTAAAGTGGGGGTGTGGTGCTCTATGTGAAAGAACAATTCACATCCTCAACAAGCAGCACTGGGTCAAAGGGGGGGCAAACTGAAGTGCTCTGGGTCAGAATACAAGGGGGCAGTGGGAAAGTTACTTAACAGTGGGGGTCTACTACAGACCACCCAACCAGGGAGAAGAGCTAGACCGAGAATTCTCTGGTTGGCTTGCGGAGGCAGTTAAGTCAAAGGATGTGGTCATCATGGGTGACCTAAACTATCCGGACATTTTCTGGGAAGAGCAGTCAGCTAGGTCTGACTGCTCACATAGGTTCCTGGTTGTGTTACAGGACCTCCATCTAACCCAGGAGGTGCACAGTTCAACCAAGGGGAAATGCCTTGTTAGACCTGGTCCTGGCCACAAGCGACAACCTGGTTAGGGAACTGCGAATGCTCAATCACATGGGCGATAGCAATCATCAGCTATTGAAATTCACCATTCAGCGCAGGGTGGCAAAATCCTGCAGCAAGACAGCAGCCCTGGACTTCAGGAGGGTGGATTTTATTGAGCTAAGGAGACTAGTCAGGGAGGCACTGAGGTCCTGGAAGGGTGGGGAGTTGGGAGTCCAAGAAGAGTGTTCATTCCTGAAGGAGATGATCCTCCAAGCCCAAAGGGTGGCAATCCCAACATGGATCAAAGGGGGTAAGAGTGTTTAAAAGATATGGGGAGAAGTGGGCACGCGAGAAGGGGGGGACAGGTTGCAGTTGGATCTGGACAGGTTACAGGGGTGGGCAGATGATAATAAGATGGGTGTGGCAGTGAAGCACCCCTACAAGCTTATGAAGGGGAGAGGGTAGTCCCTGTGGGCTCCCAAACCCACAAACAGCACCCCCCCCGCGGGGGAAACTTACCTCCCACTGGGCAGCCAGAGCCGGAGCAGGAACCGCAGCCGCGCAAGCCTGTGTTATGCCGGCTGTTTAATCAGCTTTTTCCCTGGCAGAAAACAGCTGAACCAATTGCAGCAGCAGGAAATACAACAGGAGATAAAGAAAATGCAAGAACAAGGAATTATACGACCATCCCAGAGCCCTTGGTGTACCCCATTGTGCCGGTGGCTGAACTCGATGGGTTACTGTGTCTATGTTTAGACTTTAGGAAGCTAAATGCCTTGATGACCTTCAACACCTTCCCTATGGCATTACCCACCTCACTGAGAGGATCAGCAAAGTACGGTACATATCTACCCTCAACCTGGCCAAAGGGTACTGGCAAATCCTGATGTGCCCTGCAGATAGTGCCAAGACCACTTTTGGAACCCCTTGGGGTTTATTCTAGTTTATATGGATGCTCTTTGGGCTAAACAGTGTGACAGCCACCTTCCAGAGGCTGATAGACTCCTTGCTTGCACCGCATGTGTCGTATGCGATAGCATATATCAACGACATCATTATATTCATGCCCAGTTGGCACCAGCACCTTAAAACCCTGAGAGACATCCTGGGAGAACTCCAAGCACCAGGTTTGACCACCAATCCCAAGAAGTACAAGTTAGCAGGATGACAAATGGCATACCTAGGGTTTCGGGTAGGCAGGGAAACACTATGCCCCCCTGACAGACAAAATCGAAGCCATACGATGATTTCAGGAGCCTTGTGCCCGCAAACAGCTACTCAATTATTATCAGTGATTTATACCGCATTTTGCAAGTCTCTCCGCACCCCTCACAGATGCGCTGGGAGGGGGGCCCACAGTGCTATTGAAATAGACACCAGAAATGAGAAGGAGCTTCAAGGAATTAAAGGAGGTGATACACCATGATGTTATAGTGCACACCCCTAAGTCTGATGACCCTTTTATGTTACAGATGGATGCATCAGGCCACACACTAGGGGCGGTATTACTTCAAAGATGTGGGGAAGAAGAGCGCCCGATCGCCTTCGCCAGTCGAAAGCTCAGTCGCACCAAGACCAGGTATGCCATGGTCAAGAGGGAGTGCTTGGCAATACGCTGGGCAATAGAGTATTTTAAGTATTACCTGGTGGGATGAGAATTCATGGTGGTGACAGATCACACCCCACTACAACGGCTAACTCAGAAACAAAGCGTAAATGCCCAGATCACTCACTGGGCCTTGGCGTTACAGCCCTTCAGGTTTACATTTATACACTGCCCAAGCAAAGATAATTTCATAGCTGATTTTCTCCCTCTCCAGATGGGAAATCCCAACCAAGTTGTAGGAGGAAGCAGGACATATTCATGAAGAGCAGGCTTTGCAATGAGCCGCATGAGGGTCCAGATGCCACAAGACAACGTAAGGGGGGAGGTCTGTGGCAGCGAAGTGCCCCCACAGGCTCCTGAAGGGTAGTCCCCCCAGACCCCAAAACCCACAAACTGCCCCCCCTGCAGGGGAAACTTACCTCCCACTGGGCAACCAGAGCTGGAGCAGGAACTGCAGCTGTGGCCACATGAGCCAGCGCTATACCAGCTGTTTAATTTGCTGTTTCCCGGGTGGGGAACAGCTGAACCAATTGCAACAGCCACTGTAGGAAGATTTGAAAGCCCCGCTTCAGGAGCTGGAGTGTACAGCATATACTGTTATTTTTTTTCCTCCCTCTTGAAAAAATTGCATGGCTCACTTGCTCCTAAGCAACCTTGTTACCTTCTAGTTCTTCATATCTTTTGGGTTGTAAAGATGTAGCCAAGACCTGAATTTCAAAACCACAGTGTCCAGCAGGCTTAATTTGGCCTGAAACTGTATTAGCCTAGTTAATGTTATGCGGATATGAGTTTCTGAACAGCCACCATTAATAGGATTATTATTATTATTACTATTATAGGGTGCATATAGTCATTCACCATACCTGGTCTACATTCATGCAGCTTATTTTAACCTTGGCTTCAAGCTTATTTTAAGCTGCATGAATATAGACTGGGAGTAACGTGCAGTTGTTCACTGGTCCTGGGGGCTTTGTAAAGAACCTAATATAAGTAATTTGGGATGGGGGGAGGGTGGGCAGAATCAGAGTGTGTCTGGCAAGTCTTCAGGATGGTTTTATGAGTCTGGGGATGCTGGGGGAGTAGGGAGCTGTTGGTTCAATGTGGGGTGGGGGTTGATTGGTCCACAGGGGTGAGCTAGGGAGCTAAAAATAGCCCAGTCAGGGTTGGGATGGGGATGGGAATAATGCAACCCCAAGTCTGAAGCAAGCATCTGGGCTTTCTCAGCCCCAAAGCTGTACTGCAAAAATGTGCAGGCATTCATAAGATAAGCTTAACCCTTTCATAGACTGGGTTAACTGAACCTTGATCTAAATTAGTGTACCTGCTTGGGTGAACTAACTGAGATTGGGTATACCATTTTTTTTTGTTGGGGGGTGCAAGTTAAGCCCTCTGCACACCTGCATAATTGGGCATTTAGATAGACCTGATTAGGTTGATCTAAATATTGTACCTGTATACATCCATTATTATTTAGTTTTATGTCCAGGAAGGCTGAGGGCAGATCACAATAAAAATCAGTAATCCACAAGATAAAGCAGAACAATCCTAGCAGGGGACATTTTTAAACACTTCACAGTTCCTTTGCTATAAAAGGCCATTTGGCCCCCCTTTTCTCCTTCAGCAGACCTGCCATTAGAATAGTCAGTAGACACTGTGATGTCTATATTAGATAAGAAATAAAGTGTTCAGGGTGAGTAACCATATCATTGAAAGAGAAAGGTTGGTTATAGTCTGCTCTTTTGCCATCCCTCAGATAGATCTGTTAGCTGTGTTAGTCTGAAGTCAAGTAGAAGGCAAGGTAGATTTGCACCTTATACACTAACTAAAGTCTATGCAGCATCTGATGAAGTAAGCTTTAGATATATATGCTGAAGGTTGTTTGTGTGTGCGTGCATGCATGCACACTGAAGCTCACTTCATCAGATGCTGCATAGATGCAACATACATATATATACATACATACATATATGCCATATCTATGCATCATATACATGCTGTGTGTGTGTGTGTGTGTAATGCACATATACAGGTATACAAATGTGCTTTCAGAGCAGTATTTTAGTGAAGTTCTGGAGCCATGAGCAGTAAAAATCAGTGCCTTGGCTTCAAGCTACCTGAGAGATGTAGAAGGAAGGGTAGATCTGCACCTCATAGACTAACTATGGTGGATAGATAGAGATATCTACTTATATTTATTTCTCTATATATATCAGAGTATCTCTCTCTCTTGTGTGTTTATTTTGGGGCAAATCTACCCTTCCTTCTACATCCTTCAAATAACTTGAAGTCAAGATACTGACTTTTACTACCCCCAGCTCCAGAAGGTCATTAAATACTGACTTGAAAGCACAGTTTTATACCTATGTGAAACACAAATCAGTGAAGTTCCACCATATGTGTGTTAATATGTATTCTGTAATAGAGACTGAGGAGATTCACACCGTAGTACACCAGTGAAAATATCCCAATATTGTGGAAAGCCACACTAAAATAAATGTCAGAATATTATGTTGATGTATTTAATACTCACAAGGGCAAAGTATTTGATGTGCAACAATATAAAAAACGAGAAAGGTTGTGTTATAGTACACACTCTGCTGTATTATGGACACATAAACCATAATATGATTCAATAAATACAAGCTAAGAAGCAGCAATGTATGTAATATAAACATGAATGCTGGAAGGAGTATATTATGTAGTCAGAGCTCTAAATTAAGTTAAACTACTCAGAAAAAGAAAAAAGACTGACATGATAAATCTGACTTTAAATGAAGCATAAAAAAGCTGGTGTAGTATGGCTAGATTTTAATATTCCTTTTATCCCAAGCTGTCGCACTGATATTTTTTTCTCACTAATAAAGGATGCAGGCTGAACAGCAGGAAAAAAAATGCACGTGCATTTTTAATTGCTAATTCAAATTAAACTGAGATATATTCAGGCATGTCTTGTTATTGTAAACATAAGGAAGCATCCACCAAAAGTTGAGGTCCAGGGAAGATGTTAAACCTTGATTCATTACCAGAAGAAATTAAGGTAGCTTGTAATAACTAATAAGCTGAGTTGGCAACTCACCAATGTCAAAACAAATAAAGAGGAGAACTAGGGAGAACTGGGAAAGGTTCTCTCAGATATAACATGGATCTAAAATACAGTATTAGAAGAATACCACTTGCAGCTGTACTATGTGAAAACAATTCTGTTTGTGTCATAATGTATTCCATTCCAACAATGTATTGAGAGAATATCACTGTCAGTTTGTTTGGGTTTTTTTTCCTACAAGGAACAGTCCATTACAATGGTAACTTCCCTGCTATGAAATGTAATTTTTACCCTAATGGTGCTGTCACCTTTGCAATCCAGTACCACCTAAGTAGTATCCTTTTAATCCCCGGCCATAGTGATCTAGGTTTTGATCTTTCAGCTCTCTCAGCTTGATTCTCCTTTCCATTATTCTGATGTAATTATTTTACTCCTGTGGAGTCTTCTCAATTTCTGCTCTTACAGATGAAATGACCAGGTATCTAATCTCACTCTTTCTCCTGCCTCGCATGGTTTCATTTCTGATATGTTTAGGACACTGAAGAAGTTAACAGCTAAACTTAGTTATTAATATTCAAAATATGTCAAAATGACCAGGTGGATTTTCTGCCTCTCTTTCTTCTCCAACCTCTGTACCTTTCAATATTTCATTTTTTCTTGGGGGGTGGGGGGTCATTTCTGTTCTATTGACTTATGAAAGTGGTGAATTTGACTTAAAAAGTCTGATGGTAGCTTGCTTTCCGAGTCCCTGATAAACTAACAAACCCAATCAGTAGAAAACAATCCAGTCAAAGCTATTTGTAAACCAGCTGAAGTCAAATCTATTGACTTACTTCATAAACTTTGGAAAAGATCAAATTAATAGGTTTACTTTTAAGATGGCTATTTAATTAAAATACCGTTTCTCTAACCTTTAAATATAAAATAACATTTATCTAACACTAACAAAGACATGTACATATAAATAAAACTGAAGATACATTCAAGATCTTTCAGTACCTACCTAATTACACAGAGAAATAAAAGGGAAAAAGCCCTCCACCCCTTTATTTTTCTGTTCAGTCCTGCCCAAAATGGAGATCTGGTAGTGGGAAGGAAAGCAGGGGCAACTCATTTGATATTCCCTACCTGTTAGCAAATAATTAGAGGACCATAGAATGGGAGAAGCTTTCGCTGCAAGCTCGGAAGAGTGTTCCAATGCACAATGAGGGTAGCATAATTCACTAAAAAATGGTGAACTTATTCTGATGCTTGGACGACAGGGAAGATGGACAAAAATGGTGATTCTGAATTACAATTTATTTCCTAAGTTACTCTTTGGTCAGTATAAGGCTTTGTTGCATGTTCATTTTAGGCAGCTCCTGTTGCTCTTAACCTCTGGATTGTCTACACATTAACACATGAAACTCTTTAGGTGGCTTAAAGTTAGGTTTATACCTAATCTGTGTTACCAAAATAGGTTTGCCTCATCTGTTACCCAGTTCACATTACACTAATGTGCTGGCACTTTAGGCTACATGTTAGTGTAAAAAAACCATCCAGTGGCTAGATTTGGCTTCATGCAAAGAAAGGTGCAGAAGGGATTACAAAGCTAGTGGGACTGGAATGAAACTCTCAGGCTTAGGGAGACTAGCGGGGTGGAAAAGTTCTCTCTGTGAGATGGCAGGGCAATGCTCTCTGTGTTTTCCTGGATCAAGGACTACTTAGTCTGGAGAATGGGCTAAAGGCTTGTCTTGCTGCTCCACTCTTCCAAGGTTTATGGAAGAGAAGTGGTACAGCAGGGAAAATGGTGTGTCCTCAGACTGGCGATACACAAAGGGTGTCTCCTCATGTGAATTTAAGCACGCTTTCAGGTGTCATGCCGTGAGTTGGCACTACGGGTATGGCTCCACCCTCAAGGCTGGGGTTCTCCCAACTCACCAGCCACGTCTTGATGGTGTATATAAGAAGGAGGGGTTTCAGTGGTGTCTTTCTTTCCCCTTTTGTCCTGGGGGCAGGGTACTAACCGGTGCTCCATGGTGTTCCTTGGGGCTCCACCTCCCCTATAATCTGTCCACACACCAACCATTTGGGTACGCAGGTCTGTGTCCTGACATGATATCTACCCCTTGACCTTGAGGGTCTAGTGTAGATGGCAATGTTCTGACTCATCATCTGGATGAAAATTTGCTTTGGTAGTCCTGACCCCCTATCCTCAGGGTCTGAGCCTTGGATGACAGGCGTCCTCTCTGAGACGAGTAACTACCTGGTTTTCTTTAATGAGAAGAGGCTGGGAACAATCCATCCCCAGCTTGCTGCCAGGCACTACTCCCACTTAACAGCCGTGGGGCTGTGCCCATGGAGTCTCCACTCCTGGAGCCCAGAGCTCCCCTCCGACCAGCACTGTCCCGGCCAGCTTCTCCCCCCATGCTGGCTTCCAGTGGGGTTTTTAAAAACTTTCTGCAGTGGTGGTGTCAGCTGCTGCAATCAGCTGACCGCTGCCCTGCCTGGGAAGCAACCACTTAAAGAGCCAGCAAAATGCCAGCTCGCATGGCTCCTGCTCTGCTCCCACCTGTTGGAATGGTAAGTTTCCTGGGGTGTGGGGGACTCTCTTTTTCTCTTTGGAAACTCTGTGGGTCGTCCATGGCATTCCCAGCACCAGTGGGGGCTTCTCACCACCACAGAAGGTGTCAAATTTAGGTGCAAATAGCCTAAATTCACCATTTTTAAAGAGCATTAAGGGTGTGCACATGTAAATATGTGCCCTAATGTGGCTTAAATTTAGAGCATCTTGTGTAGACACACCCAAAGAGTCTTATTACACTTCTATACTCCTCTCCCCCCTGCCCTCAAGAATGGGAGGGGTGGAGCACCCACTTCCCCTCCTGAATCAGCAGCCTTCCTCAGATCAGGCTCATTTCTGCTGGTGGAAATTTCTCAAAAGTGAACTAGAAGTAAATGCCTGTTCATAACTTAGGCAGACAAAGTTCTTTGGGTGAATCTGATATCTTTTACTAGACCAACTTAAATAGTTGGAAAACAATTTTTAAGCAAGCTTTCGGGTTCAAAACCCCTTCATCAGGCTAAGGAAGTTTCAGGAAGAGCACACAACTGTTGAAACTTCCTTAGCCTGACGAAGGGGTTTTGAACCTGAAAGCTTGCTTAAAAA
>NW_017729030.1:20140913-20147745 GCF_001723915.1 Gavialis gangeticus
GAAGCAGTAGGGATGAAAGAGCCGAACCAGAAGCAGGTCTTTCGGGATCTATGCCTGGTTCTTGAATGTTGTTAGTGGTGGTGTCCTACCTACAGGAGTCACTTGATACATGTTATATAACTCCTTTATGTAATCCATTGCTTTAATCTTTGATATTCCAGCTGCTACAATGAATCACCTTTGGAAAAAAAAAACCTGACAGCAATTCAGGAGATCCTAGATTCTGTCTTTCAGTTCTTGATCTCACAGAAAATGGGGGAATTATAGATGCTTAAAAGATACTTTGGGAACCTCCAGAATTAATATAAATGCAAGTTAATATTTTAGGAATTTTTAGCAATATAATGTGAATCAATTTTATGTAACTTTTTAAAAGTCTATGTGACTGTAACAGGGGCTAAGGCCATTGTCATTTCAAGGGGAAAAAGTAGCTAGCTGCTGCAGTAGAGGAGGGCAGGCTGGCCATCAATCCCAAGTGGAAACCTCTATGACTGGAAAGCCCTGTGACAGGAATGGGTGAGGCTTCAGAGCACATAAGCCCAATGTCTGAGGCCAAGTGGGTAGTCTGCCCCACATACTGCAGGGAGACAAGTTTCTGGGAGAGAAGAGCTGCTGGAGACAAATGGGTAAGCACCCAAGCCAACCAAGGCAGCTAGGATGAGAGGGCTCCAAAGGAGGTGGGGCCTGCAGGGGACAATAACCCAGAGTGGGGAGACTTTTAGGTTGTAAGACAGCTTGCTTGTCTTTATGTTGTGAAGACATAAAACCGGAAGATAGGATTGTGGCTATGGGGGAGGTGTGGAGGCCACAGAAAGTGCCTGGTGGGGCACTCAGTGACAGACAGCTTAGACTGGGAGCAGGGATCAAGAGAGCTAAGGGCTGAGTGAGTTAGGCCAAGACTGGGAGGGCCAAGGCCACAGGGAGTGAAAGCAGCCCAGTTTGGGGTCAGGGACCCCAAGGGCTGAGGGCTGGCCCAGAGTATAAGACAGGGACCAGGGGACCTGAGCACACAAGTGTGAGCTGGCGCTGGGTCCCAGAGCCAAGGTCCAGGGTAGTGGACCTGGGCTGAGGGGCACAGACAAAATAAAAGGGACAAGGCTAGGAATGTTGAGGCCCAAACAGAGGTTTAAAAGGTGGCCAAAATCTGTATTGGAGTCAGGGGACTCCCCTACAAATGAACATGGAGTAATACTTGTGAGACATGGATGTGGCTGCAGGGGTACAATAACTTAGTGACTCAGGGGAAGGACTGGGACCAGCCAGATAAGAAGTACCAGTTGACTAAAACAAACTAGGACTCACTTTGGGACCCTAGGGCAGCCTCCCTTAACACCATAATAGTTCTATTAAAGCATTCAAGTTGAAGAAGAAGGAGGGTACCCCAGGGAGCTGGAGAGGAGGCAGGAGTCATGTGGCCACCATCGAGTGTCATGGTTGCCCTTGGGGCATTATCTTGCTACAGACCTAATTGGATCAATTTTCTTTGCCCTTCCCCTGGTGCAACTTTAATTGCTGACTTATACCCTATTAGTAGATGCACTCAGTTGCACTTGTATTTCTGCAGTGCCCAGTAGATTCCGTGAGCTCATTCTAGTGTTTCTAAGTAGCTGTCAGCTTTTTCCCCACCAACCATTTAAATCATATCCTTAAATGCTCTTAATTCTTACTGCCCTTGAAAAGTAAGATTCCTGTCAGTCTCTCTTTCACCTACCAGATTAAAAAGACGATTGCTGTTCACGTACAGTTCTGTTGTTTCTATATTGAAAAAATGGAAGATCTTTGTGATGAGAACATAGATTACTATTAAATTCAATAACATTCACTGGTACATTACATGACTCATTTTTTTTTTCTTTTAACTCCAATTAACTTTATTGCTGGAATACTTCAATTAATGTGAAATACTTACTGGGTTAAATACAGTTCTAAAGAACACTTCCCCCTTCCCCAAAATGCTTTTATCTAGTTCTTTTGGACCACCAGGGTAATCTTTATGGAATAGTGTTTGTGTAAAAAGACCATAAGTCTGTCAGGGAAGCACCTGAAATGACAGCATCAATAAAGATATATAAACTAATTCAGTTCTGAACTGACATGAGTCTACAAGCATATAAGTTCTAATTTCCCCAGACACCCATCTTGATTTTGTTCTTAAACAGGTGATCAGGATTTTAAATCTAACTAGGGAAGTTTACATATTAAGCACATTTTGGACTGGATTGACCCTGACAGGTGTAAAGTTGTAAATTCAGGTGTTTACAACTTTCTGAATTTATTATAGTGGCAGTCCCATGGAGGGGAAGAGTATGGGGTGGGAGTGGGGTGAGGAGTTAAATTAAAGCTGTTCTCCACACTCAGTTATGTCTGAGCTTCCTCCTGAGGACTGAAAATAATTGTCATTTGTGCATATATCCCTTTCCATCCACATCAAGCACAATGAATGTTCTGGGATGAACCATGTGGCTCACCCCACTACCTTACAGTAAACAGATTTGATTTGCTCCAGTAGGATGATTATCATGTCATTTTTTCATAAAAAGCAATTTTAAAAAATGCTATGTTATGTTCTGAAATGAAGAGAAATCATGGCAAAGAAAAAGCAAAAGCATAGGAACTATACAAGCATGCCAGAATATTTGTGATTTTAAAAAGTTTTGGAAAGATAAATGATAATGTTCTAGTTAAGAAAATATGGAAATATGCAAAACTCCCACATTCACACGGAAATAGTTTACTATGATGCTGCTGTGGATAAAACCTTGTCTGTGCTGTGCAGGTTTCAGGTGTGGATGCTCTTCTGTGCTGGTGACTCTGACACTCTAGACTTTCTTCCAGGCCTCACAGTGCTCAACAGGTTCTGGATCGACTACAGAATAGCATGGAACTACTGCATAATCCATGTTAGTAGTGGAATGCCATGCTCCTGAAGTGCACAACAGACAAACATTAATTAGTTGAATCCTTTTGTTTCAACTGAAGGAAAACCATTCCTCAACATTTATAGAAAGAGCCAATAGCTGCAAATAGTTTAGGGATCTGTAAACAAAGCTGATCAGAACTCAAAACTTACATTTTGAGGAAGCAAGGTAATCTAAAATGTATTTTTATTCTGATTTGGAAAGAACAAAATGAAACTAAATACTTTCAAAATTTCCTGCTAAATGAAATTTCAGAAATGTTGTGATTTCAAATTTTCACTAGCATTTTGAAATGTCATTCTAATTATATTTAATATTATTTTTATGACGTCAGTACTGTACAGAATCAGACTATTACTGTAATACCATCATATGATGTGCTAATTGAAATATTTTATTATATTTTTAATTTTTTTAATTCAATAACAAAATACCAAATAGTTTCATCCCAACACAATAAAAAATGACTTAGTTTCATAGTTTCATAGTTTGTAGGGCCAGAAGGGACCTGAGCAGATTATCAAGTCCGACCCCCTGCCATGGGCAGGAAAGAACGCTGGGGTCAAATAACCCCGGCTAGGTGATTATCCAGTATCCTTTTGAAAACCCCCAGGGTAGAAGCAAGCACCATTTCCCTTGGAAGTTGGTTCCAGATCCTAGCTGCCCTGACTGTGAAGTAGTGTTTCCTGATGTTTACCCTGAAACCTACTCTCAGTCAACTTGTGGCCCTTATTCCTAGTTATTCCTGGTAGTGCTCTGGAGAACAGGGACTCTCCCATTCCCAGCAGATCCCCCCGGTAAGTTTATAGATGGCCACCAGATCCCCTCTCAGCCTTCTCTTGTGGAGACTGAACAGGTTAAGCTTCTGTAGCCTCTCTTCATAGGGCCTGCCCCCTGACCATGTGAGTGGTCCTCCTCTGGACCCTCTCAGTGCTGTCCACATCCCTCATGAAGTATGGCACCCACAACTAGACGCAGTACTCCAACTGCATCCTAACCAATGTCACATAGAGGGGGAGGATCACCTCCTTGGACTTACTCATGATGCATCCGTGGATGCATGACAAGGTGCAGTTAGCCTTACTGACCACATCCTCACACCTACAGCCCATGTTCATCTTGGAATCAACAATGATTCCAAGATCCTTTTCTACCTAGATCCTTCCCTTCCTTCTTTCATGCCCACCTCTCCACACATCTTAGTGTCAACCACAAATTTGAACAAGGTGCTTTTCACCCCCTCGTCCAAGTCACTGATGAAGATATAGAACAGTGCAGGCCTGAGGACTGAGCCCTGGGGGACCCCACTGCCCACATCCCTCCAGGTCGAAAATGACCCCTCCACCACCACTCTCTGAGTGTGGCCCTCTAGCCAAATTGCAACCCATCTGACTGTGTAGGCATCAACACCACTGTCACGTAATTTTTTAATGAGAATAGGGTAAGACGGTGTCGAAGGCCTTCCTAAAGTCCAGAAAGACTACGTCCACCACAACACCTGCATCCAAGGATTTTGTGACCTGGTTGTAAAAGGTAACCAGGTTGGTCTGACAGGACCTAACCCTAATGAACCCCTGTTGGGTGCCCCTGAGCATAATCTCCCCTGCTGGTCCCTCACAGATGTGCTCCTGGATAAATTTCTCAAAGAACTTCCCCAGAACTGAGGTAAGAGTAACAGATCTATAGTTACCTGGGTCCTCCTTCCTCCCTTTTTTGAAAATGGGGAACTCATTGGCCCTTTTCCAGTCCTCTGGCACTTGGCCAGAGCACCATGAGTGCTCATAAAGCCATGCCAGGTGCCCCGCAATGACCTCTGCCAATTCCCTCAGCACCCTGGGGTGGAGATCATCTGGGCCTGCTGATTTGAACATATCCAGCCCCACCACAAGTTCCCTAACTAGGTCCTCTCTGACCCTAGGCCTGGCAGTGCCTCTTCTGAGTCCGTCCAGAATTCCAGTTGGGGGGATGTCCTGGTCCCTGCTCAGAAAAATGGAGGCAAAGAATTTGTTAAAAAGAGGTCAGCTTTATTGTCTGGTGCAACCACCAGATTGCCAAGGGTGTCCTGCAGGAGCCCCACATTACCCAGTGCCTTCTTTTTACTCCCTGTGTACTTAAAGATGGACTTCTTGTTATCTTTGATCCTGCTTACTAGTCCTAGTTCCATCTCTGCTTTAGCTTTCCTAACAGCCCCCCTACAGTCTTGAGCAATGGAGGTGTAATCCTCCTTGGTGATAGCCCCTCCCATCAGGTGTATGCCTCCTTTTTAGCTTTCAGATGTTCCTAAATGTTTTTGGTGAGCCGTGGGGGATTTTGAGCCCCCTTGCCCCCTTTGATTCACATTGGGACTGTCACCCTTTGGGCTCAGAGGATCGTCTCCTTAAGGAATAACCACTCATCTTGGACTCCCAAGTTGCCTACTCTCCGGGACCTCAGTGCCTCTCTGACTAATCTCCTTACCTCATTGAAATCAGCCCTCCTGAAGTCAAGGCCTATTGCCTTGCGGCAGGCCTTTGACACCCTGTGCTGGATAGTGAATTCCAGTAGGCAATGATTGCTATCGCCCGGGTGGTTGAGAACCCGTAGTCCCCTCACCAGGTCATCGCCTGTGAT
This sequence comes from Gavialis gangeticus, assembly GCF_001723915.1. Classification (NCBI taxonomy): domain Eukaryota; kingdom Metazoa; phylum Chordata; order Crocodylia; family Gavialidae; genus Gavialis; species Gavialis gangeticus. The sequence goes on from NW_017729030.1 coordinate 20,146,442, forward strand.
CAGGACCAGGTCCAGAAAGGCATTTCTCCTGGTGGGACTGTGCACCTCCTGAGTTAGGTGGAGGTCCTGTATCTTGGCTAGGAACCTATGGGAGCAGTCATACCTGGCTTACTGCTCCTCCCAGTACATGTCTGGGTCCTTTAGGTCACCTATGATGACCATGTCCCTTGACTTAACTGCCTCCACGAGCTGACTTGAGAATTCCCAGTCCAGCTCTTCCCCCTGGTTGGGTGGTCTGTAGTAGACACCGGCTGTTAAGTCCCTTTCCCCATGACCCCCTTGTATTCTGACCCAGAGCACTTCAATCTGCCCCTCCTCTGACCCCGTGCTGTTTGTTGAAGAAGTGTATTGCTCTTTGACATAAAGTGCCACAGCCCCTCCTTTCTTCCCCATTCTATCCTGCCTGTACAGTCTGTAGCCCTTGATGTTTACCGCCCAGTCATGGGTTGAATTCCCACAGGTTTCTGTTAGCCCCCCTATGTCTGGGTTTGAGTTAGCTAACAGGAGGGCAAGTTCCTCCTGCTTGTTCCCCATACTACAAGCATTAGTGTAGAGGCATTTAAGGCCAGGGTGTTGAGGGAGCTACCAGAGGTTATTGCAGGGCCCTTGGCACGGCTTTATGAGAGCTTGTGGTGCTGGGCCAGGTGCCAGATGATTGGAAATAGCCAATGTGGTCCCCATATTTAAAAAAGGGAGGAGGGAGGACCAGGAAACTACAGGCCCATCAGTCTTACCTCAATCCTAGGGAAACTCTTTGAGAAGATCATCAAGGAGCACACCTGTGATGGGCTGGCTTCAGAGATGATGCTCAAGGATAACCAGCATGGTTTCATTACGGGCAGGTCATGTCAGACCAAACTGATTGCCTTTTATGATCTGGTCACAAAAGCTTTGGATGCAGGTGTCACCATGGACATAGTCTTTCTGGACTTCAGCAAGGCCTTTGATACCGTCTCCCACCCCATCCTCATTAAAAAACTAGGCAACTGTGGCACTGATGCCTACACAGTCAGATAGATTGCAGATTGGCAGAAGGGTCATACTCAGAGGATGGTGGTGGATGGGTCATATTCGACCTGGGGGGAAGAGGGCAGCGGAGTCCCCCAGGACTCGGTCCTTGGGCCTGCACTGTTCAATTTCTTTATCAGCGATTTGGATGAAGGGGTGAAAAGCAACCTGTCTAAATTCACTGATGATACCAAAATTTGGGGTGAGGTGAGCGTGCTAGTAGGGAGGGAAATACTGCAAGTAGACCTGGATAGGTTACAGGGGGTGAGCTAACAAAAACAGGATGCGTTTCAATA
>NW_017729030.1:20152745-20155008 GCF_001723915.1 Gavialis gangeticus
AGAGTAGGTTTAGATTAGACATCCGTAAGAACTACTTCACAGTCAGGGTGGCTAGGATCTGGAACCAACTTCCAAGGGAAGTGGTGCTGACTCCTACCCTAGGGGTCTTTAAGAAAAGGCTTCGTGCCTACCTGGCTGGAGTCATTTGAACCCAGTTTTTTCTCCTGCCCAGGTGGGGGGTCGGACTTGAAGATCTACAAGGTCCCTTCTGACCCAACTTCTATGATTCTATGAAGGCCTCCTATGGGGCATGCACCACCCCCTTGACCCTAGGACTATCCAGACCCCTGTCACTTACCTGGGTACTTCTTGTGCTCATCCCCTGTCTTGGTTGGGAAGTGTGCTCATGTCCCCCAGTGAAGCTAGTTTAAAGCACACTGTATAAGATCAGCCAACCTGGAAGAGAAGACATGCTTGCCTTTAAGGGAGAGGTGAAGCCCATCCCACCAGATCATTCCCCCTGCACGAAAACATGAGTTGTTGTCAAGGAACCCGAGGCCTGCCTAGTAGCACCAACTCTGAAACCGCCCATTGAACACTCTGATGCAGGCCTCATGGTGCCATCCACATCTATTTACTGGGATAATAGAGGAGAATACCACCTGCTCCCCCATTTCCTTGAGCTTGGCCCCCAGGGCCTTTTAGTCCTTCATATGCGGTCTGGACTGCTCCCATCCACATCACTTGTTCCCACATGGATTAGCACCATGAAGTACTGGTCCAAGGGTCAAATGAGGTCTGGGATCGTGTCTGTAACATCCTGAATCCAAGCCCCAGGCAGGCAGCAGACCTCACATGCCATGTGGTTGGGTCGGCAGAGGGTACCCTCCATTCCTTTCAGGGTGGAATCTCCAATGACGAGGATTCAGCGTTTGTTCTTTGAGGTGTTCCATCCTTGCTCAGACCATGCCGTGCATACAGTGGCATTGCGCCTTCCCCCCCCGGAGGCATCCACTTTGACCTTCTCCTCTAAGATTGACAAGACCTTGTATCTGTTCCCTAGTTGTACCTGGGGAGCCGCCACCATGCTAGCCCAAGCAGCCCTGGTTCCAGTGGTCACCTTCTACCATTCCTCTGCTGTGCATCTATCCCGGGAGGTCTGACTGCTGGAAAACTGATCCTGCAGAGAATGGAAATATGTGTCAATTTTGTCCTCTGCAGCCCTGATCCCCCATAACCTGTTCACCTCAGCCTGGAGTTCCCTCACCTGATCCTCCAGGGACCTAAGTCAGGCACAAGAGGGACAGGCAAGGGAGCCTTCAGACCCATCTCCCACCTTTAGCCTCTGGGTCCTGGCCAGGCAGCTTCCACAGACAGGGGGGCAGGGGGCTGCTGACCCCATCACGGGCTCCATCTGGGTGGAGGCCTCAGAGGAGCCCAGGGTAGGTAGCACCACTGGGGCAGGGTCCCTATCAGCTGACCTCCACATCCTTACCACCTTAGGTGGGGTGCCCAACTTCTAATTGGCCAGAGGCCACAAGCAGAACAAGCCACGCCAGCATGAGTCATAGACCTCCTATTTATATGCTGTGTGAGCCTTCTCTAGCACAGTGGGCTGAACCATGCCATGCCGCACTGCACTGCCTTCCCCCATGAAGTGGTAGCTAGAGGAGAGAGGAGGAGCCTGAAGAACTTGGCTACTACCACAGCTGAAGAGATAGGGAGAGTGGCAGGCAGGGGGAGCCTGGGGGCTGTAAATTACCCCTTTTTGGGCCATCTGCAGTCTTCAGGCCACCAGTTGGGCATCTCTAACTTAGATCTATGGGGTTTTTTAATCAATCAGTACTAAGCAGAAGAAAATCTCATAGTTTCGTAGCTAGTAGGATCGGAAGGGACCTGAGCAGATCATCAAGTCCGACCCCCTGCCATGGCAGGAAAGAGTACTGGGGTCAAATGACCCAAGCAAGGTGATTGTCTAGCCTTGTCTTAAAGACCCCCAGGGTAGGAGCCAGCACCACTTTGCTTGGAAGTTGGTTCCATATACTAGCCACCCTGACAGTGAAGAAGCACCTCCTGATATCTAATCTGAATTTACCCTCTGCCAGCTTGTGACCATTATTTCTAGTCACTCCTGGTAGTGCTCGGGGGAACAGGGATTCCTCCAATGCCTCCTGGTCCCCTCCGACTAGTTTGTAACAGCCACTAGATCCCTCCTCATCCTTCTCTTGTGGAGGCTGAACAGTTTCAGGTCCCATAGCCTGTCCTCGTAGGGGCTGCCCTGCTGCCCCCTGATCATGTGAGTGGCCCTCCTCTGGACCCTCTC
>NW_017729030.1:20155475-20158153 GCF_001723915.1 Gavialis gangeticus
TCCAGTCCCTCCAGAAATTCCCTAACTAGATCCTCACTGAACCTTGGCCTAGGTGTGCCTCCCCTGGGGCCCGAGGGGGGCCCAGTGCAGAGGTGATCCACTCTCTGCTCAGGAAAATGGAGGCAAAGGAGTCATTAAACAGGTTAGCTTTGTCGTCTGGTGTGACGACCAAATTTCCTAGCGTGTCTTGTAGGGACCCCATGTTACCTGGTACCTTCTTTTTGCCCCCTGTATTATGTATTTAAAAAAGGACTTCTTGTCCTTGATTTGGGAAGCTAGTCCCAGTTCCATCTCCACCTTAGCCTTCCTGGCTGCCCTCCTGCATCCCCGAAAACTTTTCACTTCCAAACCAGCAGCAACAAATTGCATCAAATTAAATGAGAAGAGAAGTGAAATTTACTAACAGCCAGCTGATTTGTAGCAACTATTTCATGTGTCCCCTATATCCTAATAAAATGCAAAGATAAATGAAAGATAAACCAGGGGATTTTACTTCTGAGTGAAATAGATGCCAAACAACCAAGGTTTAGCTTTCACTTAGTGAATGAAAGAGAGGATGCATGGAACAGTTACCAGAAATCAGAAGATGTGATAAATTTCACTTACCCTTATATTAACTCAGCAGAATTAGTTCATCTCTCCATTCCTTTAACTTCATTTTAAAGAAAAGAGAGCTTAAACTAAATAGCTATTTCAAAGAAAAGTTTCAAAAGAGCATTAGCTCTCTAGCTCCCTGAAAGCCTGGTCTTCTTCAGTATTTTCAGTTTTGCCATACATTGTCCTCTCCACTTCTCTGGGTATGTATAGAAACTTTATTTCATACCATAATCAGACTTCCAAGCTCAAAAGTGATATTTTACAAATGTCAAATAATTATTAGAAAACAAAAAAATTGCTGTGTTGGCAAAATCACAGTATTAAAGAAGAATAAATTTTGACATATCACACAGGTTCTGTTGGTTGCTGCAGACTAAGTGAATCCTGAGACTGGTGAGAATGGCTCCCCAATTCCCTGTCAGCTCCACTCTTGGTTGCTTAACATTTACAGTGACTGGCAACACACAGCCCTGCAAGCTGTGAAGAAATCTAATTCAGCTTAGGAATTGGTGGGTTGGAGCTGTTCTGTATTGTCCATCTCCTCCACAGTGCACCCTGCTACTCCACCATATCTTCACTTCTCTTGCTGTGCAAGGGTCAGGTATCTCCAGTGAGAATGAATACAGACATCTGGCTGCTCTGGAAGCAGAGATATCCTGCCTGTAGCCACAGCTGGGTTGCCAAGCTCCCACCTACACGGGAAAAAGGCTGACAACCCCTGCTGCACTATATGACAGTGGGTTATGCATGCTCCTGAGGAACAATTAACATTGTCATAATAACCAGAGATTCTGGTTTTCTCTATTTAAAAAAAAATCACAAATTCTCTGATCAAACCCCAAAATCTTTAGTTTTCCATGATTAAAATGTAACACCATATATAGGTATCAGTTAAACAAAATGTTTTACTGATATATTTACAATTTTAAAGCAATTTGGAAGCCTACCAATGCCTCAATCATTATAATAAAATAAATTCTAAATACCTATATATTTTGGCATTTGATTTTGGGTGTTTTAATCATAGGAAATCAGAGCTCCCCCTATCCCATTTGTTCACTGGGTCACAGGTCCAGCTGCAGATGCCCCTCCCCACCACTTTGTGGTGCTGAACAGCTCTGATATGCTGTTGCCTTGCTCCTGCCTATGCTGTTGCCCCTTACTCCCAATCCACAGTCTCCTGGCTCTGCCAGTGCCTCTCACTCCCAACCCACAGCTTCCTGCTTCTGCTGGTGCCTCTGTTTCTGACTCTCAGCTTCCTGGGCCCTGACGGTACCCCTTACTCATGACCTGAAGCTCCCTGCCCCAAGGCCTGCCAGGGCTATGGAAACAACACCCTACCCTACCTAGCAGTATCTGAGCCCCAGCTGCCACTCAAGGGACACAGCAGCTGCTGCAGCCAGAATGAAGCATAGAGCCTGGCTCCCCCTCACCCACAAGTGGCAAGGCTTGAGTGGAGCCTATGGGGAGCATGCGCGCTGCCGGCTGCACCCCCTGTCTGATCACATTCCTCCCACTTCTTCCAGCCCCAAGAAGCTTCTTGCAGGCTGGAACTCTGTTAGCCTGCAAAGGGAAGTGTGCTGTTTCCTGTATTTTTCTCCTTTAAAGGAGAAAATCTGAGTTTTTCCACATTTTTTCCATGGCAAATGGAATATCCAGAACCCTGGTAAAAACATTTATCATTTAAAGATACTCCCTAGTTTATAAAAGTTGGGAAGTGAGAGAGTCCCTCAGCTAGGCTGTACTTGTTAGACAGAGACCAAAGGTCTGCAGAGGTTGCCTACTGCTCCACAATAAAGTTCATTGTTTAGTCCTTCTCACTCATGCAAAGCTGTGTTTATAAAAAACTTTTTTTTCCATATCTCCCCAGTCCTTAAACACTTTTTTTGCTCATAGACCAGTGAAGAGTAAATTTGTTCTAGATTAAATGGGAGTTTTTTCATATTGGGATGCACTTCATATATGATACATGTCACGGGGGCACTCGGGTGCCCCGTGCCAAAGTAGGGATTAGGGTTAATTGCCAGGGCAGCTCAGGTGCGGGTTGCTGGAGCAACCAGGTGGGTCAGGTGACCAGAAGG
>NW_017729030.1:20158164-20159738 GCF_001723915.1 Gavialis gangeticus
CAGGCACGGCTGCGTGCCACCTGAGCCCCGGCGCCGGTGAAACCTGAGACAGGGCTGGCATGCAGGCTCGGAGAGAGCCACGGGTGCGAGTAGCGCGGGACCAGCTCAATTACAGCCATGAGAGCCAGGGGCATGGGCCAGAGCCCACAGCGGGGCAATAGCACCAGGGGCGTGGGAAGCATGGGTAACACTCGTAGAAGGGCGAGTACACCAGGGAGCCCCGAGAAGGGCAGGGGCCAGCGTTGTAGCCGAAGTAGGGTGGGCACCGGTGAAGGCCCGGGACGGGGCTGGCGCCATTAATTGCCTGAAGGAGGGCAATCGCACGGGTACAAGCCCGGAGAGGACAGGGTGTGTGAGACAGGGCCCAGAGAGGGCAGGACCAGCCTGGAGAGGGAGAGGGACCATCCGAGGTCTTATAGACATAAGAATGTCCGGGACAACTGCGAGGCTTGGGGCGTGCTAAAGGGGAGGTAGGAGGCACGCATAGCCCATAAGGCTGGGGGTGCACCAAGTCACCCATAGATACTGGGAGATCAACGGCAGCCTCCCATATTAAAATTTATATAAGATCAAAGACATGGCAGGCGAGAATAAGGGGGTGCTGGATCTCCTAATTGGCACGGCAGGGGGGCGCTAGTGGGATCACGGCCACTCCTAGGCCCCACTCCGTGACAATACACTAGACAGTAAGGGTATGTCTACACTAATAGTTAGTGTAAAGGTCACTGTAAGATGCACACCTTCTAACTGTTTAAACCCATAAGTTCAAACCCAGTGACAACCTAGCTGTACCATGGAGATTCCTCTGCACTTCCAGATATAAAGTTGACCCTGCTTCTTCGTTCTATCTCCCCATATTTTGCAGTGTTTTTTTCCAGTAACTCAGATTCACAAGCCTAGAGAACAGGAAGTCAGCTAGTGGCAATCTTGTGATTCCATGTTTCTGCCTTCTAGCTTTCCTGCATCCCACTTTCTCTATCAGCTTCCTGTAGGTAAAAGTGAATGCAAAAGATGAAATAAGTCATGTGTAGACAAATTCATGAAAGTTTCTTCAAGGGAAATGAGTATCTATCTATCTATCTATCTATCTATATCTGTGAGATGATCAGGTACATTGTGGAAAACTTTAGAGTGAGCTATAAATTATGATATCAATGGGGAAAAGACAGATCACATAGCTCATGGTGCTCAAAAGTGACATCAACTTCAGCCCTATCTGTATAATCATATCCTGCTGGTGCAGGGTACATTGCAGGTGCTTTATTTCTAATATGAACTGTAAAACAAAAGTGTTCAGCAGATAATACCAGTAGAGAGGTTATAGTGTTGATAATGAGAAAATGTGTGATTTGGACCCATATTGTTCAACATCTTCATTTATGATGTGGACATTGGAGTCAGAAGTGGACTGGCCAAGTTTGCCGATGACACCAAACTTTGGGGCAAAGCATCCACGCCAGAAGACAGATGGGTGATTCGGGCTGACCTGGACAGGCTCAGCAAATGGGCGGATGAGAACCTGGCGGTGTTTAACGCTGAAAAATGCAAGGTTCTCCACCTTGGGAAGAAAAACC
>NW_017729030.1:20164738-20183134 GCF_001723915.1 Gavialis gangeticus
GGGGTGACCACCAGGATCTGGGGGAACGTTTGTTCACCAGAGCGCCCCAAGGGATGACAAAGTCGAACGGTCATAAACTACTGCAAGACCGTTTCAGGCTGGGCATAAGGAAGAATTTCTTTACTGTTTGAGCCCCCAAGGTCTGGAGCAGCCTGCCATCGGAAGTGGTTCAAGCACCTACATTGAACACCTTCAAGAGCAAATTGGATGCTTATCTTGCTGGGATCCTATGACCCCAGCTGACTTCCTGCCCTTTGGGTGGGGGGGCTGGACTCGATGATCTTCCGAGGTCCCTTCCAGCCCTAATGTCTATGAAATCTATGAAATCTATGAGGTGTAGGTAGAACAAACAGTTCTTCAAAGAAAGAGCTAAGAAAAATTTATTGATAGAAAATTTATGCACAGACTTTTTGGGGGGTGCTGGGGGTGTGGTGCATTTCCTACAACTGATTCTGAAAAGCTAGTTACTCAGAGTTAATCCTTTGACTTCTGGCAAGATTGCACCACATTTTATTATAACATTCATTTGTAAAATAAAAACATAACTTATTAGTTTTAATAGACATAAGAGAAATTGTACAGAAAAATGAAGAAATCTGTAATGCATAGATGAAAATCCATAGTGCTGTTTCAAAAAGGAAGAAAGAAAAGAAGAGAGAGAGAGAAGGAAGAGGTAAAGAAGAGAAGAAAGAAACTTTGTCAGAAAACAGATTTTTTAAAGAACTACAAATACACCCAATAATGAATATTTTCCCTAATAATTTCTCTTTTCCATTATTTACATCCTCTTTCTCTTTTTCTATTTAATTTGTAAGTTATTAGATCATTGGCCTCAGAACTGAGTAAATACATGTTCCAAGGGATCCACTAATCCAGGAAATCTGTAAATTCCGAATCTTTTTTTTTAATACAAAGATGTATTTAAATACTACCAGAAGTATTTAAAACAAGAAGCACACCTCAAAATATATTAGCTCTTAGCATTCATTGATTTTTTGACTACCAAAAATAATAGAGCAATTCTTCTGTTGCAAAGAACTCTGAAAGACCACAATACGGTCAGAAAGTTTTTAACACTATGAATTGTTATCTGAAACCTCTGTGTTTATCCTGTAAATCATGAGACAGCATTTGCACACCCAACAGTGCTAATACTGTACAGCACCCTGCTGCACCTTTAAAAGGATCTCAGGGTGATAGAACAGCATAGGCTACCACAGCAGAAGGGTCACAGTAATTGAAACAAACAACTGAAATCAGATTCAGCTCATCTCATTTCTGAGATGTTTGTACATTAAATCTCTGCCAGATCATTTTAAAGGGCTTATAAATGAGGAATAAAATACAATTTTGCTTGGCACTCGTACCTTGGGGTGGATGGTGGGGAAGGGGTCGGGGGTGCGCTGCCACAACAAGGATTGGGCCCCTCGCGGCTCCCATGCTGCCCATCCCAGCACACCAATATCTTACAAGTTGAGATTGCTTGTGTTTTTGGCACTCTGCCCAAAAATATTGCCAACCCTTGTTCTAGGCTCCCTATAAAAGGAAAATGTGGGTATCTCAAAGAATAGGATTCAAAAGAGCAAACACTCTGCTTAGAAAGTGCCTACTGCTGGCCAACAGGAAAAAAATATTAATAGGCATGTCAGAAATCCCTCCTACAGCTGAAGCCCAAGGTAAATTGTGATCCAAAACCCAAAATTATTTCCCCAAGGTAGGTGCCTATGCTGTTTATCTAATATAACAGAACAAGGCTCAATATTTTTCTTTAAAAAAGATGATGGCAACGATATTTTCTTGGTAGGGGTGATATTGCCAAGCATCTTCTTAGATCACAACCAAATAGCGAAAGCACTTGAGAAACCTGGCTTTAATTCCCTTCTCAGCCTAAGAATACTCAGACCCACATCTTCCTCCTTCCTGGAAAGTCTTAAATACCATACTAGAGGCTTTCTTGGGTGGAGACAGTATCAATATATGTAATTAAAGCAGTACTATTGCACAAAAAAAGGAACATAAGATTCATTGGTTCTGAAAGAAAACGGAAGCATGAGTATGTAGCCTAGTGCTTTAGGGCATTTGCAAGAAAGGCAAAGTCTAGAGTTTTAAACCCTCCTTCCAGGACTCCACTTCCATAGCAATTCTGTTTTTTTACTCAATGGCAATTCAATGAAAAATTACCACCATCCCCATATTAAGGAAAGTAGTGGGGCCAAATTCACCATGTAAAGAGCCCAGTTTATCAGCGTGCACTTAAACTAAAAATCTATCTTATTCTGGTAAATTAGGCAGATGTAGAGATTAGTTTCTGGAGATCGATAAGCCTCTCTGTTAGACACAGCTTTATTATGATTAGGACAGTCCTAGGCACAAAGGCACTACCGTCAGGGCCTAGAAGCCTTTAAGAGCAAAATGTCAGAGAGCATATAAGTCTAGCAGCTATTTTGTATCTTCATAATTTATACAGCACCATAGCTGTGCCTGACAATTCTATGTTAAACAAGATGACACAAGTCAAACTCAGTTTTCATCAAGATCCCTTTTAGATCAAAATGTACAGATAATTACCTGAGAAGTACTGAATAGTAGCACCAAGCCATAAATATCTGCATACCACCCAGTAAACAACCTACTTTGTCACTGATAGAACAGAATTTTGCAGCAATAATTGACTTTTGAGCTGACTCATCTTTAAATCCTTGAAATATTTTACTTGAATAATGAGCCTATTAGTGAGAGAAGGTCTAAATAAGAAAAAAAAGGTATATTATTATGTCTATCAAACAGGAATACTAATAATCTATTATCAAAAGTTTTACAGTTGGCATATTTTAAAATTCTAACTTTTATCAGGTTAGCAGCTAAGATAGGCAAAATACTAATTCCATCAGTACTACTGCAGTTGTTCTATACTTCTATTTGTGTAATTTATTTCAACATCTGGACCTGAGCCTGCTCTCTTTTACATCATTTTGTATTGGTCTAACTCCACTACAGCATATTAAATTACTCCTTATTTTAACCAGTATAGGCAAGAACAAAATTCAGTTCTGTTCCAGTATAGAGAAGAAAGAGTGGATTCTGTGGAGCTGAGCATGTATACTAGGGATTTTTTTTTCTTTGATGGCTTTATAACTGACATAAATGTGTTAATAGTCACAATGAAAAATAAGGATACTAGATTCATATTATTGTATCTGCATAAAGAAAATAGGGTAATTGATGCAAGGACTTTTTTTCCTTTTCTTCAATACAATCTCTCTTTCACCACACAAAGCAGACAAAATGAGAAAATCCCTTTTCATCTATTATTCCATTTTTTATTTGAAGTCTTTCCTTTGTCCATACCAAAGAAAAAAATAATCCATCCCAAGAATTTTCTGTAAACACTGCAACTGTAAAATATTACTCAATCGGGTTTCCATTATATTCAGATGATAATGAGACATACGCTTTCCTTGGGAGTTACACAAAATAGCTCACCAGCCCTTTCTCATGTGGCAGTTACAGATAAATCTCAAAATGAGTTGGTGTGCTTTCACAAAATATATATACTAATAAAACACTTTTTTTTCTAACTAAACAGAAATTATAGGAGAGGTAAGGTGCAATCAGGAACTTAACTGATGATTTGAGAAGGCAAGTGGCCAGCTCTCGGTCATTTAACTGGCCATGTGTGTTAATGCATTCATGTTTTAAAATCAGACCAAAGTCTACTCTCACTTAAACAGATTCAGCTTTCAAAAACATCAGTTGAATTTGCATGATTGAAAGCACAATATTTCAGATTTGCACATGAATTTGTAATTGCTCCTCAAATGCAGCATGCCTGAAAGTAGGTGGGAGTAACCTCTATGCCAGGAAAGGGGTGCAGGGAGTGACCTGTGTACTTTTAATAGTGCCCTAGATTACCAGCCTTCCTCTGAAGCTGGGGAATTCAAAGATTCATTATACCTCTGAGGCAGAATAGACATTGGGACAATGCACTCTATCACTGAAACCTAGCTATAGCAAATGGTAGAGTTTGCCCAAAGTGATTTACCCATAGTCATACAGGGCGCATATACATGTGCATTAACACACTTAATTTAATGCACATGAAATCTAGTACTGAGAGCCACTCCAGTTAGAACAGAGGCATGTCCCCTGTTTCCCTCTGATTAACCATGGTGGTGGGGGTGCTTGGACTAAAGCTTGTTTGATAAGCTTTAGTTCAAGTGCTCCCCCCCACCATTTTTAAGTACAGGAACACCCATACACAGGATGTGGCAGTGCTTCAATAGTAGCAGCTCCCAGAGCTGCTCTATTTAAAGTGCCACCCCAAAGCACACATAAAAGTTCCCTTAGTGAATCTAATGTGCATTGAAATAAGTTAATGTGCATTAACGGATGAGTAGATGCACCCACTACAAAGAACAAACACCAGATCTCAAAACAGAATCATAGAATTGTAGAACTGGAAGGGACCTGTAAGATCATCAAGTCCGGTCCCCTGCCATGGGCAGGAAGTTATTGGGCTCTGACAAGTTAAACAAGGTGTCTGTTCAGCTTCCTCTTGAACACCTCCAAAGATGGTGGGAGTGTGTTCCAGATTCAGGAGACCCTTACAGAGAAGAAGTTTTTCCTTATATCTAGTCTGAATTTATCTTGTATAAGTTTATGCCCATTAGTCCTCATCCTGCCTTGAGGTGCCTTCCTGAGGAGTTGCTCACCTAAACCTTGGTGTTCACCTCAATGTACTTGTAGGTGGCTATCAAGTCACCTCTCATCCTCCTCTTACTCAAACTGAACAGGCCCAATTCCCCAAGTCTCTCCTTGTAGGGCCTATCCTCTATGCCTTTGACTATGAGGGTGACTCTTTGTACTCTCTCAAGCTTATCCATGTCTCTTTTTAAGTGTGGTGCCCAGAACTGGACACAGTACTACAGCTGAGGCCTGACCAGTACCAAAGAGATAGGGAGGAGCATTTCCTACCACTGCTCAGCATAAGCAGGTGGTTCAGAGCAGGCACGGGGTGGGCTGGGGTTGGGGCTGTGCACACAGGTTCTGGCTGGTCCAGAGCTGATCCACTCTAGTCCACTTTGCTGGGCTGATTCCAGAGAGGGCACAGGGTGGGCTATATTTTACCCACCTCTGGTCAAAATGGATATGTACAATTGACGCTTGTTACAAAAAAATAAAGCATTAATTTGTTTTGTAATCATGTATGTTAACTGCAATTAGATGACCTAATGTATATGAATGAAAATAATAACTGTTGTTTCATTCGGCAAGGAAGAAACTTATATTTCTTATATTTCATGCCAAAAATTACTTGCTAGAATGAGAAAGAAATTCCCAGTTCTTCACAGATGCATCATAAGCTATTTTGCCTATGTGCCAAATGAAATTTTTTCCTTTACATTCTTCTGAAGCATTTGATAATAGTGGGTGCATATTCACATGTGTTTAACTGTGCACTAGACTAATTTGCTGCAGTGTAAAATGTCAGTTTATAAATGCAATGCTGTTAGATACAGCAAACTAATTTTTTCTGCCGTAAGATAGTACTCTCTGGGAGTACTACCTTGGGCTTTGAAAACAACTGCCTAAACACATGTGTGAATGAGCTGACCCAGGCATAAGTAGCACTCAGTCTGCCCAGGTAGCAGGAGGACAGACCTCTTCTGCCTAGCCAAAAAGCTCCACTCTTTGGACACTCTTGTGTCTCAGCTAGCCCCTCTGATGCCTGATGCTGTGACCTGGAGCCCGGGGCTGACCTCCTGAGCCTGCTTCCAGTCCAGGGCTGCTCTGGCCCAGTTCAAACTGCTGTGGTCCTAGACAATCATGTAGATGCTGGGCCTAGAAGCTATTAATCCTGGCATAAACTGCACCAGAGTTTATCGTGCTGCACTAATTGAATATGTAAATTTACCAAATGACTTTCAAAACACTGAGTTAAAGGCACTTCTACTAATACTTTTATTCTTTTCACCAAACTCATATATCTTCATTTTGCAAGCCTCAAAGTATCTTCTCAATCACGGAATCATACAGAAGTAAGGTTGGAAGGTACCTCCATAGGTCATCTAGTCCAACCCCCTATCTGAGGAAGGATCATCCCTATCCAAACCGTCATGTACAAATCATTATCAACCTCTTAGTAAAACTACCATCAATCTTGACACAACAAAAAGCATAACATTCTAACCTGATGCAGCCAAGCATATACCTCATCGTATCTTGAAATCATTTCTCCATTTCAGGAAGAGAGAGACTAGGAGTAAAGTCTCAGGAAACAGACATAGTGGGGCTCACCGAAACTTGGTGGGATCCAACGCATGACTGGGTGGTAAACATCAAGGCCTATAGGTTGTATAGGTGAGATAGACCAGGGAGGAAAGGTGGGGGTGTGGCGCTCTATGTCAAAGAGCAATACACAATCTCTGCAAACAGCACTGGGTCTGAGGTAGGGCAGACTGAGGTGCTCTGGGTCAGAATACAAGGGGGTCAGGGGAAAGGAACCTAATGGTGGGGATCTACTACAGGCCTCCTAACCAGGGAGAAGAGCTGGACTTGGAATTCTCAGGTCAGCTCGTGGAGGCAGTTAAATCAAGGGACGTGATCACCAAGGTTCCCTCTAAGATGTGTGCATGCACGGCCATGCACAACTAAAAGTGTGGCCGTGCACAGCCTTTTCAAGGCCACGCACGAGGAGAGGCTGGGGCAGGAGCCTGGTGCGGGCTCCAGGAAAGTGCTCCACTCTCCTGCATCAGGGCTGGGGGTGGAGCACTTCCCTGGAGCTGGCAGAGCCTGCGCCAGCCCCCTGCCCCAGCCTCCATCCCTGCCTTGCCTCACCTCAGGGAGGAGCCACTACCTGTCCCAGTGACGCTCCGCCACCTCTGGGATGCTGCTCCGTTCCCCTGCATCACCTCAGGGAGCAAGGAGGCATGTGGCATCAGGGCCAGGAAGCGGAGCAGTGTCCAAGAGATGGCAGAGCCTCACTGGGGAAGACAGCAGCTCCTCCCTGAGATGAGGCAAGACAGGGATGGAGACTGGGACGTGCAGCTAGCGTGGGCTTCATTGGCTCTGAGGAAGTGCTTCACTCCCCAGCCCTGATATGGGGGAGCAAAGCACTTCCCCAGAGCTGGGGAGCCCACACCAGGCTCTGGCTCCAGGCCCTGGCCCCCGGTCCCAGCCTCCAGCTTCTGGCCCCAGCCCCTGGTCCCCGGCCCTAGCCTCCAGCCCCTGGCTCCCAGCTCCAGTCCCTGGTCTCTGGCCCCAGGCTCTCAGATTCAGCCCCTGGCCCCAGCCTCCAGCCACCGGCCCCTGGTTTCAGCCCCTGGCTCACCAGACCCCAGCCCCTGGCTCCAACCTCCAGGCCCTGGCTCCAGCCTCTGGCCCCCAGCCCCAGGCCCCAGCCTCTGGAACCCAGCCCCCATCTCCAACCTCTGCCCCCTGGCCCCAGCCCCTGGCCTCCAGCCCCCTTTGATATGTGTCCCACGCTGGACCAAGGTGGAGCACTCACAGACAGAGGCAGCGTGCTCATAGACCATTGCTTCTTAGAGGGAACATCGGTGGTTATCATGGGTGAGCTAAACTACCCAGACATCTGCTGGGAAGAGCAGTCAGCCAGGTCTGACTGCTCACATAGGTTCCTAGCTTTGTTACAGGACCTCCATCTAACCCAGGAGATGCACAAGGGGAAATGCCTTGTTCAACCTGATCCTGGCCACAGGTGATGACCTGGTGAGGGGACTGTGGGTGCTCAACTACCTGGGTGATAGCGACCATCAGTTACTGGAATTTACCGTTAAGCACAGGATGTCAAATGCCTGCAGCAAGGCAGCAGACCTGGACTTCAGGAGGGTGAATTTCAATGAGGTAAGGAGACTAGATGGGGAGGCACTGAGGTCCCAGAGGGGAGGGGAGTTGGGAGTCCAAGAAGAGTGGTTATTGCTTAAGGAGATGATCCTCCAAGCCCAAAGGGTGACAATCCCCACCTGGGTCAAGGGGGGCAAGAATGCTCAAAAGCCTTCATGACTCACCAAAAGCATCCATGAATGCTTCAAAGCCAAAAAGCAGGTGTACACCCAATGGAAGGGAGGGGCCATCACCAGGGATACCTCCTTGGCTTGAGATTGTAGGGGGGCTATTAGGAAGGCTAAGGCAGAGATGGAACTGGGACTAGTGGCCCAGATCAAAGATAACAAGAAGTCAATTTTTAAATACATAGCAGGTAAAAAGAAGGTACTAAACTGTGCAGGACATGCTTGGTAATGGGGTGGTAGCACCAGATGACAAAGCTAATCTCTTTAACAGATTCTTTGCTTCCATTTTTCTGAGCAGGGACAGGGATATCCCCCCACTGGAATTCCGGACAGACCCAGGAGAAGTGCAGCCAGGCCCAGGATCAGTGAGGACCTAATCAGGGAACTTCTGGAGGGACTAGATGTGTTCAAATAAGCAGGTCCTGATGATCTCCACCCCAAAGTGCTTAGGGAACTGGCAGAGGTCATTGCAGGACCCCTGGCATAGCTTTATGAGCACTTGTGGTGCTCTGGTGAGTTGCCTGATGACTGGAAGAGGGCCAATGAGTTCCCCATTTTCAAAAAAGGGAGGAAAGAGGACCCAGGAAACTATAGACCCGTTAGTCTTATCTCGGTCCTAGGGAAGCTGCTTCAGAAAATTATCCAGGAGCACATCTGTGAGGGGCCAGCATAGAAGTCTATGCTTAAGGACAATCAACAATCAACATTGTCTAGTCATTTTGACCTGGAGGGTTGTGGGCAGTGGGGTTCTGAAGGGCTCGGTCCTTGGGCCCGCACTGTTCAACATCTTCATCAGTGACTTGGACGAGGGGGTAAAAAGTACCCTGTTCAAATTTGCTGATGACATTAAGTTGTGGGGAGATGTGGGCATGCTAGAAGGGAGGAATAGGCTGCAATCAGACATAGACAGGTTACAGGGGTGGGTTGATGAGAACAGGATGGCTTTCAACACTGACAAGTGCAAGGTGATGCCCCTGGGGAGGAAGAACCAGCACCATACCTACAGGCTGGGGAACTCCCTTCTCACCAGTATAGAGGCAGAAAAGGATCTTGAACTCATCATTGTTGCCAAGATGAACATGGGCCGGCAGTGTGGCATGCAGTCAGGAAGGCCAACTGCGCCTTGTCATGCATCCACCGATGCATCTCAAGCAGGTCCAAGGAGGTGATACTCCCCCTCTATGCGGTACTGGTCAGGCTGCAGCTGGAGTACTGCATCCAGTTCTGGGGACCGCACTTCAGGACGGATGTCGACAGCATCGAGAGGGTCCAGAGGAGGGCCACTCACATGATTAGGGGGCAGCAGGGCAGGCCATATAAGGAGAGACTATGGGACCTGAACCTGTTCAGCCTCCACGAAAGAAGGCTGAGAGGGGATCTGGTGGCCACCTATAAACTTGCCAAGGGGTACCATCAGTCAGTGGGAGAGTCCCTGTTCCCCCAAGCACTACTGGGGATTGCAGATTGGCTGAAGGGTCGCACTCAGAGGGTGGTGGTGGATGGGTCATACTCGACCTGGGGGGAGGTGGGTAGCGGAGTCCCCCAGGGCTCGGTCCTGGGGCCTGCGCTGTTCAATTTCTTCATCAGCGATCTAGATGATGGGGTGGAAAGTAACCTGTTTAAATTCGCTGATGACACCAAAATTTGGGGGGAGGTGAGCACGCTAGCAGGGAGTGAGAGATTGCAGAGGGATCTGGATAGGTTACAGGGGTGGGCTAACAGGAACAGGATGCGTTTCAATACGGACAAGTGCAGGGTGCTGCACTTGGGCAGTAGGAACCAGCAGCACACTTACACAATGGGGAACTCCCTACTTGAGAGCACGGAGGCAGAAAGAGATCTTGGAGTCATTATTGACTCCAAGATGAACATGGGCCGACAATGCGAGGTCATGGTTGGCAGGGCTAACCGGACCTTGTCGTGCATCCACAGGTGCATCTCGAGTAGAGCCAAGGAGGTGATCCTCCCCCTCTACGCGACGCTGGTCAGGCCACAGCTGGAGTATTGTGTCCAGTTCTGTGCGCCCCATTTCAAGAGGGATGTGGACAACATGGAGAGGGTCCAGAGGAGGGCCACCCGCATGATCCGGGGACAACAGGGCAGACCCTACAGTGAGAGACTGCGGGACCTGAACCTGTTCAGCCTCCACAAGAGAAGGCTGAGGGGGGACCTGGTGACCGTCTATAAACTCACTAGGGGGGACCAGAAGGGTTTGGGGGAGACGCTGTTTCCCCTAGCGCCCGCTGGCATAACAAGGAGTAATGGGCACAAGTTGATGGAGAGGAGGTATAGATTGGACATCCGCAAAAACTACTTCACAGTTAGGGCGGCTAGGAGCTGGAACCAACTTCCAAGGGAAGTGGTGCTGGCCCCTACCCTGGGGGTCTTTAAGAAGAGGCTGGATGCCTACCTGGCTGGACTCATTTGAGTCCCGTTTTTGTTCTGGGGTTTTGTTGTTCTCCCGCCCTGACGGGGGGTTGGGCTAGAAGATCTACTAGGTCCCTTTCGACCCTAAATCTATGAAACTATGAAACTATGAAACTATACTGGGGGTAACAAGGAATAATGGCCATAAGTTGACAGAGTAGATTCAGGCTAGATATCAGGAGGCGCTACTTCACTGTTAGAGTGGCTAGGAGCTGGAACCAACTTCCAAGGGAAATGATGCTCGTTCCTACCCTGGGGGTCTTCAAAAGGAGGCTAGACAGGCACCTAGCTGGGGTCATTTGACCCCAGCATCCTTTCCTGCCCATGGCAGGGGGTCGGACTAGATGATCTGCTTAGGTCCCTTTCGACCCTACCAACTATGAAACTTAATTTTGCAGCCATATGGCTCAGAAGGAAATACATTTAAATATCTAGTTAAAGATTTCAAAATAATTAGGCCAACAGAAATGAACAAATTCTCCCAGACCGAGGAAGGTTATGTCAAGGAGGTTTGAAGACAGAACATCTAGAAAAATAGAAATATGTTAACATGCATTCATGTATCATCTTGGGCAAGTTGGATAAAAAGTTTAGCTTGGTCACCACATAAGAGACAGCAAATTCAGATCTTCTCCTGATTTTGTTTGTTTGGTCTTCAACTCCTTGTTTGTCCTATTAGCTTTAATATTATACTAGTCCTACATTGCAAGTATATTAAGCAAGGAAGGCTGAGTAAGCTTACCTGGTAGGGGTAGTATCAAACAGCATGTCAGTAGAAGAACTAATATCAAGTTTGGATTTACTCTAGTTATGTACCTAATCCACTCAAAAAACACCACGCTGAATAATTCTAATCTTTCTTGAGTTTTAGTATTCCATTTCTGTAAAATGGGCCTAAGAATGTTTTAATCTATAATATTAATAATCTTCTGAATGTAAGGGATACAGTTATATTTGGCCTTTGTAGTAGGGGTGACACTTTATCTTTTCACTGACCCATACAAAATTTCTGGTCACAGTTCAGACCTACTGTCAAATTAGAGGTTCACAGAATCAAGGAACCTGGAAGATTTATTTGAATTAATAAGCTAATGGTCAAAATGTATATATTGTATATAGGGAAAAAAATATTACTTGCCACAGGTATTCAATTTTTTTCCATGAGTAATATTTGTTGCATAATACTTTAACATAATTTTTTGGCAACTGCTACATAGTGGGCCAGATCCTAACTCATTCAAAGGCTGATTGGTGCCATGATTCAAGTTCAAATCAGATCTAAAATAAATTTTAAACATCTATTTCTGGACCTCTTTGGTATGATGGATGTGAACATTATAGAATTTAAGCCCAGGCTGTCATACAGTATTTAAAAGCTGTTGCTTTTCTAATATATATATATATATATTCAATTTCAGAAAGTATTAATATATTGTTACTTTGAGAGAAAAACCTTAAATGAAGCCAGCAATTAAAAAGCTGGTATAAATTATTCAGGAAACCATGGCACTACTTGAAGATCACATGTAATTGTGTGATCACTCTTGCTTTTGTGGATGAATACTCATATATATCCTCAATATGGAAGGCAAATACTGTGCATGAGGAATCTGGACTGAAAGGTAATGATGATAATCTTACCTGTGTGATAGAACTTCCCTGAAAATCCCAGATTGAAAATTAAGTTTATAATTTGATTTGTTAAAATGTCTTTAATTTCAAGTAATGCCTACAATATAAAAACAAATGTTTAATAGAGAAATATAGCAATTTTAATGATCTGCACATATCTTTAAAATAAATATAATTACAAAAAGAGGCTAAATAATGTAAATCTTACTCATACAAGCATTTCCATCAGCTTCAATTAAGCTACTAATGAATAAATGTTACACAGAACGGCCTAAATAGGTATAGTTTAGAATATATTTCTGAGCATCCAATAATTAATTTCTTGATTAAGCTACATTTATTTATTTTAGTTGCCTGTAAAATCTACAACAGCCTTATGAAAATAAATATGCTTCCAGTGGTTTTCTTTTTTTTAATAAAGCCAAATTTCTAGTTAGATTCAGAAAATAAAATTAATGTATCAAGAATCCAGGTACACTAGACAAGCAATATTCTCTAGTAAATGAATCTCTCTTAACTAGAAAATGTGTACAACAGAAAATGTCTAAATTATTTACCATAAAATGTAAATATATAGGTTGGGTTATCTTTTGCCTGCTACTAAAAATATATCAGTATCTAGGACTATTTTTTAGAGAATGACTGAGTTGTCATGTTGGAGCTATCCAGTCAAGTAACCATTTAAAGTTACTGCTCTGAGTTAAAGTCTTCTTCCAGCTGTTTAATCTTCCTATCATTTCTGTGATCGCACACACAGAATTCATTCAACTCATTGAATAAAACAAAAATATCCTTCTTCATAAATAAGTACATCATTTAATAGAGCAATAGAAAGGAAAACTTTTGAGCCTGGGTAAGATTTTCTGCTTAGTAGATATTTTTAAAATAAAGATAAGATTTGCACAAAGCCATTACAATCACCCAGATCATATTTATACATAATGATTTTCATCAAGATTAATCTACAGAGCTTTTTTCACCAGCTGATTTCATCATTGACCTGTCAAAACAGAATATACACAGTAATTTACATTAATAACCACAACATTATACCATTAGACAAATTTTCTATTTAGTAATGAAAGCAGGAAAAAACATCAAAGCCAGTGCAGAAATTGTTCTCCCAGGGTTTTTAAAATACCTTATTTATATAGCTACAAAATAGTTTAACTGCACAAGTTAAGGAATATGCAGGCTACCCTAACTGGTTTGATTGGCACTGGCATATTATTTACAACTAGGCAGAGTCAGGACAAAACAACAAAAATAATCACAAAATCTCACTCCTTGATCTACAGATAATAGTGGATTATTTGGTTGATTCTCAGAACTGTGGAGCAAGAGCAATAAGAGTGAATGTTATTACTTCCCAATGTTGATTGTCTGTACCAGAGGTATAACTAGGAATTTTCATGCCCTGGGCAAAGGAGGATATCCTTGGGAACAGGGGCAGAAAGACATGGTACTGAGCTGCTACAGTGTTGGTTTCCCAAGGGCTGCCATACTCTTGCCCCCTCTAAATCAGTATCCATAGCTGGTGCCCCATTCACCTACCCCTAGTTATGCCAGGATATTAGTGTAGTCTGGGCTAAGAAACCAAAGTTTAGTTTCATTTTATATTTTCAACTTAAAAAAAAAACTCTTTATGCTCTGTATAGAGATTTAAATCCAAAAACTATCCACTAGATTTCATTTAAAACTAACAGCAAAATATGGTGTTTCCAAAACAAAATATTCTCCCAGTGGTTCTTAGCTCCTTCAAGAAGTTTTAGTTTGCTGCGCTCCAAGTCATTTAAGGTGCATTACATTGCTGAATTTCCTATAGTGGGTGGAATTAATGTGCAATACACTGCCAGGGCGTGCAAACACCGACACCATTAAAGTGGTGCAAACGCATTTAGCTCACTTTAAAGTGTCATGCACACATGCCTCTTGTTTCTTCTCCACACAAGAGACTGGATCATTTGCATTTAGATCTAATTTCTAGTCTGCTGCATAGTGGTAGATTAAGACAGTGTGAAAGGGGAACATAATCAGGTACATGAAGAAAGGGAACCCATGAGGGTCTCCAATCATGCGTCATCCTTATGTGCTGTCCATTTCCTCCTACTTCCACTAGAAACATTTACAGTTCTCCAGGATCACAGTGGCTGAATAAAAGTCTACCAAAGCCCTTTCTATCAGAATTTGCCAATTCGTAGCAATTGAGATATTTTGTGAAAGCAGAAGGGCTGTGGTGGTGTGGTCACACCCCACTGTCACGGGATGAGGTCCCTAAGGATGGCATGATCTCCTGAGGCCCCTCGACCATGCCAGTTGGGCCTGACAGGCACCCTCTTTTCTCACCCACTCCGTCTTGATGTAAAATGCAATGTAGGGAGGCTGCCTTTATGCGCAGCTGGACATGGTCCTGATGGACTTCCCTGGACCCCATGGGTCCCCAGCCTTATGGGCTATATGCGTGGCTCCAACTGCCCCTTTACCACACCCCAAGCCTGGCAGATGGCATTGATGTTGTCCAGTCTGGGCCTTGCTGTGAATTGGCCCCCTTGTCCTCTCTGGGCTATCTGCAGCCCTGTATCTGCGCCTCACTGGCGCTGGGGTCCCCACACTATAGCGGGCCCCCAGTGAGGCCTCCTTCTTCCCCAAATAGCCTCACCCAAACCACTGGTCTTATAAAACAACAACCAAACATAAGCCCCTGGGCTATAACATAACACAAACTGCAGAAGGTGTGCTCTGTCCCTTTACATTACTAGAAGCAGAACTTAGTCAGGCCTCTTCCCTTCACTCACCCTAGGAGGGCTCCTTTCCCCTTGGCCACCAGCAGAGAACTGCCCTCCCTAGTCCCTGTCCTGGGGTTTATATGGGCCCAGGGCCTTGCCCCTTCCAGCCAGCTGACCAGGTGCAGGCTAATTTCCTCATCAGCTGGTTGCCATGGCAACCTGCACTTGGGCTCCTGTCTGGCTCTTCGGGCTCTTAGGGGTCTCCCCAGGCAGTTTCTGCTTTTCTAGAAGCAGGCACCGAAGTGCCCTGTAACATCCACCATGCCACAGGAAAAGCCCCAGGGACTTTGGGCATTTATACTTATACATAGACTAATCAAATCTTTTTTTTTTTCCTTTCCCTCCTGGAGCCTCTCCTGCCTGCCTGAGTTGCATGGAGGCCTGGTGCTTCCTCCTGCAGCTGCGGTGCCCCCTGGGACTGCCTGAGCTGGGTGATGCCGCTGCCATGAAGAGAAGCACCAGCCCTGCCCCCCACAGCTCAGGGACTGATCTGCCTGCAGGCAGCTTATTCTCCCCTCCCTGCCTAGAGGAAGAAAGGAAAGAACAAGTAGATAACTAGAGGATATTCTGGCAGATAAGTCAGCAGGGTGTGTGCACAACATGGGGGTTTAATCAGCCCCAAATTGAAGTGGTGTTTTTTTAAAACCCACTGCTTCAATTTAGGGCCCCCATTTTGTCTACACATGCCCATAGATTTTAAAGCTAGAAAGGACCATTTAAGAAGCTAATCCAATGTCCTATATATCATAAGCTCTCAAATTGAGTTGATAACTTATGTTTAAGTAAACATTTCTTCCAAAAAATTCATCTAGCTATGATTTTCATATAAATGTGAGAACAGTGTTGTAATTTTTAATTGAACATTTCTCATATCATCAAAAATTACTTTTTTTTTATAAATATGTCCCAAATAGTTTTTCTGCCCCACAGATTAACAGTCCTCAAATAAAACAAAACAAAACTGTTATACCTACAACCTTTCCTCACCCAAACTGTAATTTAATATTCCTCAAAAGTGAGAATAAAAATAGAGGCACTATGCAATTGAATTTGATCAGCCCTATTAAACAGCAGCATACAGCTGTAGCAAAACCCCCAGTTTTTATTTTTGTATTTATTTTAAAATTCATTCCCTCCCCTTCCCCAACCATTTCTAACTTTTTCTCTCCTTCTCTATTCTCTATAGATAAGTATAAGTAAGCTAAGATGTAGGATAAGCTTTAACATTTTATTTTAGGTAATACGTTTTATTTTTCTCTCCCCTCTTTGCAAATAAGTTCCCTGCTATTTTGATATCGATAGCCACTGTTTTATAAGTGAAAATTATTATGTTTGTACTGCTTTTATATTGTGTGATTACTGTTTTAGGCCTATATATGTAAGTTAGTGTAAGTCATGTCAAGTTTCCATTTTGTATGTCAAGCCTCCATCTTGTGTCCTCTGCCCGGGCATCCCTGGTGTTGGAACTGTATGATTGATGTACCCCTCCCATGTAAATTGGTTCCTGGATAAATATGGGTGATTGGGAATGATTAAAATACAATGGTAGGAGGCCTCTACTGAATGGCCTGTAATGATCAGGCTATCACCTGATTCATCCAGGAACCACAGACCTCACCCAGGAACAGAGACAAGAACCCAGCATTTGAAAGACAAAAGACTCTGCAGAACCAGCAACTCTACCATTGTACCCCACCATTACAGATACCCGAAACTGCACATCCCTGCATGAAGCACACAGGCTCAGTATGCCAGGGCAGACTCTTACCTGTGCATGCTTCCTGTCACTAGGGTCACACAAGGTCTGCCCCTATAAAAAGGGGCAGTGAAGACAGACCCAATGGGACGCCCTCTCCATCTGGACCAGCGCCATGCCACACCACCTATCCACCCAAAGGTCCTGCCTGCGACCCCACTCTGGACAATACCTACTGGACAAGGACCCCTTTCCAGCCTGGATAGGTAGCTATCAACCCCCACCCCCTCTTCAACCAAGGACTTGGACTCTGCTTCTCTTTCCTACCTGGACTCTAACCCTTCCACTGAGTTTCTTTCTCCTGCTGCCATTCTGAGTGCGTGTGTGTGCGTGTGCGTGTGCGTGTGCGTGTGCGTGTGCGTGTGCGTGTCAACCAATAACTTCATGGGGCGGTGTAGTGTGTTGTCTGTGTAATAAAACTGTTATTTGGACCCCCAAGTTGGGTTTTGCTTTACTTTGGTTTGGCCCTGCTCCAATTGCTGCTCCTCACCTCTCTAACTTCTGTCTCATTTCTCCCTCTCCTGCTTCTGGCTCACTGCCACCTCCAACACCTGTCCTGAGCTCCTCTCTGCCTCTAACCCCCCTGTTTCTTTGCTACTGTCTTATCCCCACTGTCTTTTTCTTTTCCCCTGAGCAACCAGGTTTCTTTCCTGGCTGTCTCCTCCTTGCCACCACTTATCTGCTCCCCCGCAATATCTCAGCTGTCTGCCTCCGTTTCTAGCCCCATTCTACCTTAAGTAAACCCAAGCCTCAGTTCCTCAGGCAGCTTTTCTGTAGTCCACTACTTCTAATCCCAGTTCTGGCAACTTTCATTCCCTACACTTTAACTCTCTCTCTCACCTGAACCTTCCACCAAGTATCCCAGGTACCCCAAGCACACACATACACATTGTACCATCCAAGTTAGGAACTTACCTGTGTGTATGTGTAGGTGGGTTGTGTGTGTGTGTGCGCACGCACACACACACACACACACACACACACACACATATATACATACATATATATACACATATAGATAGATACATATACATATATATATATATGTCACTGTGTGCATGATATATGAATTAGCAACAGCAATGACAACACTGACAACCCCAGATGACACTGGTGACCCTGACCACTGATTTGGTAAGTAGGAAGCTGCCTTTGCATAAGGTCATAACCTGTAATAGCAATTAAATTCCTTATTTATCATAACTATCCTCATATAACAATAGATCCAAACCATAAGGTAAAAAATGAATTTGGGGTATCCCCAAAAATATTACCTTATATCTGTAACACCCCCACACACTCCTGCTGTATATGGAGGAGTGTATGCCTTTGCTTTCTGTGCACTGTGGATTTTTTTTGTATTGTATACTAATACTCAATGATTAACCAGTGTAATTGTATTATGCTTTATGCTATTTTAAAGTATAACAAGGGATTTTTCACGAGTTATTACTTGGTTAAGTTACATATATAAATTATGTTTTTCCCCTTCTTCTACAGGTATCAGCTATGCCAAAACCAGCAAAACTAACTTGTCTGCAAAAAACACTGTTGTGCATCTCACATGGAACTGCTAAACCAAAACTGTAAAACTTTAGTAAATATGTACAATCACTGTAAAAATTCAAAATGGAACTGAAATAGTATTGTCTCCTGTTGTAGTAAAGTGTTTAATGTAAATTAAAGAAGCCTAAGTATGGAGTTTGTCAAAAAAAAAAAAACCCAACCCTATAAACCAGGGAAAAACCATGCAAAAAGCAGCAAT
>NW_017729030.1:20183169-20190374 GCF_001723915.1 Gavialis gangeticus
TGTTTAAAAAAAAAAACCCAACCCTATAAACCAGGGAAAAACCATGCAAAAAGCAGCAATAACTAAAATGCCAAATGGAATGTGTAAAAACACAAGTAAGGCAACAATACCTCTAAAAATTTTAGGTTTCCTAGATTTCTAAATTTGGAGCTCTGTGTGTGCTACGTACATCCAGGTGCATTTAGATTATAGTAGTATCATTTACCAGCACCAGTATGTTAGCATCTAGTATCATCTCATATGGCTTATTACCACTGCATAAATAGTGTTTCAAGCAAACCAGTCCTTTTAATTTAAGTGCCAAACCTAACATTCCCAGGCCCAAGCAATGGGATAAACAGTTGGAAAAAACTGTCTACAGGTCATATAAAGAAATGTGTAAACCAATGTGTAAACAGGAAGGACATAAATATATAAATAGATATAGCAAGGTAACCTCAAATCAGTGTCTAGCCCACCAGGTTACCTTTTATCTATCCATTATGCTTTTCCAAAATGTTCAGTAAACATCCTCCCTTATAAAAAAAATTAAAAGGAGGGGAATATAGGTCTTCCTGGAGCATGATCGATATATGCTGCTTACACAAAGTCTTTGCTAAAGCACTGGCCAGAGTAGGCCTGACCGAAGTGTTTCAACTCCTCACATAAACAAAATTTAGCATTTGGGTAAGATGCGTCTTCCCACCAAGACATGGGAGGGAAGATGATGGTATAAATTATAGGATAATCCAATACCAGGATGATAGGGCTGGAATAGAAATACCCAGCTCAGAATGTGAAACAAGCCAGTTTGAGGACAGGTTTGAGACATTCAAGATCCAGATGTAATGCAATATGTAATTTCTTTTAGTCATTGTATAAAAGAAGAATTGCCCAACAGGAAAATTCTGTAGCAGCCTGGGGAACCTGCATGGTATTGTGTTGACTATCTTGTCACAGGTACAAATTAGGGGTGTGTGAAGTGGGCCATATTAGATTTGGATTTGGATTTGGCCTGAATCAGGGACAGTGATTCAATACATTGATTCAGATCACAGTCCCTGATTTGATTTGGCTGAATCCAAATCTGAAGATTTGATGCTAATTCGGAGAATCAGAGATTTGGACACAGACACTGCTTTAAGTTATTTCTATATACCTTGACATAGCAGGCATGGCTCATGATTGCTGCAATGCCGGGACACATTCAGCATCCCACAGGAGTGCGGGGGGGGGGTGGGGTGTCCTCCATGTGCTTGGTGGCGAACCCAGGTCTTCTGGGGAGCACACTAGCCCCCCCCCCGCAGCATCCCAGCTCAGCGATCAGCCACAGAGGGACACCGGGTGCCCCCCCAGACCCAGGAGGCACCAGTTGCTGGGCCAGCGTGGTGCGGGGAGCCCCCCCGCACACTCCCCGGTAGACCGAGAAGTGGACCTGAAGTGCTTCTGGTCCACTTCTGGGTCTGCTGCCGAGTGTGATGGGGAGCCCCCCATGCTTCTGTGGGATGCTTCATGCAACCCAGCATCACAGCATTGATGAGCCCCTGCTACCTAGGGGTATGTATAAAAAACTTTTAAAGCTGTCTCTATGTCCGAATTAATTCAGATTTGAAGATTTGGCCACAGAATCGGGCTGAATCGCTGCCAGATCGAATCAGGGACTGAAGCTTCACACAGCCCTAGTACAAATGCCTTAACTTTTGGTTTGATGTATTTGTTAGGCCAATACATGTTAGGGCTGTGCTTGTAAACAATACACCTAGCCAAATCTTTGCCACTTAACTGAGGCTTTGGTTATTTTTTAAGATAACATTGGTATTGGAATCTCCTGCCTCAGACTTGTCAGCCCCACAGCTCCTGAGACTTCAACACTGACAACATATCAAGGACATCCAATGAGAACAACAGCAACATATGGAAATATCCTTGTGTCTTTCCTCTGTACATCCACCTAAGGACCAGGGCTGCTCCATCTCTAAATGTGTTATCTTGCAATCATAGGTGAAGTAGTTCCATTTAAACCCACACAGATTTATAATAGAAACATTTCTGTGATTGAGGACTGTAAGATTGGACCCTAAGAAAATCTAATTATTGGATGCAAATAAAAAATGTAGAACAAGGGGGAAACTGTGGATCCAATTGGAAAACTTTCAACATAAAAGAAACAAATGAAAAGTAAGATAAAAACCGTGTTTAAAAAAAGAAAGTGTGTGAGCTAATTACTATGCTATGGATTAATTTAGCCAAAGAACATCTGTTTTTACATGTCCCTCTGATGAGATCTAATGTGAAGGCTTTGTGTTGGTTAGCTTTGAAATTGTATTTTATTAACTAAGAAGTTCTGCTTACAGATCTGATAGAGATTACAGATATCCTAGTAACAGAGAGACCCCTGGGAGTGTTGTATCTACCCCACTTAGGCTCCTTATTTCCATTTGACTTGTAGCTAGCATAGTACATTTTCATTTCATTGTTGCAAAATTCTACAATAGTTACATTTTCTCTGAATATTTAATATGCCATTTTAAGAGCATGACATGTTCCATTTCTTAAGCTGCTTCCTCCACAAAATAAGAGGAGGATTTTGTTTTTACTCATCTTATTTATTTTACAAATAGCCAAATAGTAGACTAGAACATATGTTTGAGTTCTGCTTGACTGTTTCATTTTGGTGTTTTCTCTTTTGTTCCTAACTGAATATTATCTTAAAGCTTCAAAACAGAAAAAAAAACCCTAATTTTCTAATATTTTTTTCCAATCCATGAATACAAAATAAAAAATTAGGATTCTAAGCACTGATATTTGGGGAATCACAGAAAGACTATTCTGCCCATTCAGAAAATCTTCTAGTTATCTACTTGTTCTTTCCTTTCTACCTCTACATAAAACTTAGTCCAACTCTTCTCCTAATTCATAATGTTACTTTTGAATGTTTATCCTAAGAACCTAAGAAACCTACTGTTTCTTTACACTATATTATCTTAATCCTACTAAAACATACACTCAATAAATCTACATAAAGGAAGTATAGTACTGGTCAAAAAACTTCAAGTAAAACAGGAGGCGGGGCAGGGTGCCGGAAAAAAAAAGTGGGCAGCACACTTGGTGGCCGTACATACTGCCTGAAACCAGAGGCTGGCTATCCAGAGCCACACTCAGGCTGCTGGCTCTGCTCTGCACCTGAATTGCTGGCCCTGGAGCCCCAAGAGGCCCCCAGGACCCTAGGTAGGGCTGCTGGGGCCATCCCAGGTGCTGGCCCCAGCCTTCTCTACCCCACCCTGGGCAACTTGCTGCTTGCCAGAGTATGTGTGCATGGGCATTCTCCAGGGACAAGCAGCATCACAAGTATATGCTTCTGCTATTTGTCCTGGGGGAAATGCAAATGTGCTCTTGTCTGGTTGCACCCTATGTATTCAATGAACTTTTGGCAAATACACGAAAAGATTCCATGGTTCCTTCCTTAAATCCCTTCATGGCTGCTAGTGACCCAGTGCTTTCAGAATTTACCCATTCTCCCAGTAAAAACCAAAAAGGAACAAAGGTTCACATGCTTTATCCCATACAAAAAATGGCAGTTGCAGGAGAAGAGTAAGCCAACTGGTCTTGCGAAAGTTTCTCTTGGGAAAAGTGGTGCCAGGGGAAAAGCTCCCATACCTTTCCAGAAATGGTGTCACCCTAATCTGAGGAAGACATGAGGGGCAGACGCTCCTGTCCTGCCTGTTGACTGAGAACGGAGGAGAGGACCAGCCACCAGATGTTCCCTTCCGTCTCCACACATACTGGAGAAGCAGGCAGCATGCTTTGCCTTGCTGCTCCCACTGTGGCAGCAGGAGTGGAGTGGAGGCAGATGTGCTGCAAGCCTCCTGCCCACTTTTCACACCAGAAGCCCCAGAATGAGAAGCACACTCGAAGCTTTGTATTACTGCTGCCCTCCTCTCTCAGACCAATAAGGGAGAAAAGGGATAGAAGACACTGAGTAATGGCTCTTCTCCAACCTGGGAAACCTTCAGTTTTGGGGAGAGACAGGGACTTTGCTAGCCCCACTGGCTTCCCCTTGCTGCCATAGTTATTGGGCATTAAGTTTAGTACCTATAATAGCATCACCTTTTTAGTGATGCTAATGCACAGTAGACTAAAGCTAATTAGCATGACTTGCTGTGATGAGCTAATGTGCTATAGAATTAGTCTACTGCATATTTAGTGTCTCATGTAAATGTGCTCAAGCAGTGCAAGCAGCACCCTCCCTTAGCTGTTTCACATACCAGAGTCCCAGAATGAGAAGTAGTCAAAGGGTTTGCCCCACTTCTCCCTCAGCTCTTCTCCCTGAGATCAGAAGCATAGTGGAGAAGCAGATGCTTGCTCTTCCCTCGCCTGATCCCCACACTGGGGTCCTCTGTGGCTCAGGAGGAAGGACAGAAGCCATCACTGCTCCCTGTCTCTTCTTCAAACCAGGCACTGCCAGGACTGGGGAAGGGGCTTGGGACTTTGCCCCATTGCTCCCTCTGCTCTACTTTTAGACACCGGGATTTGAGATGAGGAGATTGGTCCCACCCTTTCCCCAGAACCCAGGAGAAGGCATCAGAAGTCTTTCCCTGCTGCTCCACTCACTTCAGGGACCACAAGGGTAGAGCAGTCACTGCTCCCCAAGCCTTCCCTAGATCAGGATTACTCCAGTCTGTGGAAGGCAGGAAAACAGGGGAGAGGGGGCAGCTGCCAGGTGAATGTCTATAAGCTCCTCTCCTGGAAAGATTTCTATCAGTGGAAATTTCCCATAAATATCTGCTGATGGAAATGAGTTTTTCTTTGTGGCCTTCGTTGTACTGTACTTTCTGTGGTAAAAGCAAACAAAATAAAACCAAACCAAACAAAAATTACTTGAGCTTTTATAGCAGTTAACCTAGCATTTTCCATGGCTACTAAATTAACTTAACAACAACAGAAATAAAATTAAAAACTGGCATCTTAGGGTGTTTGTAGACATACTCTGGGAGGTGTGTGTGTGGGGGGGGGGGGCGTTTTCATTAGCACAGCTCCAAGAGCCGTGCTAAATAAAAGCACCCAGAGTGTCATGTGTATCAGTGCCCCATGCTGAAAAATGGCAAAAGGGCGCTTTCAACTTAAGCTTGTTGAAGGAGTTTAGTTTAAAGCGCCTCACCACTATTTTTCAGCCTGGGGACACTGATACACGTAATGCTGGATTCTTTTATTACCATGCTCCAGCAGACTCAAGTAATTGAGTCTGCTCCAATGCACTGGAATTACAGTGCATCTGAGCAGCCTCCCTGCACATGTATAGGATCCCTTATTTACCTACTAAGATTTGAATTCAGAGTTCTTTTTTCTCTGTACTACAGCTGATGACATCATTAATATAAAAAGTGTTAAGAATATAGCTTTCTCTTCTGTTATTGTTAGTTATCTCACCAAATGTTACAGATAAAAATGAAAACACAAAACAACTAAACAGTGTTTCAGTTCACCTACCCATAACTAAACATTCAGCAGTTTCAATCTCGGTCATCATACTAAAATAATTTTTCAGAACAGGTTCTGAACTTGTTGAATGCTGAACAAATTGAGCAAGAAAAGAGCTCTTTTGTATTTTTAAACATCTAATTGATTTTGTGATTCTCTAGTTTCTAGTCATTATAACAGTAATTGGAATGACTAATGCTCACATTATTTTACAGGCCTTTCCTATTTGCATAAAAATCTCCTCATTGCCTTCTCACCCTCTCCTGGTTTTCACAATATTTTTCTACGGATATCCAAATTATCTAAGATGTGCTAGACAGACTCCATATTGAGTATGTTTCCCCAAATGTAATAGCTTCATTTAGCCATACCTCCATTACTGCTACTGTTGTACTAAAACCTTTTTTCACTATACTACATCTAAGTGAGAATAGCTCTTACTCCATTTATATCTTTACTATTAGTGACTTCTCTAATCTTTTTTATAAGAATAATGCTACTTAGTACTTCTCATACTGTATTTGCAGTATTCACTAGGCAGTGAAAAAAATACTTTTTAAAAAATGGAATACATTATTTAACTATTTAAAAATACATAGTTGAAATAATAACCTTTGTGCCCATGTATAATCTAAGAGTTATTCACTGCTAATAATTGCACCCTTGGTGTACAGTTTGCTTTTGCTTGTCACATTTA
Source organism: Gavialis gangeticus (assembly GCF_001723915.1). Classification (NCBI taxonomy): domain Eukaryota; kingdom Metazoa; phylum Chordata; order Crocodylia; family Gavialidae; genus Gavialis; species Gavialis gangeticus. The sequence continues at coordinate 20,189,324 of NW_017729030.1, forward strand.
CTTCAATGTGTCAGATTTTCAAAAATGAGAACAGCTTTTTGGAAACCTCAGTTTTTGGATGCCCAACTTGAAACACTTGGACCTGGATTTAAAAGGATGGAGCTTGAATTCTACTAAGGCTTCCAAAAATAAATGCCAAAAATAACTAGTCACTTTTGAAAACCTTGGCTATTTTGGTCAATGCTAAATTCTGTCATAGTAGGAACTGTCTGTATGTTTTGCAGGCATCCATACGTTATACACGATAATGCTATATTATCTGATATCCTTGTATTTACCAGGGAATAAATATTTATTCCTGAAAGTGACTTTTTATGTTCCCTTGCCTGGAAACTTGTACCCATAAAGCAAAAGTGATTCCAGTTGTCTGACTGTTAAACACACTATTAATAACTTCAGTAGGACATTATACCATATCCAGTACAGACTGTAAACATTTAATGTCATTAGGTAATGCACTGAGGCTTTTTAATGCCATAACAGCTTTATTTATATACTGAGTTCTGCATAATTAGCTACTAATGAGCCTCCAACTTTCACTGCTGTAAGGCCTAGATATCTGTTTCTCTTTCAGTGAATTCATTTTTGCTGTCTCATTAGCACACTAAAAAAACCTGAGAATCGTATTTTAATTAAAGGCTAAACTACCTCTAGCTGGAGACATTAATGGTATGATATGCTCTAAGGGAAACACAAGAACTTTCTTTTGTCAGTCAAGGAAACAGCATAAGTATATTACAGAAAACAAAATGGCCTTCTCTTTTTTAGTCAAGGAGAAAAGTCCTTGTTTTTGCTTGTTTTTCTCTCCCCCATCTCACTTAATAAACCTTTTATTTTATTACGGTCTTACAACAATTGTAAAAAATAGCCATGAAAGGAGTATCTAAAACATTTTAAAATGGCTTTTGTAACTATTAAACTCATGTAAAATGGTAAAATCCTTTGACAATGAAAAATGTGTTATTTTTTTCAGGAGATGCCAAACAACTCTAAGGCTTCTCTCCCCCCCCCCCCCCCCCCCGGGGTGGCCCCCCCGAGAGAAAAAAAAAAA
>NW_017729030.1:20195374-20201030 GCF_001723915.1 Gavialis gangeticus
ACTAAACAATTAGGCCCCAAAGATCATGAGATTGTCTTCAACACATATTTTGGACTCATAGGCCATGTCCAGACAAGTGCGCACATGCCTCTTGCAGCAAACAAAAAAAACTTGCAGGAACAAATCTCTTTGCAGGAACAAAAAAACTTGCAGTGAGGGGACAAAATCCAATCCCTGGACATCCAGGGGTCAAAAAATACTCTGGGGGAAAAAAAGTGCGGCAGGGAACAGAACAGGACCATGCCCTGAGGCAATTGGAGGCTCAGATCCTCCACAGAGATGCTCTGATAACCAGCCAGAGTGCTGGCCCTCCCCCTGTTGATGAAGAACGCTGACTGCCTATGCAGGGCAGGAAGCAGACCAGCCACAGGGAGTTGGACCTGTGATCCATGCTGGTAAGTAGTGGGGGGGCTGGAGGAGGGAGGAAGGGGACCATGGGGGGACCCCCACTGGCCCCATACCATGCCTACTCCCCGAGCTCCCCCAATCACTTCCCCTTCTAGCTCCATCCCCTGCCTGACCCCCCACCAAGCCTCCCCCAATTTCTGTCCCAGCCAGCCCCATACCCCACCAGTTCCTGCAGCCCCCTCATTGCTGGCCCACCTGGCCCCAACATCCCAGTGTGAGTGGGTATTATTCCCAAGTCTATTAGAGAGAAAGGCTTCGATTCAGAGTTTCTTCCATGTTTTACTCTTCTGCCACACCTTGATGGGAGTTAATTAGAAAAAGAACATAAGGGCAACCCTGTGCTATAGTTGCAATTGTAAAGTAATCTTTTTAGACTCACTTAATAAGAGATCTGCTCACTTCACAATAAGTACAATGGTTCTCAGCTTTTGTGGGCACCTCCCATTCATAGCCTTGCCTTCATAATTGAAAATCCATAATGAAACATGGAAAACAAAAGAAACAGCTTCTTTGCCTAACAGTATTCTTCGCCACTTTGAATAGAGCGCAATTAGAAAAGTCTATCCAGTCCAGTTATTCACTCATTAACTTACAATAAAGTCTCTAATTATTTCTTGTTACCTTGTCTGGGGTTCACCAACCACCCAGGCAACACTTCTATATCCTTGATCCTTGAGGGACGCTACCCTCTGTCACTCTCGTGCCCATGCATGAAAATCAGAACTGTTGTTAGATTACTACAGCTCCAGGCATCCCCTTCCAGGGACTTGCTGTTCATTCATTGTTCCTTTCATCCATGCAATTTGTGGTTCTCAATTAACAACGTTTTCTGTTTTACAGGTATAGTGAATGCTCCTGACACTGGCTGATGACATCAGCTTTTCCTGCTGCTTTGCCACTGCATGATAAGTTCCTTCCTTCACTTTTCCTAAGTAACAGGGACGACCCAGTAATTTAAAAATAATTAAAAAAGTAAAAAATAAAGCCCCACACTCACCGGTAGTAGTCGGTGGGGTCACTGAGGCCTCCTGGCAGAGCCCCCTGCACAGCACAAGGCAGCGGGGACCGGCCCCAGCCACCTGGCATCCACACTGCCACTACCTGATTATGCAGGTGCAGGCCAGGTCAGCAGGGTGCCACGTGGCTCCATGTGCTGTCAGGCAGCTGAGGCCAGTTGGGCTGAGCGGTGCCAGGCCCCAGGTGACAGCTGCAGTGGCCCCAGCTGCTTGACAGAAGTGTGGCCTCTGTTGGAGGGCTGTAGACCCTGTGGGAGGCTGTGTCCCCTGTGGGGGGGCTGTAGCCCTGTGGGATGGCAGTTCATGAGCTGTGGGGGGTTACACCCTGCAGGGGGCAGGGGACCCACTCCTCCAAAGCATTCCCCACCCCCAGCCCTTCTACAGTCCACCAACATATGCCCACACACACCATGGGCCTCTATATCCCTTCATATCCTCCCACCCCTCTTCTCACCCCGCTTCTGAAAACCCCACATGCCCCCAGCACACACCCTGCATGCCCAGCTGCAATACGGGATGAGACCTGCTGGCAGGAGCTGTAGCTGCAAGGGTAGCTGTCCCTACATCCTGGTTAGTGAAGGGGCCAGGGGGAGCTCTAACTACTCTATGGTAAAAAAAAAACAAAAAACCAAAGGCAAAAAGCAAAACATATAGATATTTATAAATCATTATATTATGATAGAGACACTGGTAGTCTTCCAAATTGCTTTAACACTGTAGATAAATCAATAAAACATTGCCCAAGTGATCGCTGTCTCTGTCTCACTCTTTATATATAGTGGTCTTTTGTTTTAATTGTGGAGGAACATGGATTTTGGAGTACTTTACAGAGTGACTTTGGGATTTTTTATCAGGGATTTTTCAGTTTTCAAATGGGGAACACCAGAAGGGAGGCAAGTGGCAGGAACCAGGCAGAGGAGTCTGCTCAGAGCTAGCACCTTGGACCCAGCTGGAGGTGGTTGACCCCCGCAGCCAACTGGGGCCAGGAGGAAATGCTCTGACAGTTCAAAGAAGGCCATCACACTGGGAACATCTTCCGGGAATACCTGCCCAGATGGCGGAGCTGGGACATACATGGCAGTAGTGCTGCACAAAGGCCAACTCTGCAGTCACAGCATACTGGCAGGTGGCACTGGGGCAAATGCCTCTACTGGCTGTGCAGTCCCCATCTGTATCTGGCAGGTGTGCAGCCTTGGTGCCATATGCCATCACAGGTGGCAGCAGGTCACAGCCAGGCAGCAGCCCCCACTACCAGATTGCTGCAGTGAGTAAAGGGTGCAGGGAGCTCTCATGGCTGCTTCATCAGTCCAGCTGATACAAGGGGTAGTGTCCCCCGGTACCAATTGGCTGGGTCCCAGAAGCTCCTGAGAGCAAGTAGCCCTGAGCTACTTGACAGAGCAGCTTTTTGTACTGATGTGGCCAGGACAGGGCAGCTTTTTACGCTGCTGAGGCCAGCATAGGTGCTGTACCCAGGCCCTAGATCCCCCTGGCTGCAGATCCAGAAGAAGCCAGGCAGGGTTACTTTGCCCCAAGTGGCACAACTTGCACCACACCAAAGTGCACAGCTGGGCACATGCTCTGAGGCAAAAAGCCCTGGCTCAAGTTTGCACCACTTCTATTTGAGCTGCTGCAAGAGCACATGCTTGCATGTGTGGATGTGACCATAGGGCACACCCCCATGAGCAGGAACATGCCTTTCTCTGGGGACAAACATCAGTGGCACAATATGTGCCACTGCTACTTGTCCCCAGGGAACCCCCATACACATGTACTTTGACACACAGCACATTGCCCTGGGTGGGGTAGGGGAAGCTGGGGCAAGCACCCTAGCTGAACCTAGCAGTATTACCTCAGGCCCTGGGGACCTCTAGGGGATGCAGTCATGGTGATCCTGCAGTAGGGAGCCTGGCTGACAGGTAGAGTGTGGCTCTGGCTGGCCTTTTTTTACGTGCAGGGTTTTTGACACTGGGATCTCCCAGTGTCAGCCTCCCCCTCCCCCCCAGCAAATTAGAAGCATGGGAAATGCCTGCATATGTAGCATGTGCAGTGACCTGTTGGGTTTTGAGATGACAATTCATATTTTCCATCTTGTCTGTATAATTAATAGGATTAAAGACACACTTAAAAATGAAACCAGAGATTCTGCTAATGATCACACTAAGATGGTTGTGATAACATCACGAGAACTGGCAACAGTGCATCATTTCTCAATCTGTGCAAACCATTTAAGAAATTCATAATTTTACATGCTTATCTTTATAAACCTGTTGTCTAGAAACAGCAAGCAATTTTGCAACATATACACTATATGCCACAAGAATGAGACTTCCACGTTAAACTTAGCTGGTACAGTTAAAAAGACAAAAGGTTTACCCTTGTTTTTAGGGATGACTCTGGTTTAAAGGAGGCCTCATGAGGAAGTGGAAGCCAAAGTTACTAAATATATAATTACTCATAACAATTTAACAAAAATATTGGATTAAATAGAAATAGACTTCTCACAGATGGGAAATACCCTTATGTTTAATTTGGTTTTTGCTCATACTAACATAGTTTGGGACCTATGACTCTTGGAAATTAAGGAACGCTTTATATTGCAGCAGTAGTGGTCAGCAAAGCATTAAAGCTAGACCCCCTCAGTTTAAAAGAGAATAAGCTGTTTGCAGGATGTCTTTTTTCTCATGCATTCCAAACTGGCCTGTACTGCTCAGCGTGGTCCAAAATCTCCAAAATATATTGACATCAAGGACATACTGGAAGGCCCATTTTGTTTGCCATATATCTGGTGAGGTAGGAAAGAGCTGAGCCTGTAACTTGGCCAAAATGGAATAGATATTTGCAGGGACAGTACAAGACACTCCTTTAATTCACCCTCTAAACATCAGCTGCCTGCTGTGAGTCATGGAGACACTATAGCCCTTTAAAATAAATCAGACTTTTTAAAAACTGAAGGCATCAGTTTCCCCTTTATAAAGCTTTACTACTTGCTACTTGCAATAGTCATAGATGGAATCAACATATTGATAACTGGAAATTAATAGAATCTCTAACCATAATTTACATTTTTCATCATCAAAGGAATTTCCTATTATGAGTCATTTTCCAACTGCAACAATGTTTGCTGTAGCTGTTAATCAAAACCTAGTTTGTTGTATACTTGGCCAGACTAACAAATACATTCTTAGGATTTGATAAATCATTACAACTTTTATTAAGAATGATTCATTAGTCCTGTTGTGACATTTGCTGTTAACACAATATTAGTCCTAGGAAGAAACCACATAGTTCAGCTGTACTCAAAGAAACACCATTTCAAAATACACAGAGATATGCCAAGACTAGCCAGATATATACTGCTACACCAGTTTTTGATAGTTTCTAAATCCCAGAACACAGTAAAAGCCAACAGAAGGCACAAAAAAATTTTCATTATATAACAATTACCCTTCATGAACCTTCAGAGTTTAGGTCATCCAGATATATTTAACTGGGTTTTGAAATTCAATATATTGTTAAGTTATTCTCTTTCCATTGAAATAGTATTATTCTCATTATGCATAAATTTTACTTGCTTTTATACTGAATTTCTATCTCACTATGTGTACTTGAAAATAATTTGTTTGAATTATCTTCAGGCGTACAATCAGATTTATTTTTGTTTCATGTTATTTGCTAACAATGGGATTTTCTTGCCAAGCACATGCTAGTTGCAATTAAGGCTTATCTGACAGTATTCACTGTGCCCATTAAGTGTAAACATTACATTTTCCAAGTGTCTTAATGTAAAATTATGGGTGTACCTGCAAACGTAGTTTCTTCTAGTGGTTAATTCTACCCCCAGTTAGGACTTACATATTTAGCAAACATTCCAGTACCAAGTCTTTTCACAGATATTTCTACGTTTCCATTCAAGTGGTAAAGGTCTCCTTCCTTTTCTACCTAGCAAGTCAAAGAGGAGAGAGAGGTAATTAGCCATGTTGGTATAAATTCAAGCAGAAGACCAAGTAGAGGAGCATTTTACAGATTAACTGAATCAGAGACGCATACACTTTGCTGAGACACAGCTCACTTAATCAGATGCTAAGCTAGTTCACAAAGGTTTATGCATCTCTGATTCAGTTAGTCAAGTTATATCTTTTATGCCTACCAAATATGCTAAAAGTGCATTCTATATGCCTCTCCATTTCCAAATCAACTTGCCTGGCCTGGGAAATTTATGGGGGGGGGGGGGG
>NW_017729030.1:20201040-20202809 GCF_001723915.1 Gavialis gangeticus
GTCACTGACCTAATATTTCCCCTGTATTTCAAATGAGACACAAATTTAAAGATTAAAGATGCCAGAATACAGACACATATGCTGGCAGTGAGATTTCCTTGAACTTCCCCCTTTCTTTAAGACTCATAAAGCACTCCTCTGGCCTAGAAAGTCTGTCTGTGATGCAAAACTATAAACAATGAGATACTAGTCTAAGATTCACTCTAAAGAGCTCTGCAGTTGTCAGGGACAGGTGGTGTCAGACCCCATATTCAGACAGAATATATTCTTGTGAGGATAGATAACATAGATCACTATTTGTGGTCTTGTTTGTTCCTTGATAAAATAAGAGGAAAATGAATCTCTCCAGTAATGGGAAGTTTTAAATACTGAGCTTAGGAAGAAAAAAAAAATCTAGTTTCTCTAACAATTTGTAGCCTGTCCTATCCTCCTCATATATATTTATATTACTTATACTTAAAAGGCCAAAATTAAATAGAATTTCCCTGTTCTGTTTTATTGTCCAGAATAGAATGGATAACCTTATTGTATGCTTTTAGCAAAAATTGTAAATCATATCAATGTTATTTTATTATATATATATTTTTATTGATCATTTTACTACTTTACATTTTACTGGTTTTGATGAAAGCAGTAAATAAAACTACTGCTACTACAGATTCAATTAATTTATAAGGGCACCTTTACTTAGAAAGTCTAATGTGGTAGTCCCATGCTCAGTCTCTTAAACAAATCCAACAATTTTATTAATTTTAATTAATTTTAAATGCACTGTATTAAACACCAAAAACCCATAAAAGAGTATGACTAAACTTTTTTTCAGCATAATACACACAGTCTTCCCTTTTATCAGTCCCTCCGTTTTAGCCAGCTCACCAGGAGACAGTATTTCACAATGACTTTTCAAAGCTCCTTCTGAATTAATTCAGTCCACTGACGAATCTGTCCTGTGTCTTCAGAATCATACTTGCCTAGAGCTGCTCTTTTTAAAAGGAATAAGAATCACAACAGTTTAAAATTGTTTTACTGTACCCATATTACTTCTAAAGAGTTAATAAAAAATTTTGAAGGGCCAGGTTTTTAGATCGATGGAAAGATTGGCACATACACATTCTTGAAAATCCCACTAGATACATGTTGGAATCTTTAAGTATTAAAATACATTGAAAGATATAGCTCAAGGGCTGGCAATGTTTTTGGGCAGAGTGTCAAAGACACCGGATACTTTAAAGATGTTTGCATGTCAAGGGCAGATGATGGGTGAGCTATGAGGGGTCTGATCCTTGTTATGGCAGTGCAGTCTAGGCCCCTTCCTCAAGGTGTGTATGCCAAACAAAATGTTTTGTGTGCTATGCTCTGTCATGCATGATGGGTGTTGCCTTTAATGATTTGTCAAGTACATCAGTCATAGTATTTCTCTTTTGCCTTTATTATTACTAACAAATTTTAGAAGCCATATGTTCACATAAATATAAACAAAAACATACATATCAATATATGTATAACATTTATTTCATAGTTCCATAGATTTAGGTTCGGAAGGGACCTAGTAGATCTTCTAGCCCGACCCCCCGCCAGGGTGGGAGAACAACAAAACCCCAAAACAAGAAACGGGACTCATATGAGTCCAGCCAGGTAGGCATCCAGCCTCTTCTTAAAGACCCCCAGGGTAGGGGCCAGCACCACTTCCCTTGGAAGTTGGTTCCAGCTCCTAGCCGCCCTAACTGTGAAGTAGTTTTTGCGGATGTCCAATCTATACCTCCTCTCCA
>NW_017729030.1:20207809-20222553 GCF_001723915.1 Gavialis gangeticus
TTGTCCAATCTATACCTCCTCTCCATCAGCTTGTGCCCATTACTCCTTGTTATGCCAGCGGGCGCTAGGGGAAACAGCGTCTCCCCCAAACCCTTCTGGGGTTTGCATTGAAAATATATATCATATCCATTGATTGGCCTTTGCTTGATTTTTTTTGTGTTGTAAAATATAAAACAAATATGAAAACTAGGACAAATATCCATTTGTTAAGTAATAGTGAAGAATAATAAATATGACTACAGGGTCAAATAAATGGAATTTATTTAAGAAATATTCATAAAAAAAATTTAAAGTAGTTTTAAATAGTTTCATATTGTATCCTGAAGATAAGAATAAAGATACTCTTTCTGGAAATTCTTTATATAAATAGATAAAATCATAAAAAACACACCAAAGAGTAGTTCATCATTTACAGACAGTAATTTTAGGTTAACATATTACTTCCTTTACAAACACAGACTCCTGAACTTGGGAGAATTACTTCACTTCCTGTCATAATTTGGGATGTACCCAGTAGATGGTGCTTCTGTAATACTGAAAACCCTGTTACACTACACCAGTGCAGGAATTCAGGTCCTTCTGATACTTCATCCTGATCTCCTTAATGTGCAAAGTGCCTTAAATCTCTCATGAAAGCTTTTCCTAATATTAAAGTAAGTGAAGAGATCTCAAATGCTTAGCAGCTGATTTTCCCTATAGATGAAAATCCAAAGTAAGCCAACTTAATTAAGAATTAATTCCCTTTAAACCAGAGACTGAATTGTTCATTTCTAATTCAGTCTCTGATCAATTATTTGTGCCATGAAGTGATTTACAAGATATGGGGGCAAATTAATTAAGATGACAAAAGCAATTTCATATATCTCATTGGAGAGACTCTGTCCTGTTTTTAAATTTCCACATATTAATAATATGCATTAGCTTCTTTACAAGGTTGTCTCTTATGACATGACTTCTACTTCCTTAACACAGACTCAAACTGCAAATTCTTTACTACAGCCAACTCTCTCTCTCCTCCTGGCTCCAAAGGATGGTGTCAAAACCGTGTTTTAAAAGACTGCATTGACTCTTTAGTAATCTTATGAAAATCATCATATTTAGCTAACAGCTAAGTAGGTGCCAAAAGCCTTAAAATATTCAACATCAGAACTATGAAAATGAAGCTTCTTTTATCAAGGGCATATGCACACATTCACAGGACCCAATCTATGATCACACAATTTAGAGCAAGCTCTGTGATTGTAGATCTGATCACCTCTTGTGCACATGTTCACCAGTGCCAAAAGCCATGTTGCGAATGCAATCCAAGTAAGTTCAGGTAAAGAAAAAGACAGGCAGGATTGGGGCAGGGAATGTTTGGTGGGTTCATGGAAGTGGGTCTGGGGGTGTTGACGGGATCAGGGGACTGATGGGTCTGGGGGATGGGTTGATGAGCTAAAAACAGCCTTATCAAGGTGTGTGGGGGGGGGTAGGAAAAGTGAAGCCTTGGGGCAGTGGTGAGCAGCTGGACTTTTGTAGCTCCAGGGCTGTGCTCTGTACACGTTTCATTAGATCAGGCACAGATCAGCCCAATTTAGGTGATGCACCACCTTAGAAAACTAATTTACAACGGATCAGCCATTTTTTGCCCAATCTAAACTCCATGTTTGGTACTGAGGTTGACCCAAAACTACTTAGGTTGATCTAAGTGCAACACTCTGCACAAACCCTGAGTTATTTTATTCTTATTTCCTACGAACTAAAGGAGAATTATGTTCTCACACCAAATGTTGGTTACTTTTGTTATGAAAAACTAGATTGTGATGTTTAAACAGGATGAAGAGCTTAGAAAATGTTCATCACTGAAAGCTAATTTACAATTCTTTTGAACTAACTTTCTAGCTCTATAAATAGAAGTGGGACAGAAATTAAAACAGCAATATGCTGCCAATACTTTAAGAAATGTTTTTCCTTTTTGGTTTATCAGAAATCCATATGACAGATGCATGAACCTTTAGTGAAGAAGACAGAAGAGATAATGAATCAGTATTTTTGTTCTCCCATTTAATCCAAATAAAACACTTCTTTCTCACAGCCAAATAAGGAGGTAATGTTACTGGGAAGACAAATTATAACTGATCTTTTTACTGAGAGTATTTTTTGTCATTCTTGTGCAATATGCTGCATATACTGACAATATGGTAGTGTTCAACACTTACAACTTAAGAGGTAAGAACCATATAGGAGGAATTTGTGGTGTTTCTCTTCCATCATTGTTAAAATCTATCATTTGGCACAAACTTATCCATTACAAAGTCAAAAAGGTTGCTTTTTGGAAGTATTTTTATTTACCTGTCTTTGGGGTTAAGAAGTACCTATTTATGAAATCCACAATGATTTCATAGATTCATAGACACTAGGGCTGGAAGGGACCTCAGAAGATCATCAAGTCCAGACCCCTGCCCTGGGGGCAGGACGTCAGCAGGGATCATAGGATCCTAGCAAGATAAACGTCTAAATGTCTCTTGAAGGTGTTCAAAGTAGGTGCCTGAACCACCTCCAGCAGCAGTCTATTCCAAACCTTGGGGGCTCAGATAGTAAAGAAGTTCTTCCTTATGTCCAGCCTGAAATGGTCTCAAAGCAATACAACACTTCTTGGTTTCCAATTTTTTTCTTAAATTTTTAGAAAGGTTCCATAAAAAAACCATGGAAAATATAAAAGAGTGTGTGAAACCAGAAGTTCAAACAGATCTGCATGTCTCTGTATATACAACATTGGATTTGAGGCTGCATGGATGAGCAACCTTCAAAGACTGTCTTAAAAGAATACGTGTTCATGTTTTAATTTCCTTTAAAGGAAGTGAGGGGTCTATTTTATTACTAAGAATGCGAGAAAAAGTAAAATAATATGCTGTTAGCTGTGGGAGAATATCAATAGTCACTTAACTTTCCTGATTGTACCATCATGTGTGTAATTAATAATTCCTTCTATTAGTGGACTGATGCTTAGCTGGTGGCCACCCTTGGCTTATCAGACCAGAGTCTGTCATGATCCTAGGGCCTCCTCTGTAGGCGTAAGTGCCCCCATTCTGATTTAGCATTCTTCAGGACAGCATCCACAGATTTTAACAAATGAACTATGGAAACTCCAAAGACTTGCTTTCAGCACGTTACTTAATTATGATTCTTCCACTCATGAGTGGCTCATTGTGACAAATACCTTCTCCTTCAATTAGTAATGAGAAAATACAGCACAGCCAACATATTAGGACATCATTTATAGTCATCATTTATGAAGTCATTTACATAGCTCCAACATTTGGGAAAAGATTACAACTACAATTCTGCTGTAGATATTTGCCTCTATGTAGCATAGTTACACAACTTGTTCACTATATTGTAGCTGGGTGAGAATCATATAGATATAATGATCCAGGAAATATACAAAAGGCAAGGATGTTTTTGATGATTTATGTTCTTGGACCAATTGTACGGTTAGAAAAGATGTAAGACAAGTTTTGGGGCACAAAACATCCTTCCTCAGCTCTAAACCAATCTGAATAATGGCACTTTTGTGCCAAAAAACATGTCTAAGATAGGGTTGGGTATTTGATCATCAAATAAAGTTCAGTCAATTGATCAGTCAAATATCAGTCAAAAAAATGCCAATAGATCCAAGTAATACACAAAGCACAAACTTTCCATTAAGAAATGTATCAAAAACAATAAAAAAGTCATATTTTTGTCAAGAAAACTACACAGAAAGGTAATTTATTCTCTTTTTTTTTTATAAAATTGCTATAATTTTGGTCACAAAATATGCAGTCAATTTACTAGTCAGTTGACAATATTTGACTGGTTTGCCAACCCTATTTTAGAATTTCTCCAAAATATACAGATCCATGCCTTTGATATAAAGGTACCTGAAACAAGTCTCCTCCTTAGTCTCTTCTTAAAAAGCTCCTTTCTGGAGCCCTCTCCTGCTGCTTGGCCCTGCACAGCCTTGTAGCTGCCAGGGCACTGCTGTCAGGCAAGTGGGTGCAGAACAGTTGCTGACCCTGCACTGTCTGCATGAAATTACAATACAATTTCGTGACTTTGTTAGGCAAGCAAATGTGCCTGCAGTTCTGAAAGTCCGAATTACTGAAAAATCTGGGTTACTTTTTATTTTTAAAGTGTAATCTGCTTAGTCAGTATATTGTTTCACAGACTGCAATTAAATCTTTCTACAAATGTATTGATAAAACAGTCCCAATCATGAATAATATGTTGGCTGGCACTTCTACCTCATGGCCCTCTACTCTGGGACACCAACCCCCTACCCCAATTTGTTTATAGTTTTCACACTGAGAAAAGGGTTGGGGTTTTTTTTGCTGGTGGATGGGGAGAGTGGTGGCTTGGAAGTCTTTAAGAGGAGACTAGATAGGCACCTAGCTGGGGTCACCTGACTCCAGTGCTCTTTCCTGCTCAGGGCAGGGGGTTGGACTCAATGATCTACTGAGGTCCCTTCTGACCCTAAAAATCTATGAAAGGCAGGCACAGCTGAGCTGTGGCCTGCTGAGTGGGACTCACACGGCCTGCACTGCCCTCAGGCTCCCTGGTGTGTGTTCCCCAGGGCACAAAATGGCTTCAGGTTTTTATAGCCTGCAGAAAGGCAAAGAGGCAGCCCAGCCCTGAAGCAGGAGAGGGTTCTAGACTTCAGCTCCCTAGTGGTTGGGCAGACCCAGCAGCAAATTTGCTACTGGGTCGTGTCTACATATACGTTACTATACAGTTACTAATTGTGACTAAATTTTCTACCTGCATTTGCACATGTAGATGTATACACTTACTGCACAGTAAACTAGGCAACTGCGCTGTAATGTATCTTGTGTAGACGCGGCCATTGCTCATGATATCCTACATTTAGAAATCAATAGGAATTGTGTCACAGCTTTCAAAGTAAGTGAGATTTCACCACAAATGTCCAAAACATAACAAACTGCATGTGGGCGTGGTTAGTGACAGCAGACTCTGTCAGGATCTTTAACATTTTAGTTCTGCAGTTCAGAGTCTATTCTGTCATGCAACCCTAATGGAGCTGCATATTCAAGATCATTATTGTCATAGCTGTTGAGTGCATAGTTGTTAGTTCCCAGACCTGTACAAAGCCGTGAGTTCATCAAGACCAACAATCTCTTATTTTTGCTTGGCAGACAGGAAGAAGCAATTTGCTCTGTAACATGTGTGACCAACCTGTGGTACATGTGCTACACGTAGCACAGAGTGTCTGTGTGTGTGGCACACATCAAACTGAAGAAGAGGAGGCAGGTAGCAAAAAACAGAGCAGCAGCTCATCTAGGGGAATGGGATGAGAGTGGCACTTGAGGAGGGTTTAATATGTTGCAAACCTGCCAAAAATGTTAGCCCCCACTGCTGTATAAAATGATTCTAAGGCTGACAAGTCAACACATAGGGATTTCAAACAAACAGTCAGTATTTGATCCACAGTCTATCATATTTTCTTTCATATAACATGCCCCAACTATGACACACACACAATTTTTGTAGGCCCCAGGAAGGAAAAAGGAAGATATTATCTTAGAGTATTTGTATGTAACTGAAGTCTGGGGTCTCTGGCAGTGACACTGTGCACTGGGGCACAGGCTTTGTGGCTGAGCACCAGTGCTGGGTTTGGGGTCTTGGGAACACCCTCAGGGGCCAGGGATGGTGGCTGGATGCCAGGGCCTCATCTAGTCATGCCAGGACTAGGGCTATGTGGAGGGTCCAACCCTGTGTGCTGTCTCTGGAGTGCGTGCCAGGTCCAACAGCACATTGCGTTGGAGCCAGTACACATCCCTGGACTTGGCTCACTGGGTCCTATCTGGTACATGGTTCCAGGCCTGTGTGCAGGGCTGGTTACAGGCCAACCTAATATACAAGCTCAATGCAGCACATAGTTAGAGAGAATGACTTCCCCAGGTTTGAAATAAAAAATCATTATTCAACAATGAAAGGAAGGGGAGTAGTGATAGCTACAGCTCCCAGAACTGCAGAAATTAAACCCTGCTGGCCATCCACCATACCCTGCACCCAAAAATCAAATTTCTAGATCCATAGGGAGCCCTTTACCTGGCATATAATGCACAACCCAATTTTCGTCAACTGGTTTGAAGGGAAAAGGTGTAGGTTATATGCAAGAAAATAATATAATATTTTAAATCTTTGAAAATATTATGAAAATATGTCTTTAGGAATCAAAAAATAAATTATCCCCTCTAAGGGAGAGGCAAAAAGGAAAAAATGGTGTCCACCTTTATGTTACTATATATAGTGTTGAAACTGTAAAATAATGAACTATCAGTTAATTAAGCATAGAGATAGTTTCTTTAGTTGTAGGCAGGCAAGGTTTTTTGGGTAGATGTGATATATTTTATTAGACCAAAAAAATAGTTGGAAAATTTTTTTTGCAAGTTTTCAGGCATAAACACCCTTCTTCAGGTACTGGGAGACTCTGCTGGTGTTCTGAGTTCTACAAGGTAGAAAAGAAGCTAAAAGTGCGACAAAAAATCTGTGTAAATAGGTGTAAGTTGGGAAGACAATGGGTAGAGTTAGGAGGGGAGGGGGAGGGACGTAGGAAGGAATGCAAATGGTTCTTTAGTTGTATGTAGTCATACAGTACAATATGTCTAAAATAGTACAGGAAACCCTCACTATTCACAGGTTCGGCATTTGCAATTTCAAATATTTGTGAATGCTGAGCCCACATCTTAAATACACTTACAGAACCTCCTTGGGAACTCTGCACTTGCCGCGCTGGGCTCCCACTGCTGCCACTGGGCTCCCACCACCACCAGTGCAGCTGTGCCCCCCACAGCCACCGGGGGCACTGCATTTATGACATTCATTAACGCAGTGCCATATTTGCAGATTTCACCATTTGCAGGGATCTCAAGAACGTATCCCCCACAATTGGCGAGGGTCGCCTGTACATATCTAAAAGATAGGACAAGATCTTTATGACATAATGATCATAATTGCCAGGACTTGAAAAGTGTGCCTAGCATATCTTACAAGAAGCATTATGCCTATTTGCCAAGGGGGAAATTGGTTGGCTCAATCGATTGATCTATCTATCTATAGATATCGATAGATCTATGAGTTGAACCATGTGCAGAAGAGAGGGGGATTCTTTTTAGTCCCTTAGGGTACCTAGTTAACCATATCTATCTATCGATATAAAATCATAGACACAAATATGGTTTACTGGGCTCCCTCAGGGACTAGGAGTGAATTCCCCTCTGTCTGATGTACATAATTGAACTCATAGATAGGTAGAGAGAGAGATGCAGATATAGATACAGATATGGTGGCACAAATATCTATGTATCTACATAGATATATAGACCTATAAATATATATGGCGGCAAGGATATATGATCAGTTCCACTATATCCCTTTTGTAGCTACACATTCTCCTGTTCAACATGCTTTGATTCAAGTTCTATTTCATGGAATAAACTAGGCACCCTCAGAGACTAGGAAAGAATTCCACTATGTCTTTTGTACACAGTAGAACTTATAGAATCATTATACAAAAAAAAAAAAAAATGACCAATGAGGGATGGAGTTGGTGTATTTCACATGAGTAGCTCCTATTCATGTAAGAAATTCCATTATCACTTAATTAATCTTTAAAACATCTATAAAGTCAGTAAGACTGGTGCAAGTAAGGATCAGTGTCAAGAGCGAAGGTTTCAGAATTGGTTCTTGAGTGGCTAATTTTTATATAAAATTAATATCATTATTTAACTCTGCATTTTATATATGGTTTTAATCTGAACTAAATAGGAAAGGTTTCCACAAAGCTACTTGTAGCAACTTACTGCAAAATGTGCATTGTTTTAAGTAGATGTAGTTGCCACAAGTTGATCAGAATTTAGAACCCCAAATGTTCTTATATTTTCACCACACGGATATTTTTGAAAAAAAAGTCTAATAATGACATTTTAATTACATTACCCATCAGGTCTATGGAGTCTTTATTACACTTAAATAAATATGATGATCAGTATGTTAATTAATCACATCAATACATTTCTATTTAATATTATTGTTTATATAAACTGTTAAAAGCCACATTGTTGTGTATTATTATAATTCTGCTGTCAAGAAATCCAAAGACAAAACTCATACATTTCAACTGAACAACTCCTTAAAACTTCATGTACTCATTTATTCTGGTAGTATGAAGTTTGCAGAACAGTAATTAAATTCTTAAGTGCACTTAACATTACAGTCATTCATGATACTGTAATAAACAAACATGAAAAATATGGGCTAGATGGAATTGCCATTCAGTGGATACCAAATAACAAAGCTGGGAGTGGTTGCAAATAATTTGGAAGACAGAAGAAGAATTCTAGAGGAGCTTGATAAATTAGAGAACTAGATTAGAATTAGAGACAACAAAAAGAAACTAAACAAAAGAGAAATGTAGGGTACTAAAACAAGGGAAGAAAAACAAAATGCATATATGAAGAACACGAGAAATGGACAAGACAGTAGCACTGCCAAGAAGAACCTGGGGTAATAGCAGATCAGATGCCCAAGATAGGTCAGCAACATGCTACTTCTGCAAAAATTTTTAAAAAATAATTTTGGGGGCTTTGATAATATTAGTATTGTGTGCAAGACATGTGAGATATTAGTACCACAGTACTTGTCACTGGTAAGGCCTCAGCTGATATACTGGATCCATTTTAAGAAAGAGAAATAAACTAGAGAAGTTCCAAAGGTCTTTCAAGGAATGGCTGAGAGAACTAAGTAAGTTTAGATTGGAAAAAAGAAGATTAAGGATGCAGGGGGCATGACAGTAGTTTTCAACTATTTCAATGACTGCCATAGAGAAGGGGGAGAACTACTGTTCTTCCTTGCCACAAGAGGTAAGAACATGAGAAAGTTGGTTTAAACTTCAGCAATACAGATTTAGGTTAACTGCTAACTGCTTCACAGTTATTCTATAGAACAGAATACTTAGGGAAGCTGTAAAATCCTGTTTAGTGGAAGTTTCCAAGAAAACACTTGGTAGGGTGGTCTGGGGTGGTTTAGGAATAACACATCCTACATCTGTATAGGGAGTTGGAACAGAAGATCCTTGAAGTACCTCCTATCCATCAGCATATCAAGGATTTTGAAGAGGGTTGCACAGTATGACAGAGTTGGGGGTAGGATGCTGCAACAAAAAAATATATTACTTCCAAGAACCAGGTTAGCCTTTCCTTGGGTCTGGAACCATTTCAGTTTTATACAGCTTGTAGGCAGCTCCCTCCCTTCCCAACTGGGTAGGTGAGTAAACCACAAGTCATACACCAGGTAAGATCCAATCAATAACTTTATTACAATGGCAGATAAATCAATAGCGTAATTTCAATTACTCTAATCATTTATCTAAAAGCTGCAAGTGCATCAGGCTGGACAAAATGTACTCCATACCCTATCCCACTTATTACCTGATGGGTCTCGGGAACCCCACCCTGTGTCCAGGGTGGCGAGACTACTTGCTTTATCAGGTCCTCAGCCTTGTCCTCCTTGAAGTAGTTCCGTCCAAGACTTTGCTCTTATGACTTTTATACCCTTCTGTCTCCCATCCCCATGAGCCCCCTCCAATCACGTGAAGCTTCTAGCCTTATCACCTTTTATGGGTTAAAGCAATCCTCATCTCTTGCTGCTAAGCTGGGTCACCTTGGGCCTTGCCATAGTTCCCCTTTCCATGGATTTTATTTGTTTTTTTCCATATCCATTAGTTGCTCAAAGCAGTTCCCCTTTTCATATTCTCAGCTGATCAGCAGATGTATTAGGTCATCACCCTGTGGCCTCTGGGTTCCGTGAAACTGACCCTCCCTCCAGGTTGTCAGCTTGGCCTACTCCCAGAGGCCTCTTCAGGATGGGCCTTACAACAGCAAGCAAAGACCTTAACTTAGTGGTGGCTGCAAGCCAGGGAAGAGTTCACCTGGATTTCGGTAGTAACATCTCCTTTCACAGTTTGTCCTGCCCCTAGCCCGCTACACCCTGCTCTGATTTGATGGGAAAAGGAACTGAAGAGGGGTAAGACCACATCATCACTGCCCATTTCCATTCTTATGGTTCTAGAATTCTGTGACTTTACTAGGAATTAATTGCATAGCCATGAAGTAAAATTAACAAAGAAATATACAAGTAGCTTGTCTTAAACCCAGATACAAGTAGGTAAATAATGTAGGACAGACCTCACTTACTATACATAGGTATGTCATCAGCTGAGGATCTGACCTTTCATATTAGTGTTGTAGACATTCATGGTATGTATAACCATTAGTTCATAATCACCAGAATAATGTTTACTCTTACATGGCACCATAATATAGCAGCTATATGGAGTTATCCTTTAAGGCCTCAAGGTTACACAGTTTTATTAATTATCTTTCTTACCTTCACATCAGTGGCTTTCATCTTAGATGATATCTTTGTTGGAAATGAAGAAACTATGTCAACAAGAATGTACCTATCCAGAGAAAATGTGAGCTTCTTCACAGACAGGAAATAAATAGCATCTACAAAAAAATTAGCTTATGTAGCTAAAAGTTCAAGTTGTTAAAAAAGAAGAAGTTGCAAAATAGAATACACTGAATCCCATCGTGAAACCCCACATCTTGAACAACAATAACATACATCTCTGGAAGTGCCTTGTGGGAGTTGTTCAAATGACTTAGTATTAGCTAATAGAATTGATTCAAATGTAGAATGATTGTACTGAAAAACTGTTTCCCCAGCCAGTGGTCCTGTTGAGAATTATAAAGCTTTGGTAGTATGAAGTAAAGGAGAATGAATATTTACACAACCGTCCTTAGTGTCTAAATTATCATACAGATGCAATGGAAAGCCTTTTAATTGGGTACTAACAAATTGTTCCCATTAACTTGATGAAAAGCATCATGCCAACGCTATAGTCTACACAGTACCTGTCCAAAATGTTTCTGAGATAAGCATCCATATTTACATATTTTTTAATGTTTTCATAAATAATTACTGTCTATTTCCCTCTTCCTTTATTGATAAGAGTTGGAATGTCACCTTTGCCAGTTGTGATCTCCATATTATACTGATATCTACTTGATTCAAAGATAGTAATAATGTCTTATCCCAGTTGTGAATATTGGCTCTTCATAAATATGAGGATTACAGGATCAGTTCTAGTAACATCAAGTGACCAAACTGATTTAATCTCAAGCAACATGACACAATCTTGTTCCTGCATTCCATTTTTGGGATCAACTTAAAACCTGCTATTTCTTGCTTGCATCCATTGTACAAATAATAAGCAAAACAACAATGGTTACCATATAAAAGATGATCAAAAAACCAACCAGTCTTTGAAAATGTCTAGGAAAATTGACTGCAGAGTTCATAGGTTATGATTTTGACCTACCCTATTTTGTCAATTAATAGTGTACCAGTGAAAGAAGCAAATGTTGTGGAAGCAACACTTCATAGCTTTTGTAACCATAGCAATAAGTAACTGAAACACGATAAAGTGAATGTGATGGGTAATCGATTGATTCCCAGTTCCAGTTAATTATATGCCAACAAAATAAGGGAAGGTGTAGTTTCAACAATTGCTGTATAATTTTGAGATCAATTTACCTATTTCTGCACAGGTAGAAACCAAACAGGTGGGAAGAGGGAGCAATGCCCTGCCTGCACAGCAGGCCATGGGGAAATCTCCCTTGTCCTGGGGCTTCCCTGCCCTATAGGAGCAGAGGGGTTTCCCCCTCCTCCGTTCCCTGGTATGGCTGCTTGGCTCAGGCACTACCACAGGTGGGAGGGTGGGGAGCAGGCTCCCAAACTGGGTGCCTGCCCACACAGCCAGACATGGGGGTTTGTGGTTCTCCACCCCAGCCTGGGGTCTCACAGCCCAGGGCTGCCTAACCCCTGGGGTCAGAGGGGATTCCCCCAATCTTGTTTGGGCCAGGTGGATGCTCAGTTCAGCTGCTGCTACAGGTGGGAGTGGAGAGCAGTTCTGGTCCAGATGACTACTCTCCACTCCTGCCTGCAGTAAGGCCTGAGCCCAGTTAGCCACCTGGCCATGAGGGGGAGAGGGGAACCCCCTCAGATGCCATGGGGCAGGACAGCCCTGGGCTAGGGGACCCCAGGATGGGGCAGGTGACACCCCATAAGGCAGGTGCTCTTCCTTGCCCCCTATGCCTGGCTGTATGGGCAGGCACCTGGTCTCAGGGACTGCTTCCCCCCCAACCTGTGGGGACCTGAGCCAGTCCTGCCTGGATGCATGGAGGAGGAGGTACAGAATTCCTTCTGTTCTCATGTGGCAAGGCAAACCAGGGCTCAGAACCCCAGGCCAGGCCATGGGGAAACTCCTTGAGGTGGGGGCTTCCCCCACATTGCCCAGCACCTAGTTGTGGGGTCTCTTCAACCTCCTGTGTGGAACATAGCAGGAGGCTGGGGGAGTGGGCTGGCAAGCCAATTGGGGATGGCCCTCACTATGAGTGACTGGTGCCTCCTGAATCTGGTGGGGGGAGGGAGGGGGCACCTGCAGAAGCCACTAACCCTGTCAGGGAAGGCACCAGCCCTATTGACAGCATCAGTGTTAGCCATCGGGGGGCACGTGCACCCCGTGAACCTCCTACCAGTCGCCTATGGCCCTCACTTGGCTGGGCTTGGCAATAGCCAGCAGGCACAGAGGCATGCTCTATCACCCCCCAGCATCTAGCCTGAGCCAGTAAAGACATCTGGTTGCCTTTCCCAACTGAAAAGGGAACATTAGTTCAGTTCATTATTGGTCCAATCTATGCAGCTTAGAGAACCTATAAGGATTGAATCGATTCTGCCTCAGGCTCTCTGTCTGTACTTAGCCAAAGTGATGAGAAATGGCTGCTTAGGGAAGGAAAGCATGAGACTGAAATCAAAACTCTATTTTAGCTTCACCTTTCCCTCTGTTTAACCCTTGTAGTCTACTACAGGTTCAGGACCTCCCAAAGACACTGAGCAAACTACAGGCACAGACAGAAGTGCAGTTCCCCACTGTACCTGAGAACACATTGGAGGAAGTATTTTGAATTACAACCATCCCCCAAACCAAACCAAGGTTCACTGTTTGTTCCAGGGGGAGGGGAATCTAGCTACTGGCTGGGAGCCTCCTGCTGGTTTCTCTTAGCAATGACCCCTTCTCCTTCCCAGCCTGTGCTGTTTTAGAATGGGAGGGAGGAAAGGGAGCAGAGGGGCTTATTTTAGGGGCTCCTAACTGGTGCTGGAGGGTGAGGTGGGGTGGGTGGATAGGAGCCCCTCCCACCTTGAGGGGCTCCAATCCACCTGTCCCACTCTGAACCACCTCCTCCTCAGACTGAACTCCCTCTGCTCCCTTTCCCCGCTGCCATTCTGAAAACAGTGACAGTCTGGGAGGCAGTGCAGACAGAAGTTACTGAAGATGCTTTATTTTGAAACATATTTATGTGACTTCTCATGCAATGAGAGTTCAGATTTTTGCAGGATCAGGCCCTTTTAAAGCACTTTTCAGCCATACACTTCTGTTTGGTCACATCTGTAGAGTGCTTTCAGAAGCCAGATTAGGCAAAACTGTTACTTCTGTCTGCAGCCTTGGAAGGTGGCTTTTGAAGATATAGCTGCTTCCCCTCTCCTTGTTCCTACTACTCCCATGGTTCTACCTGCTTCTCAGTAGTTCCTATTATCTGCTGACCTTAGCACTGCTTCTCTGCCACTTTGCTCACTTTGCAGAGCAGCAGCCCCAGCCTCCCAATCCACCAGATGGATCACAATAGGCATCTTACCCATTACCCTACACTGCATTGGTCCTGAACAGTAGTAGCATTCTTCAGACTCCACTCAGAGTGAACCATCACTGTAATAAACCCCTGTTCCCCACAGTAACCAGATTCCCCACTTTTGTTAGAGCAGTGTGAGGCACTAGAGAGGAAATACAACTTGGTAAATATAACTAAATAAAAATAAAAGAATAAACCATAACCACCATTTTAACCAGAAGGAAAGAATTCACAGCAACTCTCTTGTCACAGGCCTGACAGGAATTGGTCCTCCCTTCACTTTTCTAATTTTTGTACCACTAAGAAAGGAGGAGAGTGAGTGAGAGAGTAAGGAAAGTCCTTAACATGCAGGAGCTGCAGTAACCGCACCCTTCCCAGCTTAATCCCATTTTGCACAGATCCTGTTTAAGATTCAGCCAGCTGGAATGATTCACAGCTTTCTATTCAGCCTGATTGCAATGCAACATCTCACCCTGACCCAACAATTATACCCAGGCTTGCTGATGGAGAAAGAGAGAGAGGGAGAAACTAATTCTCTGCTTTCAAACTTTGCAGCAGCTGCTCAGTACTGTGGCTTTCCCCCCTTCTGTTTCTGCAGACTGTATTCTCTCTCTCTCACTGCATGTATGTTTTTCAGTCAGAGACAATCGATTCTTTCAAATCATATTCATGTAATTCTTGAAAGTGCAAAAAAACCACCAACAGAAAGAAAGCAGAACAAATTCAGACCCCCTTTTAAAAAGACATTGAAAAATGTATAGATGTTTGTACATGCACCCATATATATGCATTATGTGTAATCTAATACAGGTTAGATAGACTGATCAATTGATCAAAGGAACTGGACCAAGAGACCTTTGTTAGAGGCCTACTATTTCAGTCTTGACTGACTATAATATAATATAATATAATATAATATAATATAATATAATATAATATAATATAGGCACT
>NW_017729030.1:20222645-20232958 GCF_001723915.1 Gavialis gangeticus
TATAATATAATATAATATAATATAATATAATATAATATAATATAGGCACTTGTTCTGATTTCATTTGCAGCAGTATAAATGTGGAATAACTTTGTTTGCTCAAATATCAGTGGGGTAACTGACAACAAAATTTGGAAGCCAAAGATGTAAGTTTTACACACACAAGCATGCACACACACACTAAAAATAATGTTGGGAGGGAATTCAGAAATCAACTATATTCCTCTCACAACTGATTAGATTATTTGGGTGTGAAGATTAAGGACCTTCTGGATCTGTGATGGTGCTTTTGCACAGTTTGCTTTCAGATTTAGGCAGCTTCTGAGAAGAGATCTATAAATGTCACATTCTGCTACCAACGAAGATAGCTAAAGATGTCCCCTAAATAATAGCTTTCTGTGGTCTGAGAGAGCAAAGCAAAAATTCAAGATTATAGTGCTTAGCTAAGTGATATAGGGCCTGCACATTAATCAGGTGTTTCACCAACTCATGAACCCCTTTGTTTTTGCTCTCTTCAAGAATATGTGAACTTTAAAATTACATGTTATTTTCTTTCTTTCTAATAAAAATAAAAACATCACCAACCAAATGGAACATATGTCTGGAAGAAAAATGACAAATGCATCACTGAATTTTGGCAGCGTGAGCTGAAGCACAGATATCTTACTGGTTATTTATTGACAATGTAGCTGGCACTGTTCCAGATTTAAGCAGAATGTCTAAAATATGCACTGATTTCATCACTAGCTATTTTATTTCCGCAGGAGCTGTCTTATATAATTGTCCATTGTGTGAACCAATGCTGTACTTCAGTTGTATGATTTTATTTTTATTATAAAAAATTTTTGAGGTAAACACTTTTGGGAGATGATCAGATGGGTGGGGTTAATATAAATTATAGATATTTCAAGAGACTGAAAAAGAGAAAGCAGTTATGCCAATATAGACTTAAGGGACACAATGGGTGAGTCTACACAAGACACTGCACAGTAGCCTAATAACACACAGCAGCAGCTTGATGGCCAAAAACTGTGCTAATACACTACTGTACAGTGTTATTAGGCTACTGCACAGTAAGTGTCATAAAAAAACCCCATGCACCAGCGCTACTGCTCAGTAGCGCAAGTTACTGCACATTTAGTTACTACTTCATTAAGCAAGTACTAAATTAAATGTGTAGTAACCACTACTAACCACTGTGCATTAATGAATGTATAAACATGTCCAATGGAAAACAAATTAGAATAGAAGGCAGAAGAGCAGCTAGTAGGTGCTAGCAACTTTATATATTTTTGTTCAAGGCAACTTTAGACTTGGCATTTTACTCCATTGATCCATAAGTCAAATTTGTCTCTTTAGTGAATGATTTCTTCTGGATATGGACCAGAATCAGGGCTCTGCAGAAAACCTGACCTAAGATTTGCACCCAGATGGAAAATTGTGCACTAGCTTTGAAGCATTTTAAAATAAAGTTGTCATTTTGAAAAGAAATAATAGAATCAGTATAGTGCTTGTTGTGCTATTTAATTTAAAATGTAATCATTTATATATTTTTAATGTTCAGTATGCTGCAGATTTTTTTTTACATAAGTGCATAATATAAGTGACCATGAGAAACCTGGAACATTTTGTAGCTAAGTATGGAACATCTACAAATGTTAATATCTGAGGAAGGTATGAAATTTGCTTATATTTATAGAATAAGACTGTTAATTGAATGTTAAAATAATCATCATGAAAGGACTTCCAGTATGGTGAGAGCTGCCTTTTTAACTTTCAGTCTCATATCCACATAAAGAGGACATTTCAGACCTTATAGAGGTATTCTAGCTTCATGAAGTTATCACTGTACAGTTAATTTGTAGAAGGTTTGCTTTGCAACAAAAAAGAGGAGAGAAGTCCCCCTTCCCCCAGGAAAACCTCCTAGAGAACTGATCTGAGAAAGTTATAAATATTTCAGGAAATTCTACAACAACCAAACTTCAGAGTATATGGGACTTTCATGAATATGACTGTTAGTTCTTTGCACTGACTGATCATTTATTATTTTGTTTTGGCTTTAAATTTTGGTTTACTTACACTTGATTATCTTGTAAAATTATTAACGGGGACAAGCTAAATTAATACAATCTAGACATAAATATCCCATAAAGTTGTACCAGTTAAAATAATTTGGTGCATTATTACAGATTTACTATCCTTCACAAATCCTGAGAAAAACCCTAGAAGGCAGCACTTGATGCTTATTTATGTACCTTGAGAACTTTTTGCTGTAGGCTCTCAAACCATAAAAAAATGTATATTCATGGTTTTCTTTCATTATCACTGGAGCAACAGTGTATACTTAAATACAAGTCTTAGCAAAGAGATACTTATTTATATTGACATTTTTTAGGATGTTGAGTAATGTAAATTTTGAGCTGGATAGCGACTTTAGTCAGGATACAAAGTAACCATGCTGAGGCCCGTGAATATCTTTCTCCTGGGTCTGACAAACCCACTACCCATCTCCCATAAAGTTCAAGAAGTTGACTGAAGTAAACTATTAGTTCCATGGAGTAGTGTTTGTACACTGAAAATACTATGTAAAGGTCTTCTGGAAGTTGCAGGTATCACATGGTGGATGCGCTCTTCAGTTAAGACTCTTGATTGGAGATGAGTTTGGGGTCTAATTCCAATGCAAATTTCCTGGGGAATTTTGGTCAAGCTCCTATAAGCTGATCCAGTGCCTAAGGAGGTCAATAGGAGACTTTGCTGATGTTCACAGGTCTTGGAACGGGCCATTAATTTTCTTTTGTCTTAGTTCTGTAGCTGTAAAACTCTGAAACCTCTCTCTTCCTTATTCTCTCTCATGGGACCTGTGAGAATACAGTCACTAATATTTTTGAAGTGCTTACATTCAATGGAAAGCAATGTTACAGAAAAGCAGAAGAACAAGCAGAACATAATATATTCATTTTGACCATCAAGTGGAATCATTACAAGAGTTGAAGGAAGGAATAGTTTATTTCTGTGGATTATATGTACTCTTTTATGAAAAAATGATTCTTTATTAAGTTTTTATAGCCATAGTTCAAGTAGAGAAATTTCACTAGGGATGTATATATTCTTGCTTCTTGTCCTACCACCATGTCAAACCCACTAGTTCATTCAAAGTCTTACTTTGTTGTTGTTCTTCTTTTCTATGACAAAAATGGTGTCCATATCTTTATCTTTGTGTGCTTTGGTGTTTTTGTTGATTTGGAAGCACTTGGCCATCAGAGACATTACCATGAAGTGGCTCTTGTGGATCCCCTTACTTTGTTGTTACAAGCTCTTAGAAATGTAATTAAGATGAAAAACAAATTACTATATTTATTTGGATACCCAATCCTCCTAAATAAGATGCACTTCTAGTTCTGATAAGGAAAAAAGAAGAAAAAAAAGATTGTTTTTAGAGTTTTACCTGCTATTGCACCACCTCACCCAGGGGATAAACTCTTGGGCCACATGGAGAAGGGGTAGAGTCCTGTCATGAGCATCACTTCTCCTTCTTCTCCCCAGTTTATTACCAATTCAGCAGTAGATGTAAGAGGGCTAGATCTCTAGCTGTTAACCTTGCAGCAGTAGGAAGGGGTGTGACCCTGGGTATAGGACACTGTCCTACTCCATGTGACCAAAGGGTTAAACCCTGGGTAAATCATGATAAGCAAAACTCTCTTTTGCCATTCCAGCCTGCCCCTCCCCCCCGACACCATCCCATTGTGGGCATCACTCTTCTCCTGCAAGACATGCACCCAAATTTTGGATGGATAATTTTCAGGTACATGTGGCATGCAAAAAAAATAAGGTATTATCAGATTTATTAATGGTCCATGGGCATTTTTAGAGACAGGTCTAGATAATAGAATAATATTTTTCCTACTTTGTCTTATAATTTGACTTGACTTGCACAAGTTCCTAAACTGCATTATAAAAATAAACATTTTATAAGAAATACAAAAGCAAAATAAATATAAACATTGATATATAGTAATATATTGAAATAAATGTTAAGATATTATAATCAATGTATAATGAGTAAATATGAATATGAACTAGGTCAGGTCCTTATCCATTATAAATCGGTGTCGTTCTACCAAAGTTAATGGAACTATAATCATTGCTGTGAGCTGAAGATCTATCACAAGATATTCCCATCATTTCTAAGGGTTTTGTTCTGCCATCCATCACCATGGTTTCTGAGGGCCTTCCAAGAAGAAATTATTAGAATACTTACACCCCTGTTTTATTTCATGGAATCCTCTTATTTGAGTCATTTTGGCCTACATTCTTATGGAGATACTTATTATCAAAAGCACAAGTAATTTTTCACTTAAAAAAAAGAGGCCAACCTAGTACTTTTCTAGTATGATTAGGATCAAGATTTATTTTTTGAACAATAATATGCATCTATACTTACATTTAAAACAAACTCTTCCAAGAACTGGCAACTATGTATCTTTTAATTGAAAACAGGGCATATTAAAGATGTAATAACTTAACCTAGAAAAGATGAGCTAAAAAGCTTCCTTTCAACTTCTTCCCTGGTTCTACAGTAATCATTGCTTGTTGGAACATTCACAGTATATTTACTGGACTTGAACTGAAAGACCATGAACTTCGAAAAACACCCAAAACTGATAGAGAACTATATCAACTAGGCATCAATATAGCAGCCCTTAGCGAGATGAGACTTTCAGAAACTGGATTGCTAGATGAAGTAAGCTACCACCACTTCTGCTGGTTTGAGAAACCTGCCAATGAACCAAGGATACACGGTGTCAGATTTGCTGTTAAGAAGTCTGTCCTCAGTGCATATACACCTCCAGTATTTATCAATCAGGGGATCATGTGGTTGGATGTGAACATGAACTTGGGAACCCTGACTCATCTGATCATCTACAGACCAACACTTAACTACTCCAAACAGTAAAAAGATTAGTTCTATTCCCAACTGCAACAGATCATTAAGAATGTCCCCATAAGGAACAGACTTGCAGTTCTTAGTGATTTCACTGCCCATGTGGATAAGGACTGGGTGCACTGGGGACATATCATTGGCCAACATGGCACAGGTAGCCTCAAAGACAATGGCCAGTGTGTCCTTGAGCTTTGTACCTCTTGTGACCTAATAGTCTTGATCCAGCAACAGCTGTGGTAAGGTCCCTATGATGCTATAATGGGTCTTATACCAGGCAAGGAAACTAAGACAAGATACAGATGTGCTAAAGTAAAAGCAAGTCTATTGAACCCTAACAGATAAAATTCTAATTGAAATTGAAACAGCATGTTTCAATTAGCTGTTAAAAAATTCAGGTTTGTAGTAAGTCAAAGCAGATGCTCACCACCCTGAAATGTTGTGACTGCAGCTTCACTGGTTGATCAGGGCATGAAGTCTTGTTCGGGGAACTCCTGGCTCCCATATCTGATATTGAGACAGAATCTTGGATTGGTGACAGGATCTCTTCAGGATTTCATCAGGAGTGTTCCAAGGAAGGGTTCCTTGTTCCTTGTTCTTATATCATGGATTCATAGATTGTAGAGCTGGAAGGGACCTTGGAAGAATATTGGGTCCAGCCCCCTGCACCAAGCACGAAAGATAACTGGGGGCCAGGTGACCCCAGCATGGTTACTGTCTAGTCTCCTCTTAAAGATTTCCAGGGTAGGTGATTGCACAACCTCTGGAGAGAGCTTATTCCACAGTCTGGACACCCTGACTGTGAAGAAGTTTTTCCTAATGCTGAGCCTGAATCAGTCTTCCAGGAGTTTGTGGATAGTAATCCTAGTTTTCCCCTGGGGTGCCCTGGTGAACAGTTTCTCACTGAGTCTTTGATTTACTCCCCAAGTATATCAGTAAGCTGCTACCAGGTCCCCTCTCAACCTTCTTTTCCTCAGGCTGAAAAGTCCCAGATCCCTCAGCCTTTCCTCATATGTCTTGCCATGTAAGATTCTGGTCATATGGGTGGCTCTTCTTTGGACTCTCTTAAGCTTGTCCATGTCCTTGTTGAAGTGTGCTGCCTAGAACTAGATGCAGTACTCCAGCTGCAGTCTCACCAGTGCTGAGTCTCAGCAGTAGAGTGTTACTGTGTTATCATTAATACATTAGCATAAGCTCTTCCCTATAATGCATATTAATGAGCCTATTTCTGCTTGCCATATATGAATATCTGTAACTGGAATTTCCCACTATCTAAAAGCAAATTTATTCTAAGGTAGGGGTAAGTTTTGCTATTGATAAATTCCCTTTCTTCCAGCCAAATTCCATATTTTTGGTTGGCCCAATTTCGGTTTTGACTTTGGTCATCTGACCAGGGTCTTCCCAGACTTCTTCTTTTCCTTTGCCAGGGATGGGTCATGGTCAGGGTTACCTGTCTGTCAAATTTCTGCTGGGTTGCAGCTGGTTGCAGCTAAGAATAAGCATGCGTTAAATATAAATGTTGGCCTCTTGCCAAGCACCTGAACTATTGATCTGAGCCCAGAAGTCTTTGGGTCCCAACAGACGTCACATGGAAGCACCCCTACTCAGGGCACTGGTCAAGGAAGGTCTCAAGAAATTCAGAATTCCCACTGGGAACTGGGAGAACCCTGCCCACAACCACTCAGCCAAGAGAAGCTGGGCCAAGGCTGGTGCAGTCACCACAGAGAGCCACCAGAGAGCCCAGGCTGAGGCCTGTAGGTGAGGCAGGAAGCAGAATGTGCTTCAACCTCCTTCTGATGAGTGGATCTGTAGCCACTGTGGGAAGGTTTGATGCTACTGCCAAACATCACTGACTGACTGACTTTGTCTCATCTCTTTTCATTTGTCAAGATGTTGGACAGTCATCATAATTATATAATCAATCCCCCATAATTTCTATTCAATACTGAATCCATTAGGTATGATTCTCTTACACAAAGGATTATGCAACATTCTTTCCAATTTCCTTGAGTTTGTATTATATGTGGAAAGACAACATTTAATGTTTTATTGATCAAATGATCATTGACATTTTGAGTGAGTTTAGCGATAGCCATAGCTCTTGACTATGGAGTAAATTATGTGGATTGCGTTTAAAGACAAATATAATGCCCGTTCTATTGTGGTTAAGTGAAGAATCTGAAAAGCAACGGATTCTCTGATTTTTCCCATCTACAGATGTTCCAGGAAAGACATCTGTCTGTAACTAGAGCCAATACAAGATTTTTAAAAACAAGCTTTATTTGGTGCTTGTGTTGGAATATGTTGGAAGCCAAAATAGACAAGATACCTTCTCATTAAATGTATCATGTAAAAAAATATTTTAAAGAAAAGTTTGAAAATGCATTCATTGTCCCATTTCAATGTCTTTTAAATTAAAGACACCACAATAGTGGTACTATTTTTCATTTAGAAATATATTTTAATTATAGTAAAAATATTTTCAAAGGTGGAAAAATAAAAAATAAAAATTTAAAATGTAGTTAAACAAAGCACTTCAGTTGGACAGTCCAAGACCCTTACCTCCTTCCCCCCCCCACTTCCTTTTTCTGGACTTTTAAGAGAAGTTTATTCTGGGAAGGGTGACAAATGGTGGGCAGTAGAAATTATGTACATTTTGATCTGAGGATCTGGGCCTCGAGGACAAGGCCTGGGATCATGGCCTGCAACACCTGCCCGCACACTTTAGACAAAAAACCCACAAAGAACAAAAGAAGTATTTACATATATACATATATACAGTTCTTGCCAGTGGGGACACCAGGGGGGCCTCAGGACATCAAGGGTTGGCCCGCCTGGACAAAGCCCAAGATCTCAGTTCACTGGGTGCACCTCCGCACCTTGAGAAACTGGTGGTGTCACAGGGCAACGAGCAGGCGTCCTGCCTCGACTCGGCACAGTGCCCCCTCAATGGCCCAGCGTTCCTCAAAGGTGGACACTATCCGCTGGAGGACTTTGACTTTTAAGAGACGTTTATTCCAGGAAGGTGATGAATGGTGGGCAGTAGATATTATGTACAGTTTGGTCTGAGGATCTGGGCCTTGAGGACAAGGCCTGGGATCATGGCCTGCAAGACCTGCCCGCACACTTTAGACAAAAAAACAAAAAAACACAAAGAACCAAAGAAGTATTTACATATATACATACATACAGTTTCTTGCCAGTGGGGACACCCAGGGGGGCCTCAGGACATCAGGGGTCGGCCCGCCTGGACAAAGCCCAAGGTCTCAGCTCTCTGGGTGCACCTCTGCACCTTGAGGAGCTGGTGGTGTCACAGGGCAAGAAGCAGGCATCCTGCCTCAACTTGGCACAGTGCCCCCTCGATGGCCCAGTGTTCCTCAAAGGTGGACACCGTCTGCTGGAGGACCGCATACTCGAATTTAAGAGAGAGGCGAGCCCACACCAGCAGGCAGAAAAGCTGCAGGGCATTGTGCATCCCGGTCCCGGTGAGTGGGTTTCGCCAGCTCTTCAGGGTGGCCATCTTGGCCTGGCCCAGAAAGAAAGAAAGAAAGAAAGAAATGCTTATCCAGTTTTGCAACATAAATATATTTTATGACCAGTCCAAATGGTAGCCCCTAAATTCACCCTCCCACTTTCTACATATGCATTAAGGTTTTTCACCATTTCTTCTATTAACAAGGCTTTTTTCTTTTCCTGACAAAGAAAATATGTGTAGATTTGAAACTAAATGCTACACGTGATCAATATCTGGGCATGTGCAGAAGCAAAGCTTTAGTGCAGCAGGAAATTTACTGGTAAAATGTAGGCATCCATGATTTTAAGTATTCATGGCGTTAATCTTCAAATTAACAAACTGGTACAGGCATTGAAAAGTTGAATTTAGGCCCACATGCTCTGGGTTGCGGGGAGTGCGGGGGCATTAATTAGAGCAGCTCTCTGAGTGCCTCTCTAATTAAAGTGCCTGCAACATCATATGTATTCAGCACCCTGAACTTCAAAATGGCAGCAGGGGTGTTTTAACTAAACCTCATACAATGCGCTTTATTTAAAGTGCCCCTACCACCATTTTGAAACACAGGATTGCTGAATACACATGATGTGGAGGCTTCTGGAGTGCACTAATTAGCACGCTCCAACAGACTTGCCTAAATGAGTCTGATAATTAGCACACATTGGAGCAGAGGTCCATCACATGCATAAGTGCCCTTAGAGACCATCTGAATTCTACTTAGACATTCCATTCCTTTTTTGGATCTAGCTCTTAGAGCCTTTTTGTCTCTGTTTCAAATCTCCCTACCCTCAGCTTCCTGTTTCTTAGGTTGTTGTGATTATAAATGTTGAAATGTTATTGTAATGGCACCTGAAACTTACTATAGATTATGATGATATTATCCTTCTTTAAACAGTAATAGATATGTTTTGGTGGGTTTTTTTAAGACATCAAGTGGTCTTTAATAGTAATGGTAGATCCTACCATGTATCCTTAAAGTCATTCAGGCCTTTGTGGAACAGGTTTTCGCCCCTTAAGTTAAGAAAGAATTAATCACAAAGACATTTTTCTGTCTTCTCAGTGAATCTTTTAACATATTATAACAGAAATAAATCTCCCATGCTCTCAGCTCTAATTTCTATTAATTCCATATTTATATGCAAGCCTGAATGATTATATATCATGGTAGAGTCTATGGCAGTAAATAATGTCTACACTAAGATCCTATATTTAAAAAATAGCTATTGGTCCCTGTCACAGGGTCACGCAGGTGCCCTGTGCCTAGGAAGGGTTAAGGACAGCTGTCAATCACCTAGGGAGCCTAGGTGGCGGTTGCTGGGGCAACCGGGCTAGTCACATGACCAAGAGGGGGCAGGGCCGGGCCGTTATAAACAGCCCCAGCCGGAGCCTAGTTAGCAGTTCCCTTCTGGTAGCCTGATGTGCGGAAGCTCTGCAGTAGAGCTGAGCAGGGCCGATGGTTGCAGTTTGACCACCCAAGCAGCTACAACATGGTAAGGGTGTAAAGAACCCTGATGGGGAGGCTATTGATAGAGAGGCAAGTACGCTTAACCCTATGTTTGAGCAAGGAAGCTTGTTATTGAGTTACAGCCGGTGTGCTTATGGTTCTGTTTAGTTCATTGTGTAAATACCGGAGGACCGGGTGAGGCTGTAGGGGTGCGAGGAGGCCTCACGGGAACTCCCCAGGAGATTGGGGGTTCCTAGTGCCCTGTGTGGGCATGGCAGTTGTGCCAGGCACGGCACAGTTGTACGGCGCCAAGGCAGCGCAGCAGATGGGGGAATTGACCCCATCCCTGGATAGGTGAGAGTTGTGAGACCTGAGCAGGGGAGAGGACCCCAGCAAAGGGGCAGGGGGCCAGGCACGGC
>NW_017729030.1:20237958-20245146 GCF_001723915.1 Gavialis gangeticus
GAGGGCCCACATGAGTGGAAGCCTCAGGTGGGTGCTAATAGGGTGCCAGGGAAGGCACAGTTTTTTTGGGGCCAGGCACGGCTTAGGCCACCTGAGCCCCACTGAAGGAGCACCAGTGAGAAGCCTGAGGGAGGTTCACGTCTGGCCACGAGAGAGAGAGGGGGCCACACGAGCGGAAGCTCCAGGTGGGTGTTGCTAGGGAGACGAGCCTGGAGAGGGCGAGTCCGTGGTTATAGAGAGCCCGGCAAAGGCAAGGTGAAGCCGTAGGCGTGGGTGTGTATTCGAAGGAAGCCCCAGGAGGGGGCACTCATAGTTTAATAGACACCCGAGAGGGGTGCGGACAGGGAAGAGTCTGAGAGGGGCTCCACGGTGGTGTGGACCCCAAGGAATCCAGACGGGCCAGGTAAGGCTTAGGCCGCCTGAGCCTAATCAGACCCCGACTCCAGGAGGGGGCGCACACATTCTTGACAGACACCCCAACAGGGGTGCGGACCGGACAGAGTCCCAGAGGGGCTCCTCCGTGCTGGGAACCCCGAGGGGCCAGAGGGGCCAGGTAGGGCTCCAGCCGCCTGAGCCTAACTAGACACCGATAGTTGACAGGAACCCAGAGGGGCCAGGTAAGGCTTTGGCCACCTGAGCCTAATTGGACATAAATTGAGGACAGAACCCAGAAGGGCCAGGCAAGGCTTAGGCAGCCTAGCCCAGTGGGGAAGAACACCATTGGTAAGCCCGATAGGGCTAATAAATAGAGAAGCGCCGGTTGCTTGACAAGCCCAGGGGCGCCAGACCAGGGGCGCCGGTTGCGTGACAAGCCCAGGGGCGCTAGGCAAGACGCAGAAAGGAACAGGACCTGACAACGTCTGGAAGAGCTGCGAGGCTTGGGGCACGCTAAAGGGTAGGTTGGAGGCATGCGTGGCCCATAAGGGTCACTCCAATAGAACGGGGAACAGTATTAGCATACACGGTGTACAAGGGGATTGAAGGCAGCCTCCCATATACAAAAGTACATTTCATTAAAGATGTGGCGGGTGAGAATAGAGGGTGCTGGATCGCTTACTTGACACGGTAGGGGAGCTAGCGGGATCACGGCCGCTCCCAGGCCCCACTCCGTGACAGTCCCAGATTTCACTCCACAAACTCAGGAGTGGGGAAAAAAACAAAGCAAACAAGTGTCATATTAATGTCCAGGTGCCCAGGACTTTTAAACTCCATTTGTAAGGGCCTTGTTATGTATTGCACATTGAGCTACTCCCATTTTGATCAGTGTTAGTACTAGCTCAAGTTTAGAACAGTCTCATCTTAAAGCTAAAAACCTTCTCTGACTGCCCCCCACTAGCACAACTATTACTTTGCTACTAGGGGCTAGCAAGCAGAGGCTTGACTTGGAGCTACAGCTGTGAGCTGCCACTGCAGGACTGGTGAGCCAGAATAGGCTTCTATTCCTGGTCTAGATGTGGGGTATGAGTGATAGGTTGGGGGAGCTTTAGAAAAATGAAGCTGGGAAGTGAAAAGTTAATAGGATGCAGGTGAGTAATGAATTAGGAGGTAAACAGGAAATAGGAGTTGCGGAAGGGTGTTGAAATTCAGGAAATTACCTACCAAAGTATTAAATAAAATGACCTAAAAACAGAGTATTTAAAAAGAAATAAAGTAATTTAATGTTTTAATAAATTGGAAGTGGGGTGTGTGGGGTGCTTATCATGCTTCCTGGGGTGGCTGGGAGTTGGGAGTGGTGAGAGAAGGTGCTTTTTGAGGAGCTATTGCCCCTGTCCTTGGGAGGAAGCCCCAGCTCCTGGGCATCCAATCTGGTCCTCTACCTTTTATTTACCCCAATCTCCCTTAGACCCCACTCCTGGACTTGTCCATGCTCTGTAACCTGGGTAGCTGTCATGTGCTCTGCGGGCTTTTGCACAGGGTTGCACCTCTTGGGGTGAGAAAGTCACACTCCTGAAGACAGGAGAGGGAAATGTCTTGGTGCCAGAACTGCCCCCTGGGCAGCAGAGTTCTCAGGGTGGAAAATTTGTCTACACAGAACAGGAGGGTGGGGGAGGGGACACTGCATCTGGGGATGCTGGAGGACTGCAACGTGGACGGCTCATCTGTGGAAGTTGACCACACATTAATGGAAGAGGAGCTGGGTAACATTGATCAGAAATAGACGTACCTTGAAGGGGTATAACTTTAATCCATCGAAAGTGTACTTAAAATGAGTTTCAGATGTTAATGTGTGAACAATCCAGGGGTGAAGAGCTCCAGAAGCCACCTAAAATTAATGTGTAAGATGACCCATGCTAATGTTTGTTCTGCTTTGGAGGGACACATTCAGTTTTAGACATGTGATATATGGTCAGCTCTAGTATGATGAAATCATCACTGACCACTTGAAGTAATTTATAGGTGGGATAGTGGTCCATGCAATCACTGATGCCCTGGCTGTCTCTTTTGTACAGTCTTGCTCCTCTATGAAGCCTGATCTTTCAGCTCTCATCAATGCTTTGGAAAGACTCCAACTATCTTTCAGTGTTTAACTGACACAAAACACACACTAGGTTGAATGAAGGATAACCATGTACCACTTCAGCAACTAACACATGGTAACCTTGACATAAATAGCAATGTACCATTAGAATTATGATCCTAATTTCAGCTTTACATGTTTCCACCTCAGAACAAAAAAACCTACAAGCAAAATATTAAGTAAAATTCAGAGTCAGAGAAACTTGAACAAACAGACAGCAAGGGCCAGGTTTAGAGAAAAACAATCACTTAAATGTGTTAAGTACAATTTAGGAAGAATTTAGACATCTACATTCAAGGGTGAAATCTGTAAAAAAACAAAAAAACAAAACCCAAAACCCAAAAACCCCCCCATGTTATCATGTAAACACCCAAGAAATCCATAGCCACGTGTTTATTTATTTTTTACCAGTTATGCTCTATCAGTGCCGACAGTTGTCATACTGTATACAAACATCATGGCTGAACTGAACATCTTGGGATGCTTACACAAGTGACATTTCACATGATCAGGACCCTGAAAGCACTCTACAGCCATGAGGTAACTTATGAGCACAACTGCAGAGAGCTTTTACAATGGCCAATTGCAAGAAAAATTAATCCTAGTCAAATGAGGTATAGGTGATCTAAAGCATAGCACCTGAGGGAACTTGTGTTGTTTCCAGGGTTGATTTTTGTGGGGCTGGGCTGGTGCTCATGCTGGTGCCTACATTAGTGAGTACCAGTCTAGCCCCACCCCCAAAGTTGTCAGTGTGGGAGGAGAAGGGCGGGAGAGGAGAAGGGAGTTGCTGAAGCTGTTGACTGCTTTGCTTGGCCAGAGCTGGAGTGGGGACAGGGTGGAACAGAGCCCCCTTGCTTCATGGCCCCTCTCTAGCTACTCCAGGGGGTATACTGGGGGAAGCTAGACCAGGCCTATGAGGCAAGGGGCCTCTGTTCCAACCCGGCCCCATCACTCCAGCTCTAGATTGGCAAAGGAGCTGGCAGGTCCATGCTGCTCCTTCTCCCTCCCCCAACTCCCTCACTGACAGCCCTGGAGCTGGGATGGTGAGGGGGAAGGGGTTGGTGGAGAGAGGCAGTTAGGCAGTAAACTGTTTAAAGCAGTAAAGCACGATGAGGTATAATGGGGCCCCTAAACATCTGTTGGCACCCTTAGTTCCATTTCATGTGACATTATGAATCCCAGATGGACTAATTCAGGCAGACTAGGTATTCTCAATCAAGCAAGTATGCTCAGACCATGCCTGCCACTGGACTGACTGATAGTCCTATGTTTAACACAAAACACATTACCCACAAGCTACCTTCATTCAGAGCTTTGCATTGTGGCGTGGGTTTTTCATTAGTGTCATTTGATAGTGTTAGATGTAAGGAACAGAACACAGGGCTTTGCTTTCCCAGGGAATGGCTTCATCACTGCAGAGTGTTTCAGAGTCACATTCATTCTTATTTTTTCTTTCTCTGACTTCTCAATCTTTCATTATTGGCTACACAAGAGAATAGCTCAACAAGAGAGTTTGAGAAAACAGATTAATCTCAAAAAAATATCTAATGTGTGTTTTGCATGCATGCTGTACTGAGACATTGCACAAAGTTGATAATGATAATTAGTCACTCAGGCCATTTATACATGTACTTTTTTCCCACAACATGCTGAAGATCTGTGGCTTCAGAGCAGACTCGATCAATCAAGTCTGCCCCACATGTGGGGTGAGGTGAGGCGAACTGCGCTGTGCTGCATGCATTGTTTAAGCAGCATAATGTGCATCAGCCCACAAAAATGGCAGCGGTGACCTTCTGAACTAAAGCAACTCTGAGGTGTTTTTGTTCAAAAGGCACTGCCGCCATTTTCTCAGCACTGATGCACATTTTGCTGCTTATACAATTGTATGTGTCGCAGTGATGGGCACTTTGGAAAGCATCTGGCGCTGCAGTGCTTCCACATGTAAAAATGCCCTTAGATCATGATTCATCATTCCAATATCATGGGGTGATTGATTAACCAGATTTTACTGTAATTTCAGACATATCCCTGTCTTCACAGTTTTCTACTGATCAGGTCACATGTTATACAGCACACGTTAAATGCCATTAAAATGTGAAAAACCCTATGTTCAAACAGTAAAATATGTTAAGCACATTTGTATCATAGCAAAGTTACGGATTTGCACAAGGAGAATCTTCAAATCAGTGGTGACATGTGGGGGGGTGCACATGGGTGCATGTGCACCCCCTGAGATTGGCCGCCTCCAGTCTGCAGGTGGTTGCTGCTCACCACCCCCCCCTTCTGCCATGGATGCTGCCTGTGGGCAGTCGGCGACCAGTAGGCTGGTGCCCCACCCCTGAGATTGTGGGGGCACTGAGGGAAGCACTGACGGCACTTCCAGGCTTGCTGCTGGCACTTCCAGTTTGCCACTGGCACTTTTGCCAGTGGTGGCAAGCAGTTGCTGGTGCCCCACCAGTATCAGGGGCACCAGTTGCCCATGCTTCAGATCATATTAGTATTATATGTTCAGCTGTCATCCAACTGCTCCATGGAAATAATACAAGTAAGAGGTGCTCCTCACCCAGCTGTTCCATCAGCCAAGGATCCCTCTGTTGGGTGAGACAAGGAAAGTCACATATTAGGAGGAAGAATCCTAGACCTGTCCCTTGTCAGGCTTCTCTACTATCAAGTTGAAAGATAGGAGCCAACAGCACCAGAGGGCCCCAGATTGTAGTAATGTTACAGTACAACTACTCAGAACACATTCTAATTTTAAAACTGTACATATTTAACACATACTAAATGTCCCATGTGACAAGGCCCTTAAATATTTGCTTACTTAGATTGCTGGCTGTTATAAATCCCATTTGTAGCACCTATAGGTCCATTACTGAAGACAACTCGTTCACAGGGAGTACACTGATGCAAGTCCCTTGATGGAATTGGCTGTGGTGCCAGCAGTCTTTCTTTTCTCCATTGCTGCCCTGGATAAATATTATTAGATGAATTAGATTGTTGCACTGATTCTGGATTTGCAGTTTTACTAAAAGAGTAAATCAGAACTTTTCTGGATGAAGAACCCCATTACAAGGAAGTTCATTGTTCGAAACATACCTTCACCAGTTCTGATAATGATATTCTAAATTTCCCAGTCACAGCAACTGAAGAATACTTGTTGCTTTCAGTATTTGAAGCTCCTTATATCCCCACAAAATAAGAGGTATAAAAGTCATTGTTATGAAATGACAGTAGATCTCTGAACTCTTTCTATTGATGATTGCCTGTTACATTGAAGCTTTAGCTCCTGGCAAACACAATTTTCTACAGAGTGGAATTTCTTCTTTGCCCTTAGTACTTTCTCGCAAACCTAATATCCTGAAGTACCGACATGCTATACTCAAGTTCTTCTGCCTCTTTTTTTCCTAGAATTTTCTGGTATTTGGAACATGGCAATATTGGCTTCTAAAACTTTCTTTATTAGAGAATGCTAATTCAAGAGCATTCACACCTGTCTGTGCTAACTGTACATGTATTGATAATATATATTGATAAGTAGATAAGTGGCTGGTCAGAGAACCAAAATCATCTGTTTTATTAAATTAGCTTTATATAAGGATTTTTCCCCCTAGTTTGCAAGCATGTCCCAGGAACAGGGATACTATTTTCAGCTTTTGAGCTCTTATTATAGACATCTTCTGCTGTCTTTACATAATACAATTTGAATGTTAGTCATCTGTACTTATGTTTTCTGAGTGCTGATGACTTCAACATACGTCAGAATCTCCTTCACATATGATGAGAAAAATACCTGACAGTTCATGTGATGTGCTCAGGGAGGTATAAGGTCTTCTTTCAGGCTCTCACTTCCATTCCAGTTTTACAGAATTATTCCTGCAAAATATCCCACTGGGTCCCCAAAGAGACTATATAAAAGAAATGAGGGAAGGTGCCCCTGACTTTTTGATGGAGGAAAATATGAAGACTCCTCACAGTTAAAGGGAAATAAGAAAACAAGCAATTCATGAAGTTGGTAGGTGCTGCCTACAAAACAGGTACCCCTAAAGTTCACTTTACTATCATATAGGCCCTTATAGTACTACAAACATTTGTTCATGTTCTTAACTTTACATATCATGAGTAGTCAAAAGACAATGTAAGTATGTGCTCCAGAGCCTTGTTACACCTTGCCTGAGCTGCACAAATGTTGATTGGTGTTAGTAGTAGCTTGGAGTTGGAAGCAGTCACACCCTTAGTCTAGAAACCTTCTTTGACTGTCCACCACTTGCACAGCTGTGACTTGCCACTAGAGGCATAGTGAGCAGGGCCAGGACTAGGAGCTGCAGATGTGAGTTGCCACTAGGGCTAGGGACAGACATTCAGAAAGTCTAAGCCTGAATTGATTCACTCTTTGCAGATGAGTCTAAGCTGCATAGCTTAAACTGATTAATGACTGGACAGACATTCTCTGAAATCAGGAAATGCAGCCACGTGCCTGCAGTTATTCAAGCCAGAAGCTAGGGGGTACTAGAGCATGTCTGCCAGCCACTGCTGAAGGGGAGAGAAGAGAGACACTCTCCAAGGTTCTCACCCCTCCCTAATGGAATGGAGGGGGCATGGCCAGGCACCAACCAGGGCTAGCACAACAAACAGGATGCCAGCCACCAGCCGGGGGGGGGGGGGGGGGGGGG
>NW_017729030.1:20245314-20249715 GCF_001723915.1 Gavialis gangeticus
TGGGGATGGGGAAAAAGTCCTTTCTCTAAAGTAAACATGTATCGAACACAGCAATTTGCAAAGCATACAACAGGGAACTACCAAAAATCTTCACCTAAGCTAAGATACAGCCCGGTAAAACACAGCATAGACAACTTAGTGTAACTTAAAATGTAAATTAGGAAGACAAGAATTATTTTTACTAATCCTGAAGGCAGAGTCTCCTTACAGCCAGGCATTCAGAAAGGCTTTGTTTAGGTATTCCCACCTTTTACATGTTCTGCTTTATACTGTAAGTGTAGCTCTCTGAATTCCTTGGTGAAACTGTCTGCAACTTCCCTTAACTACATGTACAGCATGTATGATGGTTGTCAGGTCTTTCCCAACACTTCCCACCTCTCAGTCTGGTCCTCCAGGTCTCAGCTCTGGGCTCACAGGTGCAGGGCTTGGATCTGCACACAGGGGATTATCTTGCCTCCCCCCCCCCCCCCCCCCCCACTTTGGGAGGGACACGCTGTGGAATTAATCTCCTCCCTGCCTGACTGCAGACAAGCTACAGAGATTGTGCTTTAACTTCATCCCTGCCTGGCTTCAGGCAAGCTGTGAAGATACAGCTGGGGCTGGAAAACCTCAGCTGAGGTCCCCAAGGTTTGTCAGTGGAAGCAGCGCGGGGAGGTGGGGGAAAGGGGACGGAGGGAGGAATTTGCCTCAGGCGCCATGGCAGGCCAGTGTCTGGGCACACCCTGCCCCTGATCTGGCTACACAGAAGAGGGGAGGGGCCAGCTTGTTGGCTACAAAGGAGGAACTCACAGAATCATAATAAATTCTGATTTATTGTATGGGATGTGAAGTTAGCAATAAAATCACAAATGCAAACTTCGAGTTACGAGGGGTACTGGTCACCTTACACACACACACACACACACACACACACACACACACACAAATACATACTCACTCACTCATTCAAATCCACTTCATTTAAACTCATGCAGTATAGTGTATAGTAGCTGCTATAGTGACTGAGAGCATGGCTGTTATTATATCTACCTATCCAAGGGCCTGGAGTCTGATGTCGATGGTTAGCTTCCTTCAAGGCTATGTCTTCTCCAGAAGGGGGTAGTCTGCTTGTCCTTCTGTCTCAGTAGGTCAGGTGCTGGATGAGAGGATATCACTGAGGGCCATGCTTCACTGCCTTTTATCCCTTTCTGGCAGACTTGTGTGAACCCCCAAACATCATCTTGGCTGCCCAATCTGGAGGTGGCTGTCCCACATGGGTCTTGAGTAGTGCATGACAGCTGTCAGTCACTGGTGATTCCACCCCATGGTATAGTTTTGGGAGTTCACCCTTGACTTGATTGACTTAATGGCTGTATTGTCATGGGTTACAGGAATAGTCAATAGGGTAGGTGCTCACTCCAAGAATCAGTTCCTTGGCTTGATTATCTTAAAATGGCTTGTAGTGTATAGGTTTGTAATGGTAAATTACTCTGGTTAGGCTATTGTCAATTAACAGCCGGAGGTTCTTGTTTTGTCATTTAATTACCTACTGAT
This sequence comes from Gavialis gangeticus, assembly GCF_001723915.1. Classification (NCBI taxonomy): domain Eukaryota; kingdom Metazoa; phylum Chordata; order Crocodylia; family Gavialidae; genus Gavialis; species Gavialis gangeticus. The sequence goes on from NW_017729030.1 coordinate 20,246,848, forward strand.
CATCATCATACACTTGCATTCACTCAAAGGACCAGCCAAGTATAGCAGATTTTATCATTTTACAATTACAATTTCAATGCAGTTTTTAACAATGGCCCAGGGTGTAACTTCATTCTATGGGGAGTAAATTCCTTAAGGGTTTAAAAGTATAAAATATAAAATACAAAATGCCATGGTAAAGATGAGACAGATGAAATATAAAAATGCACTGTGAGAAATATATAAAAATGCAGTTTGAGGTAGTGAGGATCAAAGGCTACTGGGCATAGTGAGTGATTTAGGTGAGCACAGGATATATTTACAATCTTTGAAGTAGATATTTTAGTTCTTTTATTTTCTTTAGTGATACTGAGCTTAACTGATATGTAGATGTGTTTTGTAGGTTTCTCCTACAGAAAGCTACTTCAGTTTTCTGGCTTGCTCTGAACCTTGCCACACCCATGGAATGAGTGTGCTAGGTCTTTGCCAATACTCAGAAAAAAAAAGAAAGGCACAAAATGGGGGGTGCTGGCAAAAGCAGGCTTCTTGTTACAAGCCCAGCTCACTGGAGGAGAGAGCAGAGCTCTGCCCAGCCCAGAGAGCATGCCAGGATGCTGTAGGAGGCTGGTTTAAATTAAACCAGTAAAGGGTCTGGGATAGACATTGCATAAACCAATATGAGACAAAGCAGTTAAGTCTTATAGTGCATTCCACCAGGTTTATCTCAAACTGGTTTCAGCCATTTTGAAACTGTTTTATTTGCACTGAATTTTTGTTCTCTTACAGGTTTAAACCAGTTTATGATGACTTAAACTGGTTTATGTGTAATGTCTGTTCCTAGCCTAGGGGGCTGGTGAGCCAGAACAGGCTTCTATCTGTAGCCATCAGGGCTAACAATAACCTGGCATGCATCAATCGATGCATCTCCAGGAAGACCAAAGAAGTGATTCTCCCACACTACTCAGCATTGGTGAGACCACAGTTGGAGTACTGCCACTAGCTCTGGGCACCACACTTTAACAAGGACGTGGTAAAGCTTGAGAGAGTCCAGAGAAGGGCCATCCTTATGATCAGAGATTTGAGTGGCAAGCCATGTGAGGAAAGGCTGAGGGATCTGGGGCTCTTCAGCTTGAAAAAAAGAAGGCTGAGAGGGAACTTGGTAGAAGCTTACTGCTACATCAGAGGCATACAAGGGCTCAGTGAACAACTGTTCACCAGGGCACCCTTGGGGAAAAGCAGAAGTAACAGTCACAACCTCCTGGAAGATTGTTTCAGGCCGAACCTTAGGAAAAGCTACTTCATAACTAGGGTATCCAGACTGTGGAATAAGTTCCCTCCAGGGGTGGTGCAATTGCCTGCCCTGGAAATCTTCAAAAGGAGACTGGACAGTCATGTTGCTCGGGTCACCTGACCCCAGTTGTCTTTCCTGCTTTGTGCAGGGGGATGGAACTGATGATCTTTCAAGGTCCCTTCCAGCCTTACCATCTACGAATCTGTAAAGCACTTCAACTTGGGCAGATGTCTGTGGGTAGTGGGCACATCTTAATGGAAAAGGAGCTGTGTAGAGAAGATCAGAGATAATCCTGCCCTGGATTCCAAATAAAGCATTTAAAGAGAAAAAATAGTTTTTGCTCTAGGTGCTTTTTGAGAAATGGTGCAGGGCTAGTGCTTTAAGTGTCCTGAGTGCTTTTGCTTACGGTGAGAATCTAACTTTGAAGCTGATGAGCCATCTCCTGATTATGTCATTTATTCTTGGACACAGTCAGCTTGTTTGTGCTAGCAGACCTTGAGCTGCAAATGAAGAATGCAGTTGAAGACAGACTCAAGGCTTGCTTGAGGGGAAGGGGAGCAGAGGGGGTTGTCTCCCCCCCCCCCCCCCCCGAGCATACTTTTCCATTTGGATAGACATTGTTCAGTGTAAACACATTGAAACTGACACTGTACTGACATTTTCAGACAGAGCTACATAGTAATATCCTTGTCCCTTGATCAGATGTTTTCACTTCCATTTGCCAATAGTATAGCTCTGAAAACGAATAGTTTCCCCTTTTCTCAACCCAAAAGGTTTAGTACTCAATTACTGAGTTTTTTTGAGCATCCAAACAAGAATGCACATGCATTTCCCTGGAGACAAATAGCAGTCTGGCACAAAGCACTCTGGCTTGGGGCAAGTTGCCCTGGGTGGGGAGGCTAGGGAAAGCACCTGGGATAGCTCCAGCAGCCTTACTTGGAGCCCTGGGGATTTCCCAGGGCTCCAGTGGACTTCCCAGGGCTCCAGTGGAAGTGATCCTGGTTCATGGAGCCTGGCCAGCAGCCAGAGTGTGGTTTCAGCTGTCCAGGTTCTAATTTTGGGCACCGTATGCTGCTTTCATGTGCAGTACCCTACTTTTTTCTGTCATGGGTTTGTTTGACACTGGGATCTCCCAGTGTCAAAAAAACTCACCACGCTGCAAATGAGCAGTGTGCCAAATGCCTGCATGTGTGGTGCATATGGCTTGTGGCCTTGCAGAGGGGTCTGCAGTGCCAACAACCACACATCTGCGCTGGTCTGGATATGCCCCTTTAGTCTATCCCAAATCCTTTTCTACAGATGGTATTGGTAAGGTTGAGGCTATGAGGCTGCATTAATAATTTAAGGCTGTGTGTAGACGAAACGAGAGGCGTATTTGCACAACACTTTAAAGTGGGCTAAATGCTTTTGCACCACTTCAATGGTGTCAGTGTTTTCATGCCTCAGTGGTGTATTCCCAATTAATTCCAGCCACTGTAGGAAATTCGGTGGCGTAATGTGCCTTAAATGACTTCGGACGCAGCAAGCTAAAACTCCTTTGCGGAGCGAAGTACCAGGCTCTGTGCAGCTCCATGGCTCTGCAGAAAGCCCTGCAGGCA
>NW_017729030.1:20254715-20256705 GCF_001723915.1 Gavialis gangeticus
GGAGCAAAGCATTGGGCTCTGAGCAGCTCCACAGCTTTTCAGGAAAGCGTGCAGACAGTCTGACAGTAGCCCAGGAAAGCAGCTCCATCCAAGAAAAGCAGTGAGCCTGATCTTTTTTTCCTGCCCTGGAGCCTGCCTGCCTGAGCTGCACAGGGGCCCAGTGCTTTACTCCACAGATGAATTGCCTCCCAAGACTGCCTGAGCCAGGTGCCTGTGGGTGGGTGCTGGCTGGGGGTGGGGGCGCAGCTGCTGCAGAGGGAAGCATCAGCATCCCCCTGCAGCCCAGGGATTGCTCTGTCTGCTGGCAGCTCACCCTCCCCTCCCTACCAGAGAGACAGGTAAATCAGCAGGATGTGTGCATGACACAGGGGTTTAATCAAAATTGAGGTGGTGTTTTTTAAAACCCACTGCTTTAATTTAGGGCCCCTGTTTCATCTATATACACCCTAAGTATCCAGATCCACTTGCATCAGATGGGATAGATGGGAACAAAATTGGCTGCATCTCTCTTCTGCATTTGTTTGGCAGGGTTAGAATGAGCCTGATACAATGCAGAGCCCTCTCAGGGCTGCTTTGAATTGTATTCAGCAGTCTGCAAAGCCAAAGGAATGTTCTGGATCTTGTAGAAATATCCTGTTCTGACAAGGAAGGAAGACAAAGTATGGAAAACGAAATGGTGGTTTGGACTACACAGGAGACTCCCGCATATAAGCAAGGGATATTCCAGAGAACCTGACAAGTGTGAAAGTGCTTTTGAGGGCACTTTTACAATCCTAGCACATCCAAGCAGCCAGAATAGATCAAAAAATTGGGACATTAATGATAATATGCAGTCATTACAAAACTATTAATTTAAACAAAGTACTTTATGCATATGCAGTCATTTACCACTTCTAGAATTTCAAAAACTACAGACAAGTAATAGATTTTATCAGGTACATATTCCTCTCAAGATTTCTGTATAAAATGTGTCTAATTTGGAAGAACAAATTGCTCTTTCTAATTGCCTGCCCTGCAAACTGACCCTGAAATCTGAAAGCCAAATTGCGTTCTTTCCATCTTGTGCATCAGCACCAGTAACAAAGGCTCTGCAGGCCCAATGATGCCCTTAGTGACACCTGTACAACACTACTGCCTCTGATTATTCCTTCAGCAACACTTTCACAACTACACTAAAGGCTAATGGGGTTGCACAGTTGTCAGGAAAGGCATAAACTGAAGACAACGTACAGATGTAAATGTGGGCATAATTTGGCCTTCAGAGTCTCTGTTATTGGTGATGACAGCTGAAATGGAAAAAGCCCATTGATGGTCAAACCCAGGGATGAGTCTACTGGCCAGGCTTTTAGGAATCTGGAAGAAACCCATCTTTGTACTCGCAAGCTGATAAAGTTTGATGTGGAAAGAAATGTGTGGTATTGAGCATAGAATCCTGCAGTGCCACTTCTGCACAGACCCGTATCAGGATAGAATTGTAATTATAGCATTTCCAAAAATCACAACAATTAAGAACTTGTCTATGATTCACTCAAAAAACACATTTTATGTTAAAGATGTGTTGTTGCTCTTGTGTATTCAAATTGATATAGTGTTTGAAATCATAGTTTCATAGTTTCATAGTTAGTAGGGTTGGAAAGGACCTGAGCAGATCATCAAGTCCAACCCCCTGCCATGGTAGGAAAGAGTACTGGGGTCAAACGACACCAGCAAGGTGATTGTCAAGCCTTGTCTTAAAGACCCCCAGGGTAGAAGTCAGCATCACTTCACTTGGAAGTTGGTCCCAGATCCTAGTTGCCCTGACAGAGAAGTAGCGCCTCCTGATGTCTAATCTGAATTTACCCTCTGCCAGCTTGTGACCATTATTTCTAGTCACTCCTGGTAGTGCTCAGGGAAACAGGGACTCCCCCAGTGCCTGCTGATCCCCCATGACTAGTTTGTAACAGGCCACTAGATCCCCCCTCAGCCTTCTCTTGTGGAGGCTGAACAGGTT
>NW_017729030.1:20257074-20259755 GCF_001723915.1 Gavialis gangeticus
GATTGTCTCCTTAAGGAGCAACCACTCTTTTTGGGCACCTGGCTCCCCTCCCCTCCGGGTTCTCAGTGATTCCCCGACTATTCTCCTTAGCTCACTGAAGTCCGCCCTCCTGAAATCTAGGCCTTCTGCCTTGCTGGAGGCCTTTGACACCTTGCGCTGGATGGTGAATTCCAGCAGGCGATGATCACTGTCGCCCAGGTGGTCGAGCACCTGCATCCCACACACCAGGTTGTCACCCGTGGCCAGCACCAGGTCCAACAAGGCATCTCCCCTGGTGGGGCTGTGCAACTCCTGGGTTAGATGGAGGTCCTGCATTCTGGCTAGGAACCTAAGGGAGTGGTCAGACCTGGCTGACTGCTCTTCCCAGCAGATGTCTGGAAAGTTAAGGTCACCCATGATGACAACATCCTTTCACCTAACTACCTCCGTGAGCTGACTTATGAATTCCTGGTTTAGCTCTTCCCCTTGGTTGGGTGGTCTGTAGTAGAACCCCACCATTAAGTCTCTTTCCCCTTGACTGCCTTGTATTCATTGATGTATTATAATGCTAACTAGGAAGTTTGAATTGATGCTTTGGATATAATCACTAGACTCTGTTTTTTTCCCCGTTTTAATGAAAAAATCTTACTGTTGAATCGATTTACAAATTATGAGAATGCTTAATGGTTTCTTTGCAGAGACAAGTTTCAATTTCAGTGAATACTACCTGATCTTCTAAATTTAGAACATTGCAAATTTTAGAACCCTATTTACTCCTACAGTCTGTACTAAAAGGTGCTATTGTTCAGTGGCAAAGGCTGTTTTCTCTGATCTGTTTTAAGAGTTCCAACTTCTCTGCTGCCTTCTGTTCTATTTTTTTCAGAAAAAAGTTGTGTTTTCTTTCCACTTCTTTAAATTTAGTTCATTAATCTATATACTGATACAGTTAGGATTAGCTGGTCTAAGAAATGTTTAAGGTATTTATGCTTATACATGATATATCATTTTCAAGCTTATAGAGTGTAGATTGGCACAAAATTTAAAAATCATGCAAAAATTTGAAAAACAAACCACAAGAAATTTATTTTTACAAGGGCCACAAAAAAAAACATTATGTGATAAACTGTATGGGAGTGTTGACAAATGCAGGCACATGCACTTGCAGCAGCTGAAACAGAAGCAGCACAAATTTGAGCCAGGGATTTTTGAGCGCACGGGCCTGGACACTTTGGTGTGGGGCAAGTTGTGCCACTTGGGGCAAAATAACCCTGCCCAGCTTCTCCTGGATCTGCAGCCAGGGGGAGCTAGGATCTGGGACCATCACCATCAGAATAGAGGAGAGCCTGAGTCATCCCAGGAGAAGCTGATTCTCCACCCAGGTTGGAGCTGTGCAATCAGGGACACAGGTACCCAGGGAAGGAAGTGGGGGGCGGAGGATGGGGCTTATAATCTGACTGGGAGCTTGTAGAAGCTGCCTGTTTTGAGACCTGAGGAGGGAAGTTCTTTGTTTGAGCTGGAAAAGCATGTACTGAGGAAACAGAGACCTGCAGTGGAAATCCACTGTCTTCATGTGGAGGTGCTGAGGGAGAGAGACAGCCCAGAGGGGGAGCAGGCTGTGAGAATCCCAAACCCTGCATGAGTGTGTGAGGGGACATTTAATCCCTAGTGTTTGCAGGAAGTGCATTTTTCAAAAGGAAACTAAAGAAAAGAAGCCTATTACCTGAAGTGGCTGACTGGAGACTTGTTCTTTGCTGAATTACCAAGAAAGACCAAAGAGTCCACTTTCCCCAGAGCAGCAGAAGCCTCACCTGCACAATGTAGTGGTGGATCATAGTTAAAGCTTTATTTCCACTTATTGCTATGGGAAGGGGATTGTGACCAGAGGGAAATCAACCTGGGTTATGTGGGGGGGAAACTGTTTTAAACGGTTATCACCAGCGAAATGTAATTATTGAGGTAGTTTGATGCAAGTGGGACCACCCAGTGTGTTGGAATTATTCACCTAATATTGCAGTTGTAAACTTTATTCAAATTGTTGATATATATCTCTTCTTTTCATGACCCATTTCTTTTCTGTATATAGTTATATATAATAAATAACCCAATGTGTTTATTGGATGTGGACCAAATTCTTGGGTGGTGAGGGTGAGGGACACACCTCTCCATGGGAGACCTCAGTCAGCAGACCTGCCTGAGGGGGCTGGCATAGGTTACACCAACATGCCTCTTGCTGCATCTCAAATGGCTTTGAGATGTGACAAGAAGCATGTGAGGGCTTGTCTGGATATACCTTATGTGCACATGCAACCTATGAACCCTTAAGCAAGCTGGCAGTCAGTGCTGGGCTTCAGTCTGCAGTGAGCTATAAGTAATTCCTTAAGTTACTATATATTAATGTTTTTGAATACATACTATCTTTATTTCTCCTGTGTACACATAAAATATTGAAACAGGAAATCAGAAACAGAAAATCTGATAGCAGAACATCCAGATCATGCAGATGATGTATACTAACAGATAACCACAAAAGCCAGGAAAACAGGAAAGCTGTTGCCAAATATTATAAAAAAGGAAAAAAAACAAAAACATTACTTAATAAAGAAAGAACATTACATAAGCATACTAAGATGTGGGAGGATGTGGGCATGTTAGAACTAAGATGTGGGGGATGTGGGCATGTTAGAAGGAAGGAATAGGCTACA
>NW_017729030.1:20260463-20261702 GCF_001723915.1 Gavialis gangeticus
AGGTCCCTTCTGACCCTACTAACTATGAAACTATGGAACTATGATGAGCTTCTCAACAGATTGTCACTAAACAGTTTACCTCCCGACAAGGTCATGCTTAAGGTGGAAATTACTGTGATTCTGTTGTGAAATATGAAACTGAAAGTTAGCTTAATGAGTAGCACAAGACATTATAAAATACTTCATGACAATACTGTAAACTTGGAAGTAATAATAGGAGAGCCTACTGGAAAACATATTCATTTACCAAGAATCACATTATGCCTATCAAACAGAGCTCTAGGCAATTTCCTATCAAAGTAGCTTTTGCAATGACTATCAACAGGAGCCAAGGTAAAACACTTGATAGAGTATGTGTCTACTTACCATAGCCTGCATTTGGACACAGCCAGCTACATGTTGCAATGTCAAGAATGAAATGATTTCACTATCTGAAAATGCAAATTATACAGATAAATGATCAAGGAATATTACCAAATGTGGAAGGGTTTTACACACAAAAAAATGGTATTCTATGAAGTTTATAATTACAGTATGCCTCCTCCATGCTGTTTTTCTCTGCTTTGTGACTCATAAAATGATTGAACCTGCTTGTGTTTGCTTAAATGATGGATTTGAACAGTCTTCTCAAGCTACTCTGAGGTCAACAAGTGATTTCTAAAGGTAAGTGAAGTATTTTGTTACATTTTTAATCTCAGTTTTATTTTAGGATTTTGTGACAATATTTTAAAGCAAATAACTTTAAATTTCCCAATCACTTGTATGATAAGGCTAAGAAGAGTAAAAAATCTGCTATATACTGGGTCATATTTTTAGACAGAACTAATACATTCCACTTTAGTGAAGATTTCAAGGTTTTTGTCACAAACTTTACACACATTTCACATAGAATTTGTCTGAAGATCAACAGAAAAAAATCAAGGAAGAGCCATCTATTAAAAGGAAAAATCCAGCACAGTGGAAGGAAGAAGAACAGAAGTTGTGAGCTTCAGCTGATGAAATGAAATGAGCTTGATAATAATGTGATGTTTTAGGTCAAATATGTGATCCAATACATCTATTAACTTTAAACCTTCATAGAGCTTACAGCTGGGAAAGAAATTCAGAAAGAATCTTATTTATAAAGGAAACATACGGTAATACACATTTTAGCAAAAAGATATATATGTGTATAACTGTGTTTGAATTTCATAAACTTCATAAACATTTGGGCTGGAAGGGACCCTGGAGGATCATTAA
>NW_017729030.1:20266702-20267645 GCF_001723915.1 Gavialis gangeticus
ATTAAAAGGAAAAATCCAGCACAGTGGAAGGAAGAAGAACAGAAGTTGTGAGCTTCAGCTGATGAAATGAAATGAGCTTGATAATAATGTGATGTTTTAGGTCAAATATGTGATCCAATACATCTATTAACTTTAAACCTTCATAGAGCTTACAGCTGGGAAAGAAATTCAGAAAGAATCTTATTTATAAAGGAAACATACGGTAATACACATTTTAGCAAAAAGATATATATGTGTATAACTGTGTTTGAATTTCATAAACTTCATAAACATTTGGGCTGGAAGGGACCCTGGAGGATCATTAAGTCTAGCCCCCTGCCCCAGGGGCAGGAAGTCAGCAGGGATCATAGGATCCCAGCAAGATAAGCATCCAAACGTGTTTTGAATGTGTTCAAAGTGGGTGCTTGAACCGCCTCAGGTAGCACTCTGTTCCAAACCTTGGGGGCCTGGACAGTCAAGAAGTTCTTTCTTATGTGAAGCCTGAACTGGTCACAGTGGAGTTTGTGACCATTTGATCTTATCATCCCTTGGGGGGCTCTGGTGAACAGTCATTCCCCCAGATCCTGATGAGCAACCCTGATAAACTTATAAGTGGCCATAAGATCACCCCTGAGCCTGCGTTTTTCCAGGCTGAATAGCCCCATTGCTCTCAGCCTCTCATCATAAGGTCTGTTTTCCTGACCTCTAATTATGCACGTGGCTCTCCTCTGCACCCTCTCAAGCTTCTCTACATCCTTTTTGAATTGCGGAGCCCAAAACTGGACGCAGTACTCCAGCTGCGGCCTCACCAAGGCCGAGTACAGTGGGAGAATGACGTCCAGGGATCTGCTTGAGAAACATCTATGGATGCAAGTCAGTGTTTTGCTCGCTCTACTAGCTGCAGCATCACACTGCAGGCTCCTGCTCATCTTGTGATCAACCATGACCCCCAAGTCCCTTTCAT
>NW_017729030.1:20268394-20272641 GCF_001723915.1 Gavialis gangeticus
CAGGGGCTGAGCTATGATGCTTGCCAGCTCCCTGAGTACCTTTTTTAAGAAAAAAAATTCTAAGTGAGAAAATTATTTGCCCATTGACTATATTTGGCAATACATAATGTCAAATATAGCAATATAATTATATTGATTGTAGCAGGGCACTAAGCTGTGACTGCTCCTTTAAGGCTGAAGAAGTCTAGCCAGCAGAGCTCCCCAGCTGTGGGTTGCTGCAGTAACAGTGTAAGGAGGTAATTGGGTAACACCTGCAGGAGTCACATGACTGGAAGGTGACAGGGTTTTGGAACATATAAGCTCAGGGCTGGAGATAGCAAGGCACTCTCTCTCTGGAACTACCAGAGAAGGAGATCCTGCATGTGAAAGCAGAAACAAGGGTGCAGAGAGCCCCAGAGCCAGAGGCATGCACATATGATGGTACAGAAAGTCTAGCAAAAACAAGGCATAGATACAGGCACATACAGCGTCAGAGGGGTATAGAAGTGATAGACAGTAGTAATACCTATGAGGCTTGGGACATGATAAGGGGAGGTTGGAGTCGTGTATAAACCCTAGACATCAGGATATTAAAGGGGAAGCCTCTTGCCTAGAAATAACTTATTCATTACATCAAAGACATGGCAAGTGAGATGGGTGGGCAGACTGCCCGGACAGGTAAACAGGCCATTGTGATGGCCGGCCTTGAGATACACACTTGTTACATTGATCATGGGATGCATGTTATGACTCTTCTCCATTTTAAAACTGCATATATAACGTTCATTGTATGTATGTCTGCATGTAATATCGTCCATGCAGATATATACATATATGGTTGCCCATCAATATCGAATGTGAATTCCTAGTGTTTTCTTTTGTTATTTTAAATTTGTAAAGAAGCAGAATTTTTTGTTTTCTATTTTTAAACATATTCTGATGGATATTCAACTTCATTATGATAGTAACATCTTACTTGTATAACAGTAGTATGAATTTAAATGATCACAATGTACACTGACGACAGTAAATGTAAAGTTACTAAATGTAACAGCTATATTACAGTAATATTAATGTCAGTTCAACACCTCTTTTATGTTTTTGTAATGCCACAGTAAATTTGAATGCTAGTTTTATAGAAGCAAATACAATATCAGCAATAAGGCCTATTCAGGCATATAAAACAAGGTAGTAATTTCATCTAGAGCATCTGCTGACACAGTAAATCTAAATAAGCTATGTATGCCTACCCCCATACTGATATTTGCCCTCTAGTGAAAAATTACTGTAAATTTATTTATGCAGGTCTTTTTTGAAACAAAGAAAGTAGATGAAATTGTTTGAGTTTCTTTAAAGAAAGATAATTGTCAGAGTCCAGCACTAATTTGGTTCTTGCAGAAATCATCTGAAAGTGAATAAGTATAACTTTTGCTCTTTATGTGTTGCTCCTGAAATTACAGCAGTGGAAAACAGGAGGCAGCTAGAGATTTGCTTGTGGCGATTCCTGTACAAACCAAAATCCTCTAGGAAGTTTGAGGAAATACTGTGCCTTCCTTAAAGACACGGTCGGATGGAAATATAGATGTATAAAGTACTTAGGCATTGCTTCACTGAGAATTATAGTACTTATCTTTTATGGTGCTGACTGAGTACTATTCCATAGTTCTAAGTTAGGCTCCTATATACAAAAAGATTTCAAATTATAACTTACTGCTTATCCTTGACTACATATTGAATATTATAACTTGAGGATTCTCAAAATTTTTGTTTTATTATGAACAACAGAGTGTAACAGAGTCCAAATCCAGGGTGGCCATGATACCCCTGGAGCCCTCTCAGCCCTTGTCTAATTTGTCTCTCTTTGGGCATTCCCCCCTTCTCCTTACCTGCCACACCTTGATGAAATGCTACTTTCAGAAAAGGGAGATTGCCCCAGGGCTTCCCAATTTAGGTCTCCTCTCATGAACACACATTTCCATGCTCATTGCCTTAAGGACTAATTACATGGCTCCAACTGTACTTTACACCATGCCCATGTCTCGCAGATAACCCTTATTCCTGATGACCCTCCAGGGCTATGCGCTCCCAGTCTCAGTACTTGTTCCTCTTGGACTATGGGTTCCTTTCCCCTTCAGTCTCTAGCTGTGACCCCAATCCTTGGCCCTTCTCTCTGGGCCCGGGTACCTCTATTAGGGCAGTCAAGATTCCTGACCTCCCCTGGCCCTACCAGTATCTGACTGTGGCCCTCCTTGGCCTTTGTCCCATCTCCAGGACCTGGCCCCTCTCCTAAGTCCGGTGAGACCTTCAGGCTCTGTGACCCTGTGGATACTTACCACTCCTGGACTAGTGACCCCTGGGCCTTGCTGATACTCACCCCCTCCTAGGCTACAAACCTTCAGGCTCTCTGGTCCCTCTCTCCCTTCTGGGCCAACTGGGATCCCCTTACCTCCTCTTAGTCCTTTTTATTCACCACCAGTTGCTTTACCCCAGCTTCAGAAGTTACCCAAAAGCTCCTCTCTCTGTGGCTTTCAGGGCTAAACTGCCTGATCAGCTCCAGCCCTGGGCTTATATGCTTCAAGCCTGGCCCCTTTAGGTCAGGTGACTATCTAATTGAAGGCTGCAGGCTGCTTCTCATGCAGCCTCTTTCCCTCCTAAAGTGATGGGCATGTTAAGTTCCCTGTCACACACAGCTCTATGTACTGGGAAAATAATATTATTTCAAGGGACTTTCTGATTAAATCAAAATTATTCATTCATCTCAAATTTCAGATGGTTACAAAAGCAGATGTTTTCAATATCCCTTACTCATGAATACAGTCACCATGTTTTTATGTTGGCAATGGTCACTTTGGTAATGGCACTTTGTAGGTCTATTGCAAACACTGCCAAACAGACAGGTAAAGAGGGGTTAAAAGAAATATAAAAATGCACACCCTCACATTCATTCAATACTAGAACACACTTGTATTCTAGAACATTTTGCCTTCTAATTCAGTTGATCTCCTACCCGTGTGCATTCATGGTCATAGCTGATTTCTTTGGTAAGTAAAACAAATGGCTATTACTTTTTAATTCTTGTTAGCATTGCAGAGCTGATACAGTCCAGAGAAACTGAGATGCATTCCACTGTGGCTTAACAGGATTGTTACTGAGTTCTCATCACAAAATCTTCATGATCAATGATGCATAAGCCAGGAAAAAGTATACCTTGAATTTTCATACAGCAGATTGAATTTCAGGGGTTAGATATCATCTTTTTTTTTTTTTAATAACAAATTGAGCATATTTCATCTGAGGTCATAGAGAACAATAAATATGAAAACCTGCAATGCCATTTCTGAAGAGTACAAAGGTAGAATCACAATTTACGTTGAAGCAATAAAGTGTAAAAGAGGCAAGAAAGTCTAGATAGTAAGATCGCTTTCACTATATTGATATAGCCACATTTCATACTCTATGCATTTTATTAGTATCATCTACTAGCTGATCACAGATGACATTCCTCGTGTTCTGAATTAAACAAGACCTGGTTTCATGACACCACTATCCTTGCTAGGGCTTACAGGGTAACACAGCCCTAGAGTAAGCCAGGAAGCTCATTGCTCTCATGTCACTTAAAACAGGACAAGCCTAGGCTTTGGGGATGTAACTTCCACCTTCATATTAGGCTCTGAGGGCATTTATACACATACTCCAGGATTGGGGGTGGGAGGGTACTTTAATTAGAGTGGCTCTGAGAGCTGCCCTAATTAAAGCACCCAGAGCATCTTGTGTATCAGCATCACTGTGCTAAAAAATGGTGTGGGGGCATTTTAACTAAAGCTCATCAAACGAGCTTTAGTTCAAGGACCCCTGCCACCATTTTTCAGTGCAGAGATGCTGATATATGAAATGCTGTAGTCTGTTATAATTATCATGTTCCAGCAGACTCAATTAATTGAGCTGATACAGTGCATTGGACCAGCCTTGCTGCTCATGTATAGGCACCCTCAATTTCATACTATTTTCTAGTGTGAAAAAATTAACAGGATACAACATTCTTTTAATGAATAACTAGTTTCAAATTTCCTGTAAATTGGTTTCACTTATATTTGATAACTGGACACTCATTACCCATTTGAGACAACAAAACAAGGAATTGTTATCAGTCTAAGAGAAAAAAAATCAGATTTCAGGTATCAGTCATAAGCTAGAGAACACTAGAAAATTGACCCTTAATATTATATATGTTATACTAACAAATTACCCATCATGAATGATGTGGGGGG
>NW_017729030.1:20273011-20287777 GCF_001723915.1 Gavialis gangeticus
TGTCTGCCCCCCCAACCCACATGGGATACTGGAGGACTGTAAATTGATTGTTTTCTCTTTGTAGAGCAGACTGAAGTTACCTTAACACAAGCTAGGTAGCATGGCCCAGAATTCACCCTCACCAGAAGTGATCCAACTTTAAGGTGCTCCAAGGGCACCTGTCACAAATTAATGAACTTTAACATGTGAACACTTGCATTTAAGTGTTGTTCATATGGACTAAGTGTCACATGTTAACTTCACCCTTATAGCTACTTTAAAAAGTGGCCATCTCCCATTACTAACTTCCTCAGGCTCCTTAGTTAGGGAGTATGTTTAAATTACAACTTCTGTCACTAGAACTGGCAGAACTTGTGTGTGTATATGTATGTCTGTTCGTATAAATGTGTGTGCCTATGCTGGCATAGCAGGTGATGAAAAGGTCACCTACACAGTATTATCTTCTGAACCAGGCCCCACAGAAACTCTGAGTTTCTGAATGAACTGTTTGCAAAAGTACCTCCCATTGTCACAGACAGACAAGGTTATTTGGGTAAATCCATTATCTTTTATTAGACTTGCTCTAGACTTATCAGACTTTTATTAGACTTGGTCCAGGTCTAATAAAAGATACTGGATTTACCCAAAGAACCTTGTCTGCCTATGTCCTTAGACCAGGGGTGGACAAAATGAGGCCTGCGGGCCAGATGTGGCCCACCAGGCCATTTTATCTGGCCTGCAGGGCCCCTAAAAATTTAGAAAATTAATATTTATCTGCCCTTGGCTGCCTGGCATGCAGACCTCAACGGCTTGACAAAATTCAGTAAGTGGCCCTCTGCCCAAAATAATTGGCTGCCTTGCCTTAGACAAACACAGCTACAAATTACACCCCTCCCATTGTCACATGAACCCTCTGTGATTTCTGGTATCGTTTGTACAGTAAAATGAAGGTGCGGCTTGCTAGAATATCTGTACTAGCTTAATCTAACCAGCATAGGTAACAACAGCAGGAAAGATGTGGCAGCACAGTCTTAGGCATATGCGAGCAATCACAGTACAAGCTCACCAGTAATCACTGACATATTTTTGTTGCTGCTGCTATCCATGTTAGATTAGGTCAGCATAGCTACAGCAGGCTACGTCAGAATCATACCTCTATTCTGGTGTAGAGACAAATCTGTTGATGCCAACATAAACCATTTCCAATAGAAGTTCCATTTCCATATTGCAGTAATAGAAATATTACAGAGGAGAAATGTATAGAGCCACTATATTTGCAAAACTATATGTGATTATGTAATTAAAGATGATTATAATGTATACTCATCTCAGGGAACAGGTCATCTTAACTTTGATATTCCTTAACTTAGTTATGCTTACACGTGTGCCATAAACATGAAAAACAAAAGCTTTTTGTGAAAAACAAATACATGATTTTTATTTTCTGGTGAGTGAAGACTACAGTGATGGGGTATATTTACTGTGTTTATTGTGATTAAACTAGCACACGTCAGAAGTGATCCGATGTAATGGATGAGAATGTGTGCTGAGAGGGATATCAGCAGAATTTTTCTGCTCATTTGCAATGATTTTGTGCATAAGAAATCTTGTTTATTAAATTAATTATCTGAAAAACACCCTGGAACCATGATGTGGAAACTGAGGAAGTTCTAAATTTTGCAGCGTTAACTGTAATCTGATTGGAATAAGGAGATACTGTTTTGTATTCCTATTGCAAATATACTGTATGTGAATTACTTTAGGGCCATTGTGAGATTCAAATAGGAATCTGAAATAGAACAAAATGCAGTTATTCTCCTGAGTAATTTAGGCATGTCTCAGACATAAATTGCTACCTTATTCTTGCCTTTTTATGAGTTGTGACATAAGAATGGATTACATCTGTCCTGTTTTCTGTTTTGGTTGTGGTTTTTGTCGTATACATGAAAAGGGAAACGAGGAAGAATGAAAATCCATTCTCATTCTTCAGATGTAAACCATTTGCATGACAGTCTAAAAACTGAAATGAAAGGAGAAAAAGCAAAAACCAAACACAATTCCAGTAACCAGATTTGTAGTCTTACTGGAAAAAATAGCATGAAATTAACTTATTTATATGACAACTTTAGTGTAGTATTCTAGATTTTCACTCTGCATCATCTGAAGGCAGGGAAAAATTATGACCTTGGCATTGTGAAAATAATGACTGAGATTTATACATTTTCCCCCTTGTTAGAGTCACTATCATTACAATAAATTTATTTGGTGCCACTATCTGTTCTGGTTATAATGCTTGTCAGAAGAATAAAGAATTTTAAAAGTTTATGGATCATTTTTAAATATTTCATATTTGGTTTTTCTGGAAATTTTGCCTCTACCTCCATCTACAGGTATAGCCTTTGGAATACATGGGGAAAGGGTCACAGAGCCTGCCATAGAATATTAAAAAGATGAATCCTCCTCCTCTTTGTTATATGAATTGTTATTATACATCATGGGATATAGCAGACCTACCAATTCTGATAAATCATGCTGTGTCATATAGGAATAGAGGTGGAAAATAATACAAACATCATAAATCCTGGGTGGTATTATAAAATAAATCAGTCATTTCCACATGACGACAATTGTGATTAGATGTTGACATTTATGGGTATTTCACATGTTAAAGAAGAGGTTATCTTGATTCATTGCATTTTAAATAATTATATGGCAGTGCTGAGTGTCTGGTATAATCTGATTTCCCCAAAATGACAAAGACCATGAGGAGAACTATTGGGAACCAGGAGATATCCTGAGCCAAAAGTCCTCTGAACAAGTAACTCTAAGACAGACATATATCCTTACAGAATCTGCAGGGCTTAAGACATGAATGTTCTGTTCTTTTCAAAGAAGAAGCAAGTTACTCCACTGACAGGAGAAACAGGAGGAAACACATTAACTATTCAGTGGAAAATCTATCAGATTCTAACTGTGGGGAAATGTTTTGTAAGGCATTCAATCCTGCATGGCCTTCAGATTCTAAAGTGTTCTTGTAATCAAATGGAAGGGGCTAAGTATGCAACTCCACTTACTGCACTAAGAGAACCACCATTAGTAAAGCATGCAGAAACCCAGGGATACAAAACCCATAATAGAAATAGCAGATAAAATTATAAGCCGGGGGGGGGGGGGTTACACATTTTTATTATGTCTGAGAAACTCACATTCTTTAAGCCAGTTCCCTGAAGGAAGCAAGACATCAGGCATGTATAGATGACTTTGATTCAATCATTTGGTTTGTAGGAAACACTCATCATAATTTTAATCATGTTTTTGTCTTAAAATTATTTAAATGTTTTGTATTATTTATCTTTAAATAGAACATGAAAATACAGAATAGGAAATAGAAGTAGCATGAGGAAAAGAAAATGCTACGAAGAAAAGAGTTAAATACTGGACAGTCTTTGTAAAGGACTAGATGAAGAGGGCTTTCCTCCTAGTAAGACTGCACAGGTAGAAGTCTAGTAGATTCAGACAGAAGTCCAGTAGTGCATTTTTTAATAGCAGTAATGTCATCCTCAGAGAAGGGGCAATATCTACTCCTCTCTTGCATCAATGTGGTCTTCACCTCCTTTTTGAATGGCTAGTGGGTCAACTGTGCTCCTATGCAAATTGGCTAAATTTTGCATAGTTGCGATGGGGGAGGTAATATCTTTGTGCTGCCTTCCTCTGTATCCCTGTGCTACTATGCCAATAATAATCAGTCCTTAAATACATACTATTGCAATAGAAATAATGGAATACTGCACACACAGAACTAAGGGATGTTTAGGTTGCAAGGCAAAGACTCAAAGTTAGGAAGTGCCAGGATAGGGATGGCTGTACAACCATGATTTATCTCCCTTGCACAGTTTTATTTACCTATTTATAACACAGGGTCCTTACCTCATTTAATGTACACAGTATATTGTGCTCAATAAATAAGCAGCTATTCAATATGTTGTTTTATGCCTACTATTCAATGCACGGCCCATGGGCTTATTTACTGCATGCTACCCTACATTTGTATACAGAATTTTTCATTTACTCCTGGCTTTTTCATGACATTTATCACTGTAGTATCTTGGAGCTTCAAAAACATTTATTCATTTAAAATAATAGTGGATTGCATACAGCTGTTTAGGAGTGCCCCGGTTGTTCATCTCTCATAATTTTCTTTTTAGAGAGCTTTAAATAGTTGTCTTCAGCAGCAACATGAGTAAACAAGAGCCTCTGTCTTTAATCCGATAAACAACACTATAATGATTTACCTCCTTTGATTAACAAATAAAAGGAATTTCAGGTTCCTTATTTCTGGTCACTAGCATCTTTAGATCTGGGTGACCTGTGCAGGTATACAATGTTCCTCAATATATCCATACATTCACCCACCCAGAAACCCATAGTGACATCACTCCATTGCTAGCAGGTCACTGAATTACTTCAATACCTTCTGCTGTCCTACCAGAGTACCTGTACAGAAATAAAATCAACCACTGAAGGTCTAAAAAACTCAACCAGAGAAAAAGAAGCACAAATTACATCAAAAGCTAGGTTATTTGGCAGATTTGTGACTATATATTTTCTCAATATGCATGCATTTCTATTTAAAATGCCCTTCTTAATTTCAACTGAAGCTGTACCCTTAGTTTTACAATGAGTCCAGAGGACCATCTGCAATTTCTCTGATACATTTTGACTTTTTTTTATGTATGCAGACCCATGACTTAGGGGAAAATAGCCACCTACAGAACTCATATAACTAGCGTTTGTCATTTTTCATACTATCTGAAGTTCATGACTTATTCAAAGCTTCTTCGTAAAAACATTTTCTCCTCTCATTCCTCTTGAAATTGTAACCACTGAGGGCACAAAAACCAAATATTAATGTAAGGTTCTTTTTTCTGTTTAGAACCAAATATTGTAGGGCAACTTGTTAGAAAATAGAAAAAAATAAACTTGCTATATGAGCTAGATTTTATGCCATTTTTCATGTTTGCAAGGATAAAACAGAGAGTCATAGCTTAGAAAGGTCATCTGTCTTTCCCTTTCCTGCATATTGTCTTTTCAGTTCAAACAAGTCTAGTGGTTAAAAATAAAACAGAATAACTGGAGTATACAGCATTGTATCTATTATATCCATTTCCCATGCGTTCCAGCTGCACTATTCAGTTTGGAATTTAGCTTAGAGAGAAGCTAAGACGTGTCCCCCATTATTAAATCTAAATGCTAAGTTCTTTGCCTGTTTATCTCTGCAATCGTTTATGTGCATATGGATTTATGACACAAAAACTGTTTGGAATAGGTTGTGTTTATAACCAACAAGATGGTTTGTAGTGGGTGTGAGTATTAGATATTTGAGGTAGGCAAGGTTCTTTGAGTAGAAGACATCACATCGACTCAAAGAACTTTGCCGGCTTATGTACTTAGATCAACATGGCTACAACCACAAACCCAGCAGATATTTGAGGTGGAATTTCAGATGCTTGTCCAGTTTAATAATATTTAATTAACATAACACAATTAATTCTATTTTATCTGATGTTTATAAGACAAGAAAAAAAAGCCAAACACTTCAAAACTGTTATGATAATGCATAGTGTAGTGTATGAATTAATCTACTTCACTGGAAAGCAAGTTCATCATATTTCTGAATAAAATATAGTGCATTACTGTGTATTTTCTAGCCAACAGGGGCTCATAGCATAGTCAGAAAATTATCTTTAAAACAGCTTTTCATGGAAAAGGCCAGTCCCACAAACTGAATTATACAAAATATTCATAATAATTTCTGTGAATATTTTCATGAAAGAATAATTTAAATAAAAATAATTTATTTAGGAATATATATTTTTGGAGAAATTCTGAAGTTTCACTTAGAATTATATTTTATATATATTGTTTATTTTTCAGTTTGTATTTTTACATTATTTCCTGATATTTCAGTAATAGTAGTGCATAATCTATGCTGTTTCAAATTGTCTAACCATTCAATGTAAAACAAACACAAGACACTTTGATTTAGAAAGAAGGCATGATATTTTAATTAATACTAAGGAATAACTGTTCTTGATGTTTTGGGTGAGATCTAGAAACACACATTTAGACATGACAAACTGAGTTTTACAGTCTTTAAAAATTAGGTGCCTAGCCCCAGAAGGTTTTTCAAAATATCCAGCACCATTTCCTAGGCCCCCTAGAGAAACTTAGGAACCTTCAAAAGGTGATTTCAATGACCTAGGTGCTGACTCTTAGGAAATACTAATGACCATATCTACAGGAGATGCTCGACTGTGCAGTACACTCATCTACTGCACAGTAAAGTGTCACCATCTACACATGCATGTGCTTACTGTGCAGTAAATTTACTGCACAGTAAAACCAAATAGCATTAGTTGTATGTGTAGACATGCCTGGCAAATTGCCCCAGGTGCAGTAGGGGAGGCTGGTTCCAGCAACTATGCTGGCCCCAGCAACCTGACCTTGAGTCCTGGAGGTCTTCTGGGGCAGCAGTGGTGCTGATTTGGCTGCTCAAAGTATGGCCAGCAACCAAAGCATAACTCTGGCTGGTCAGGCTCAGTTTCTGGTGGCTCATGCTGCTGCCACATGCACTGTGCTACATATTTTTAGTGGCATTTTTTTTTTTTTACACCGGGATCTCTTGGTGTCAAATGTTGGGGCTGCACTGCTAATTAGTAGCATGGTGAATGGGTGCATATATGCCATGTGCAGTTTCTGGCACCTCAAACAGCTTTGAAGTGCTGCAAACTGCACATGCACAATCGTCTAGACATGCCCCCACAGTTTATTAATTCATGCTGTCATTTAGGAGGTGAATTAAAATTCCTTCTGGCAGAAAAGCTGAGCTGCTCCCTGCCCCAGGCTACCTTCCCCACTCTTACCTTCTGTTCTGGGCCCCAACCTGACCCAGCTGGGAGCTTTCAGCTTCTCCCTGCTCAGGCTGAGACTGCACTGTTACTGACTGCCCCAGAGAAGCACAGTTGCAGCAAAATGTCAGGGGGAAGGGGGGGAAGGGGTGGTGACAGTCAAGGGGTAGGTACAGGGGGAGCAGGCACATGGAGAAGGCGCATGAAGGAGAAGGTGGTACAAAGGGCATGTGACAAGGGGACAGGGGCAGGCATGGAGGGACAAGGGGCAGGAGAGACATGTGACAGGGGTTTAGTCCTTAGGATTGCATTCTATGCCCCCTAAATTGAAATAATGGGTTTTTAATTGAAACCCACCATTTCAATTTAGGGGGTTTCTTTTTCCATCACTGTTGTTACAGCAAGGATCCCAATCCTTTTTTTTTCCCAGCAGTGCCTGTTCATGGCCAGAGGGCAATCTGCTGGCAGGCCGAGTGGTCCCTGAGCTGCAGGGGCCCTGGTCCTTCCCTCAGTGGCAGCGGTGCCCCCTAGGGCTGCCCAAGCAGGCTGCTAGCAGGCTTGGTGCTGCCCCAGCTCAGAGGCTGCACATGGCCCAATCCAACTCTTCTCTGGCTCTGAGCTGGGGCAGCACCCACCCACTAGAAGCCCACCGAGTGGTCCCAAGGGGCACTGCCACTGTGAGAGAAGGACCAGGGGTGCCCACAGCTCAGGGGCCACTTAGGCTGGCAGCAGCTCGACCCCTGGCCATGGGAGAGGCAGGCAGTTTCCACCAAAAATAAAGAAATAGAAGGATTGGGCCCCACACTGCTTCTACCATCAGCAGATAGCTGCTGAAAGCAGAAGTGGTGAGGGGTCCCATGTTTTTTTTCAGTGGAGCTTGCCCACCTCTCCTGTGTCCAGGAGGTGAGCTGACTAATATCTGCAACAATCACTGCAAACTCATTTAAAACCCCCCAAATCAACCTGGGAAGATGTGGGCAGTGGGGTCCCACAAGGCTCGGTTCTTGGACCGGTGCTGTTCAATGTCTTCATCAGTGACTTGGACGAGGGCATGAAAAGCACTCTGTCCAGATTCACAGTTGATACTAAATTATGCAGTAAAGTTAACACACCAAACGGTAGGGAACAAATCCAGGCAGACCTGGACAGCTTGGAAAAGTGGGCAGAACAGAATAGGATGCAGTTCAATAAGGACAAATGCAAGGTGCTGCACCTAGGGAGAAGGAATTACCAGCGTGCTTATAAGCTGAGGGAGGACCTATTCAGTAGCACAGCAGTGGAAAGGGATCTTGGAGTCACTGTTAACTCCAAGATAAACATGAATTGTCAATGTGAAAAAGTGATCAGTAAAGCTAACCACACTATCATGCATTAGCAGATGCATGACAAACAGGTCCAGGGAGGTGATACTTCCCTTTATGTGGCATTGGTCAGGCCGCGGTTGGAATACTACATGCAGTTTGGGTGCCACACTTCAAGAGGGATGTGGACAACCTTGAGAGGGTCCAGAGGAGGGTGACTTGTATGGTTAGGAGTCTGCAGGCAAAGCAGACTATAAGGAGAATTTGAGGGCCCTGGATCTCTTTAGCCTCCACAAGAGAAGGCTAAGAGGTGATCTTGTGGCTGCTTACAAATTCATCAGTGGGGGACAGCAAGGAATAGGAGATGCTCTGTTTACCAGGGCACCCCTTGGGGTAACTAGGAACAATGGCCACAAACTGGTGGAGAGCAGATTTAGCTTAGATATCAGGAAGAACTTCTTTACAGTAAGGGTTGCCAAAATCTGAAATGGACTTCCAAGGGAGGTAGTGGTCTCCTGTACCTTGGGGGTCTTTAAAAGGAGGCTAGACATACACCTGGCTGGGGCCATCTGACCCCGGCGCACTTTCCTGCCCAGAGCAGGGGGTTGGACTCAATGATCTGCTAAGGTCCCTTATGAGCCAAACATCTATGAGTCTATGAACTCTTGCACATGTACAGGGTGATGCTGTTAGGCCACACAAAGTGACATTTTTGTCATATGCATATGGTAATGATGTCATATACAATTGCCCAGGGTGTCTAAAAGACTGTTTGATGCACAAACAAGATGGTCTGGGTCAACAACTATATTCCTTTGGTACAAAGAAACATTATCATAAAAAGTGTGTTAATATAGAATAAAACTTTCTGAGAAGCCTGTAGAAGACTATGGAATGAACTTCCCTATGAACTAAGCACCCAGACACCTCATCATCTCACACTGAATGCAAGACACTTTTCTTTCACCTTGCCTTCTCTTCCATAAACTCAAAACATTAATATTTAAAACAGAAAACAAACAAAAACTAAACAACAACTCATCACCTATGAAAGCAAGTCATGCTGCAGAACCTGCTTTTTTACCTGTGAAGAAGATAGAAGAAAAAAAAAGATCAGCAAAAACAAAGCATTTGAAGTATAACTCAGGGAGGAAACATTTTACTTTTGCCTAATCAAATTAATATAGTTTTCTGGGTTATATGCCATGAGATCTTCTGCCATAATCAGCTATTAATGGTTCAGTATGGCTTCTTCCATTATAGAAGGCAGGGTAGATTGGTGCCTTATAGACTAACTGAATCAGACACAAAGTTTTGTAAGAAATGGCTTGTTTCATTAGATGCTGTGAAGGGATTGCAGAAAGTATAGCTTCTAATTAGAAATAAGTGATTAGGATACAAGCATAGGGAAAGGGGTGTAAAAAGGGGTCACTGCTTACAGGGAGGCAAGGTGGGTAGGAGACTGAAAGACAAAACAGTTAATTCAATGAGATACACAGGAATTATGAAACCAATGCAGGTAATGGGATAAGACTCCATAGTCTTGGTTTAGTCTGGGGATGATTTGTTGCTCCTCATGTGCTTATTCAAAGTTGTATTTAAAGTTTTATTATCTAAGAACAGCCACACTGATGAAATGTCCAGGGATTGTAAAGTGTTCTGCCATAAACTTGTGTGTCTTCCTGGAACTGATATCAGATTAGTGCTCATTTTTTCCTACACATAGGGATTATTCCATCTGTCCAATGTAGACAACAGAGAGGCACTGTAAGCAGGTGATGGCATATATTATGTTGGTAGAAGAAAAGGAGAATGAACCTTAGTTATTATAATTCATGCCATTTGGTCCAGTGAAGATGTGGTCTGTGTTGATGAGAGAACACAGCTTTCATCTTTGTCTGGAGCAAGGTCTGATGCCTTGGTGACAATAGGAGTTAGGTAAATCTACCAAATCTGAAATAGTTGTATGTGAGGACAAAGCAGGAGAGTGCAATAGAAACAGAAGCAGCACTGTCCTCATTAGGGATAATGTTCCTCATGGCCAATCCATCCTCATGGAGGGATGTTAGTGTACAGAGATGTGCTAATAAGGAAATAACTGTAAGTTTGACATTGTAAGCTCATTTCTTTAGGAATTCTGTGTTGCCTTTCAAATAGCTGGCAGCTCCTGTGGCATATGGAAATAAAACTGAGTCAACATAGGCAGAAACTCCTCTGTGATGGTGCCAGCTCAACAGACAACAGGATATCCTTGGTTACCACATTTGCAGATCTTGGATAAAAGGTAAAATTTACCTGGCTTGGGCTCTGCTTCCTGCAGACCCATCACAGCATCTACCAGACCCAGGAGGCACCAGTCGCTGAGCTGAGGGATGCTCCATCCATCCCACTATCTCAGTTTCCATGAGCCACGCCTGGTACCTAGAGGTATGTAAAAAAATCATATAAAGCTGTGTCTATGGCCGAATCACCAAATGTCTTTGAATCTCTCCGAATTGAATCAGCTTCCAATTCGATTCGGAGAGACTAATGGGTCTCCTGATTTGATTTGGATTTGGAGATTCAGCCACCAATCAGGCCAAATCTCCTGTGAACTGAATCAGTGACCGAAGCTTCACACAGCCCTACTAAAAAAGCTTCATAGCTTTTAGTAACTTTTAATAGCTGTATTTAGGACTTTTGTGGGGAATGCAAAGATTCTTCTATTACTTTAACCATTCTCAAGATACTCTCCTACATTTCTTCTGTTGGTTGTTATTTTAGGTTGGGCTGCATATTGCTATGGGATTTTTGTTTTTCGTATGACTTGGCAATAGAAATTTCTAAAAAAACAAAACAGATAGATGGTACTCCTAAGAACTACATCAGAGTTAGCCGATTAATACGTACTATTCTGATATCATATTCAAAGGTGCCACTGGAGCACTTCAAGAATTGTGGGTCAAAGTTCATTTATTAAAATATATCAATTGAGTGATTACTTCCAATACAGATAGAATGTTACCAATGATTGCTGAGGGAGGGGAAAGAAAGTGAATACAAATTAAAAACTTCCTGATCTAATGATTGAATTTCAGATAGGTATAGCTATACTTCTAGTAGAGATGATATTTATAGGAAATTACAAAAATAAACGATTTGCATTGTACATCCTGCCCCTTCCTTAATGCAACGATAATGATTTGTTAAGTTCTGAAATTTAATTTCACAAAGAGTATATTTATTTTGTTTCTCAGAGAAAACGCAGGTGGCATCCTGTTATAAGACAGCCTGCTCCCTGTCTCACTTATCTGGACACACACGTATCCCAAAATCCTAACAATTTCTCAAATGACTTACCAAAACCTTTAAAACAAACATGGTAAAATGATCATCTTTTTGAAGTAACAGGTTATGTTTTGAATTAGTATCCATATGTTTATGATGTGATGTTTATGTTTCCATAGAGTTCCCATGATTTAAGTTGAACACGTGGAAATAAGGATCACTTTCTGCAGATCCCTCTGCAGAACTGGAATCTTAAATAAATATACAACAGGATGCTCTCCTTCTTAATTACAGTGTCTAAAACAACAGACTTACAAATAGAAGTTTGATTATATGGAAAAATGGTGATACATTACAATCTTTCAAATAAATGGGTTTGCTTAATTGGAAAACCTCATCTGCAGCTCTATTTACATGAGATTCTTTCTTGAGCCCAGTCTCTTTTGCTTGTCTTGCAATCACATGTGCTGCCCTTAGTGATAAACACTGTGTAAAGGGGAGGATAAAAATCAAACGTGCTTCACGGAAATTAAAATAAGCAGAAATGCAATGTTATAAATATCAAGTGCCGTTTGTCATAATTTAATTTAATTAATTCATTATGATTTTCTGTGTTTCATTAGCACTAAATCCTCCTCATCTAGTTAAGAGAGTAGTTTAATTGTTCAATGGCATGAGTAAACAGCAGGATTTGGCTTAGGACTGTTTTATTGGATTTTGTTATTGTTATCTTGTACATAAATTCCATCATCCACATATGGCAATTTGCAGCAGATAAAATAATGACATTGATTGAACTGTGATGAATAACTTGTGTTTGCTGGAATGAGGTAGATAGTTCTGGTCTGCTTCCCAGAAAGATTTCTCCATTAGAAATATTGTGATAATTTCCATGATTATAAAGAATTCATTTTGTTATGGCAATAAAACTGCCCTCCTGCAGCTTTATTTATTGTCCACTGTAATTTTGCTATTTCAGTCTAACATATTTATGTTCAAAGTGTAATGGTGTTTTTGAATTCATGCCCAGCTTGCATTATTGGAATTCATTTAATAGGCCAGTTTTCATTTTAATATCTAATATTTTGACAAAGACAAAATTAGTTCTGGCCTCTTACCCCAGATCCATGACAAAATATTATAAGTGGCAGTTAACTGATTAATGTTATAAAGTAGAAAGGAAGGGGGCCAAACAAAGAAGCGCTCTCTTAATTATCACCATCATTAAAAAGAAAAAGAATAAAGCTGATCATATGGGTTTCCTGTATGGGTACTGAAAAAAAATATTCAAGGAAGAAGTAATTTTTGTCTGTAACTTGGGGATCCCCAGATACAGACAGAATACATTCAAAAGTCTTTAGACTTCATTAACCACAGCAGTCACCTCACTATTAAATTTAAAGCATCTCACAGCATTTTATGTATCATGAAGAAGTGTTACCTAATCAAATTAGATATTACTATATGGCCTTAATAAGTATATAAGCAACAGAGGGTGCATCTACATGAGATGTCACATATGCAGTAGACAAATTCTACTGTGCATTAGCGCAACAGGCAAAATGCTAATGAGCTAATGCTCAGTAGAATTAGTCTACTGCGTATTATCATCACCTAAAATGCATGAGCCAACCCTACTGAACAGTGGTACTGGTTACTGCGCATTTAGTTAGTATCTGTTATTACAGGTAGTAAACTAAATGCACAGTAACCACTGTGTGTTAATGCACATGTACACATGTCCCGAGAGAGACAAAATATGTTAGTTAAGAAACCTTTACTTTTCAGTCTCTTCTGCTAATATTTAGTCAGAAAAATCATCCATGTTAAATGAATATATAATCAAGGAATCATTCATAAAGTATATTATTTTTTTTAGCAGAAGTTAACAAAACAAAAGATACTAGTAAAATGTGAGACTGACCCTAGAAAAACCTCAACATAACAAAGAATACATTGGGTACCTAGCAGATTCATTTTTTGAGGGGGAAAAAAATCCCTTAAATATGTTTCAGATAGAAATATTTGTATGCTGTCCTCTCTCTGCATTAAGCAAACTTTCATTTAAATTGCCAAAATTGCTTAATAGTAATTCACAGCACTCAAGGATCTCAAAATACTTTGCAGACATCAGTGAATTTAATATGAAACTACTCCTGAGAGAAAGGGAAGTTATGCCATCCTTTATAGGTGAAGGCACTGAAGCATTGATGATAATTTACTAGAGTCATAGGAACATTATGGCAGATCTGGGAATATAGCCCAGATCTCTAGATTACCAGACCAGTGCTGTAACACTATCATCCTCCCTAGGTTTTTATTAGATTGATTTGCAATTTAAAGACTGACTCAGCTTGCCAGAGTAAGGGTCTATGTCAAAATCCTATCCCCATCAATAAATATACAGGTTAGCTAGCTCTTGACCTACTTGTCTCTTCAGCTGCCATCTCTTCTTTTCAAGCCTATTACATGCACTATTTACAACTGGAGCCTCTCCTTGAATTTTTTCCCAAGACCCACTCCAAACCAGATTCCCTCTCTTGACAATGATGAAACAATTATTCTCTTGCTAGTGTCTCTAATGATTTCCTGAAGCCAAGTGGCTGAATGCATACTCCATTTATATCTTCCTTGACCTGTCAGATCCTTCAACCACATATACACTTCTACTATCTCAGCCATGCCCTTCTTGACAGCAGGTCCTTTCCTGATTTCTGTGAATCTCTCCATTCATTTATGGTTCACTTCTTACCTCTGTAGTAATTCCTTCAGAATATCTGTTGGACCATCCTTCTTCTCCTCCTCGTCCCCCTCCACCCTTATACATTCTGTTAGGGGTCCACGGAGCTGTTCTTTGTTCTCAACTTTTCTCTCAGATTTTGTCTCTGGGTAATCTTATCAGCAAAAAAAATTTAAATACCATTTCTACAGGGATGATTCATAGCTACATCTACCCAGACCTGTTTCCTTCTCTCATCTTGTATCTTGACAACTCCACAGGCATGACTAGCCATTACTGGAAGCTTAACTTGGCTAAATTATAGCTCTTAATCTTCCATTCCATGCCATCATCACTACTTACTTTCTTGGGTATTTATAATCAAGACTATCATCCTGCCTGTTACTGGGTGCATCTACACAAGACACTTACTGCAGTTAACTAATTAGCTCCTCAGTAAAGCATCACCAGTTTACACATGCAGGGCTATTAGGCCAGAGTAAACTAATTAACTCTGCCATAGGTTAGTACTGCCAGATACAAGTACTATCCTATAGTGGAGTTATTTACTCGTCTAATACATGAGTAAGCC
>NW_017729030.1:20292777-20310179 GCF_001723915.1 Gavialis gangeticus
AACTAATTAGCTCCTCAGTAAAGCATCACCAGTTTATACATGCAGGGCTATTAGGCCAGAGTAAACTAATTAACTCTGCCATAGGTTAGTACTGCCAGATACAAGTACTATCCTATAGTGGAGTTATTTACTCGTCTAATACATGAGTAAGCCACACCAAATGTACAAGCCATTTTGTAGTGTAAAGCATGTTGTTGTATATGATTTTAGTTAAATATGTTTATATTCATGGATGACTGGTGCCTCCTGACTTGGGGGGGTGAGGCACAGGCATCAGCTGCCGATTGCCGACAGGGGGGGTCCCTCAACAGCCAATCATTATGACTGGCGAAAGTGCTGGCAGCAAGCCAGAAATGCCAGTGGTGCTTCTCAGGGGGAGCATCAGCTGGTGCTCCCCATTCCCCAGCCAGCGAGGGCCAATTGTAGAGGGGGCATGTGCCATCCTCTGCACCCCTCTACACAACACCTCTGATTATATGTTTTTCTACTGGTCTGTATGTACTCATGCTTTCTTTATTTAAGTGTCTTGTCTCCTCTCTTGTTTGAGTAATCTGAGGAGCCAAGTGCTGCACTAAGCAGATAAAGGCAGAAAAAGCCCTTTTGTTCAGGTCTTTTGTTTTAGAAATCCTCCTGTGTTTACTATAAACAAGAAGACCTGGCTTCTAGTCACCTAGGCAGAGGATTTGACCCCAAACCTAACTGGCTAACTGGGCAGTGTTCTTCTACTTTTTTTCCTTTTTAATGAATTGGTTAAGAGGAAAAACTGTAGCAATGGCAAGCCTGGTTTGGGAAAGCTTGTGTGATGTAATGACAGGTATATAGAAGCTTCTCAACTAGTATTCAGGTCTCTTTTTTTTCTCCTGGGACTGCTGAGACCTGAAAAGCTTAATTGGGAGCCAGAGAAATTACTTTTCTTGGGGGTGATGGGTGGGGTCTCCCCCTTTCTTCACTGGAGAAGTGAACTGAAGCCATGTGAAGGGAAACCCTCAGGTACAGGGAGAGAAAAATCTATCTCAGGGCTTGAGACCCTTGTTCTCTCCTTTTTTCTTCTTTGGTTTTCCTGGCTTTGAGTGGGATACTATGGTGGGTATTAATCCTTGGAGCAGACTAGCCACAGTTGGACCATGGCAGTTTGGCTGGAGCACTCTGGGCCAGGGCTGAGAGCCTGGCACATCTTAGTTGCTGTTGCAACTTTTGGTTTCAGCCAACCTGTGTGGCTGAACCACATCTCTGTTTTGTTGGCAGAGCTGGCTCAGGATTAAAAGCCTCGTGTGCTTTGGGCCAAGGCTCAGAGCCTGGCATGTTTTGGTGCTGTTGTAATTTCTTTTGGTTTCAGCCTAGCTGTGTGGCTGAACCCCAGCTGTATATCTTGCTGGCAGTTTTCGGCCAGAATTAAAGGCCTGGCAGATTTGAGCCCAGCTTAAGGTCTTGAGTGGAATAATGCCATAGGGGTATTTAATCCTCAGAGCAAAGTGAACAGGAATGGAGTCCTGGCAGTTTTTGGCCAGCATAGGCCTGGTCCACATTTTTTGTTGTGTTATGGCTGCTATGTCTCAGCATAACTGTTTAGCTGAGACTAAATATCTAGATGATCAAATAGTCCTGGTGTTCTTTTGTTGTATACTCAGGCCCTGGTGCAGAAAAGGCCTGAGTCCCCCTTTTAGTGTTTTACAACTGTTGTGCCTCAGCATAGCAATGTAACTGAGCCGTGCTATAGTTTGCTGGACATTTGGGCCTGGCTTGGGGCCTGGCATGTTTTGGGGCTTGGCACATGTTGTTACTTTTGTAGCTCTTTGTCCCAGCCAAACAGTGTGATTGGACACTAGCTGCAGTTCAGGCTCTTTTGCCATTTGCTGTTTTCTGCTTGGATTGGGATTAGAAATTTTAGGGTGTGATATACTGAGGAAAGCCTCAGTTAATCCCTCAATGCCCGCATTTGGAAGTGGAGATTGGTGCTTCAGAGCATCACCAAGAGCAACGAGGGGCCCTTTGCAATGCAGAAGGACCTACACTCTCTAGCAACTCCTTGCAGTGCAACAACCCCAAGGAGCAGCTCACAGGACTCTCTGATGTGGGCCCCCTTCTCCAACCCATTGCTGAAGGGCAGGTATAAGGCTGCAGGCCTTGGAACTACCTTTTGGATGAGCCTCAAGGGTAAGACTTCCTGGGCATGGGTGAAGCCTCCCCAAGAGGGTGCAACCTATACACTATGCCTTGTACTTGGTAGTGTTTTAAATTAGATTTGGTGTTTTCCTTTGTTTTCTGGTAATAAATTTGTCCTCTGTGTCTACACTGCTTGTGAGGAGGGGGTATTATATATGTGGAACACCCCAGCCAAATTCAGTGATCCTAGATTTCTGGTTGGGGGCTCAAGCCACAGTGCAAACTTACTGGGTACTATGAAATTTGAACCCAACCCTCGTTGCTGCTGACCAATATGCTGGCTCAACATGCTGCAGTCCCAGGCACACATGTGAACACTGTGCCAAGGTGCAAGAATATTCACGGGTAGATATGCCCACTCAAGTCAATAATGTAGGCATCATTTTCAACTTAGACCTCTCTCTAGATCTTCACATCCAGTCTTGCAGATGCAGTTTATTCATAAGATACCTTACCATCTCTGAGATACTTTCCATCTATGCATCTAAAACCCAGGAATTAATTTTACTTCCTGATTTTTGCAACATCCTTTTCTCTGACAAATGTTATCGTGCTTTGCTGATACCCATAGACTAAGGATGCCTCTGAAAAGATCATTTTCCCAACCCATATCTCACCTCCTTCTCAAGCATCAGCTTCCAGTCTTCACTTTCAAAACCCTTCATAGTGTTCCAAACGTGGCTATAATCTTTTTCATTGAGGAGAGAGGATAAGTCTTGTCTTTATCTTCCACTTAGGTTTTCAAACACATGCCTTTGTACTTTTGTCTCTGTTGCATACGTACTAGAGGAGCTCGCTGTAAAAAAACAAAAATTTACCTCATTAACTTCCTTCAAAACCCTCCTTCATCATGATGCCAACAGAAACTTTAAGTGAATGATATGCTGCAATTAATCCTTATCATTCCAACAAGTACTGAGTCCCTATCACTCCAATTCTAACTGACAGCTCCAAGATAGACTGACTTCCAAAAATAATGCACTGATTTTATGGAAATAGTACCTAAAGAATCCAGCTTCAGTTGGCTGTACATCATCTTCTATTGATAAATGAGTTGATTGGATTTATTATTTTTACCATTAATGGGCAAATATAGGAGAAGCTGAATATGAGCACACGCCTGATAAAAAAAAAGTTCAATAAAATGATAGGAAAGCAATATTTTTGCACCCGCAGAACACTTAATGTCAGAATATAAAGACACAGGTTTCTGCTTCTTTCACAACAACATGGTATCCAAAGCTTGCCAAGTAAGAGCATCTTTTGCTACACTACTTATATTTCTAAACAACTCAGCAGAAGCAAAGCATGGATGCAGGGAGAAGAGGCTGAGCCCAGCTGTGACCCACTTCTCCAGGCCTCTCCCATGCCACTGGGCTCCTCCCCACCCTGTGCCCTGCTCTGGGCACCAAGGGCTCAGCTCCTTTTAGCTGCTGCACCACTGCTGCTGGCTCCTGGGTGCTGGGCCTCATGCCGCAGTACTACTATTTCCCTGTGCCCTGGCTTGGCACTGAGGGCTCTTTCACCACAGGCCAGGCCCTTCAGGCTCCAGCTGTCCTCATGTCAGGTGGCTATCCCAAGCAGCCTCCGCTGCTCCCTGGATCCCAAGGCTCAGGCCCATGTGCTGCTTTGTGCACTGTGGGACCCAGCTACTTGCTGGGAGATGGAGCCTGAGCTGCCTCACTGCAGCCCCAAGGCCTTCATCCCATGTGCTGCCCTGCACACTGTGTGGCCTGCTGGCCCTGCCGGGGTTGCAGGCTTGAGCCGCTGCTTGCGGCTCCCAAAGCCTGGGAACTGTGCACTGCCCTGTACACCGTGATGGGCCCGAGCAGTCTCGCACCACTCCCAGGGCTGGGTCTCCCCACACCATCCCCATGCACTGTCAACAGCCTGACTGGTTTCGCACTATTCCCAAGACTGCTTCTCCAGTGGTGGCTTCAGGGACCTTGGGTCTATTGCCCACTGGGGGAGAGCTCCCCAGCTATTCTTGGCTCTGCTCTTCTTGAGTCCTTTGCAGACTCAGTGTGCTGAGCATGCTAGGCTTCTATTTACACTGGAGGCCCCGCCCCTGAAGTCTGCCAGACCTGCAAAGTGCAATCTTCAATCAGGTCCAGGGGTTCCTTGAATCCCCCCACCTCTGAGCAGGCTTGGGGCAAGCCCTTCCTTGCTGTTACCTGATTGGTGGAAATGTTCCACCAATCCTAAGTGTCCTACTCCAAGCCGGACTTGCCAGGCAAAAGCAGCAAACCCACCACATTGCACTGATCTAATTTCATATGCAAGCTAAAAATTATTAATGCATGATTATTTTTATAACCAGATAAAACCAGTTTCTTGTGCCAAAGTTTCACATGCCATATTTTGTATAAAGATGTGTAAGATGTGCCCCCTCCCCCCCTTTCACTCCATGGCACTGCATGGGAGCGTGAGTCATTGGGTCCTTGGGTCTCACAGGGGAAAAGTTGTTTGGGGCAGACTGTGGCAGAAAGCCACCTTGGTTTCTCCCCAAAAATCTCTGCCCTGTGACACTGTGATTTAAATCTCTGTGCTGTGACCATTCAATTAGGATGGGCCCAGCACACAGGGGACCACACCCTCAGCCTGTCTCTTTAGGGAACTTGAGCTGGCTGCATTCCTGAGGGAGGGGGGAAACCTGCTCCCTCTGCTTACGTGACTTGCATCACTTACCTGGGTAAGGGGTTTCTACCTGGGGAGCTGGGATCTGCCCGGTAACAGGTGATGCATTTCAAATTGGTTGGCTGACAGCCAACTGGGGCTGACCTCCGCTGGCCCAGGTGAATGAGGTCACAGGGGCTATATAAGTTAGGACGGGGAAGGAGGCGGTCCCTCCTCCCATGAGGTGACGCAGCAGCCAGGCAGGGGACAGAGAAGCCTTAACATCTGAAACTGGCTCTCTCCCCCCAAACTCACGAGCTAGGAACCGCCTGCCTCCAAAGGGAAACTTCACCTGCCTTTGGAAGATGCTTGTGAGTAAGCTACTCAATCTGATTAGATATTTAGCTGAAGGTATCACATATGCGTAATCAAAAGGCTACCACAGCCAGACTGTTTGCTCTTTAGGATTTCTAGATATTGCTCTATCCTGTACCCTAGTTTGCCCTACCCCCTGTAATCAATAAAGTTCTCCTTTTTGACTGGTCTGGGAGACTTATTGAGGGGTGGGTCTAAATTATGCCTAAGAGACCCCTTAGGTCTGCGGACTAAGGGAGACTTTCCTTTTTGCCCCTGGACTTGGGGAAGTGCCCCAAGTGCCTGTATTGGGTCGAGTACCCGTAGGACTATTAGGCCTGTGTTTCCCCGAGGACACAGGGCCGAGACAGTCCACTCTCGGGGTGGTGGCGGCACATTACCCCCAGACTAGCGAGTGTGCTCCAGGAGAGGGGTCGGCCAGACATAAGGCGCCCCAGGGAGGCATTCGGAGCCTGGAAGGTGGTCGGGCGCAGGGAGGTGGGTGGCTCAACGCAGGAGCACCCCCTACTGACCCACCTCACGTGGTGGAAATAGCAGTGGGATACGAATACCCAGCTGTTTTCCTGAGGTGGGATCGCTGCACCCGCCACACAGACAAACCCAGAGAAGGGTGAGCACCACTCCACACTTAGTCAAGGCCCTAAGGGGAGGGGCCCCTGTTGCTTCCTGGACACCACCCCCCACACACACAAGGGACCCTATAGGAAGGAGGATTATCTCTTGCCATGGCTCAGGGACTATATTAAGGAATAGATGTTATTAAGATTATTTATGTTTGTGCCTTATATTTTGTAATTAGATGTTGTATTGTGATCTTGGAAATAGTGTTATTTAGGGTTTGACCTTGGTTATTGGTTAATGCTCACTGTGTAAATATATGTATATGATATTAATTTTATGTTTATGTATATTATAACTCAATAAACTGTCTACAGTTAAGAACTTTGGGCTTGGACTAACTCTATAGAGGGAAGAGGGATCTGCTCGAAATTCTGGCATTCCTTTCACAGCACCACCTCCTGCCTAACCTTTGCATCTGATTGAGAATAGGGCACCCCTTGGGTGTACTTAGGTTACAACAAAATATAAACATTCTTATAATTGCTCAGAATGTGTGTCTAACTCCTTAAAATTCCTGGTTACAAAAGAAAGCTCCACAAAAATCTCCCTTGCTTGGAAGAGAATGGTCATGATAGTAAAGCAGTATTTCCTTTGCCAGCCCTGAAGTCTTTAAAGGTTCAGCTAAACACTTAAAATAAGCAGAAAAAACAATGGAAGCTTCAAATCCTTTGATGTTTATTCACTAACTAAATATAATTCCCAGAATTCTTTTCATTACTATAACTTATTTGACAAAGAATCCCCAAAGTACTCATACCTGGGTTAGTCCTCCAAACCATTTAGCTTCTGCTATAGTACCAAATAAAAAATTTTAACATTGAAATGGCCAAACTATTACTTTTTGAAATTTGAGAGGCATCTGTTTTAAAACATAGTCCTTATAATTGAATATGCTTCACATAAAATAAAGTAAAAGTAAAAAGTGAATTTACTTTGCTTATAATTACCAGGTTCTTTTGAAGTCAAGGTTATTCTTAATACAAACTTAGAAGTGTTCCAGTCTCACCATTTCTCCTATATGTTTTCTCTCTTAAGTGTTCAACATGGATTTTTCTATAGGGGTTACTCCACTGCAGAGCCAACATCTATAAAGCTCATTAAACTATCAAACATGAGTTAAGTGTATCTAGATATTTAAGAATATGTTCTTGGCTGCTGCTCACAATAACAGTGCATGGCAATTAGCCACTGTGTAATATATCATTTTAAATATCATTTTACATTATTTGCAAATTACTCCAATGCAAACATTAGTTTCATTGGCTAAGTACAGATGTTCAAGAAGCCCCTGGCAGAAAGCTCTCTAACCATTGCATTTTATTTAAAGTGCTATAAGTTAAAGGCTGATGGAAGAATGGAGGAAGGGAACCCCCCTTGCCACACAGACCTGTCCCACTCCCCAGACCCTAGCCAGCAACTGTTGGGAGGCATTGTGCGGGGGGTCGCTTTCCCAACTGCAGCCAACAGTGGCAGTAGCAGCAGGAGTGCCCCAAGCCACTTTTCATGGCACAGGAGCTCTGTAGAAGGGGGTAGAAAAGGAGTCCCTCTGCTGGGCAACTTTTCCCCCCACTAGCTTCCCATATTGAGTTTTGGTGGGGACAGGGCTGGGTCCACACTGCAGTGGGGCTCCTTTTCCACCCCCTATCCCAAAGTTTCCAGTGCAGCACAAAGCGGCAGCAAGGAACTTACACTGCTGCTGCTGACTGCAGTTGAGGGAAAGGAAAAGTCCTCCCATGGGGGCAGCGGCCTGGTCCCCAACAAGGCCCAAGCAGGGAAGTGGAGGGGGTACAACCAGCAGGGGTGTTCCTTTCCTCTAGCTGGAGCCAGCATGAGTTCCTTGCACCATTTTTCGTAGTGCCAGGAACTGTGGCAAAGGAAGTGGAAATGGAGGCCCCCTGCTCGTTGGGCCCCTCCATATCTTCCCAGCTCAGATCTGAACATTTGGCAACAGAGGTGGGGAAAGAGAAAGTGGTGGTAGCATTGGTGTGGTTCCCAGAGGTTCAGCAGTTAATGCTGCCACTGCTCCAGCCCTCCCCACTACCAAATTTGCAGGCTCATGAGTAGCCCATGTCTTTGCATGTAATGTACAACTCAATTTTCCCCAGCTATTTTGGGGGGAAATGTGGCATTATTTGCAACAAAATATGGTATACCATGTCATTCTTCAGGTTCAGAGTTGTTTGCCTTACAACCATGAGCTTCAGCTATAGTGTGCATGTATCTTTGGCTCTAGCATATCATCTTTCTCAATCTGTGAGCCTTCTTTCCCTGGGAACCAATATAGGTCTTAGCCATTCTTGGGGACAGCTTGCTCTTCATTTTAGTTAAGATGCACTTATGCCTAAACCTGGAGTCTTTGTTAAATCTAATTTAATTGAACTCATAAAATGTTTTTTTCCAAGTGTGCCATTGATATTTTTGATCTCAGCAAACACAGGGTGAAACCTACATAAAGTAGCAAGGAAATTATTATGTTCCAATATAAGAAACCCATAAGAGAAGCACCACAGTGAAAAAGGGAGAGGTTAAAAGGTGAGATAAACTAATGTATATTTAAATGGAAAGTTAAAATCCTCCCCAACTGTTTATTTTTATAATTGCACAACCACATTTAGCTAATCCATTTGCATATTAATTAATTAGTGTGTATTTAGAAAGTGGTCTATTTATTACAGACAATTCTCCATTTCCTAGAAATAAAATGAATGGAGCATGAATTTGATTTTAAAATAACTTTGAAAATGCTATGACAAATCCTTGACTGGAGTAAAGTGGCATGGTACCAATAGATTTACATTTAATGGAAAGTACTAACCTGCTTGGTTCTAGGGGTAGGAAGCTGGAGGGCATGGGAAGACTTTTTCCCCACCTTGAAAATATTGCATATGGATAAAAGAGTATTCACACTTAAGCGGAGCAAATGTTTCAGAGCTACAGTTATTAATTACAGGAAAGAATCCACATACATTAGAAATTAAAAACAAGTTGGAGAGAAATATTGAAACCTTTTATATTTAAGTGCTTCTTCAATTAGCATTGTTCTTTTAGACCTAGGGAGAAAGAACTCACCAAACTCAGATTACTTGACTTCAAATGTCATTGCTTGTGTAGATTATGAAGAACCAAACTTTGAAGTTTAGCATCAGTACTGTAAACAGATCCAGATAAAGACTATTATCAGGGCATTCATTTTCAGCTATTTGGGATAAAAACTGGTAAAATATTTTTACTCATAAAACCAAGCCTAGGAAAGATACAGACATTTTGAGAAATGCCATTTCATATGGTAAACTCATGGTCCCCACATGCCCAGGAGCCGGACTCATCAACTCTGCACAAAATGTAAAGAGGAGCGGGCACCTCTCCATGGTATCTTTATTTCGTCAACTCTTCAAAAAGGTCTTCATAGAGAAGTTTGGCTAGAAGGGACCTCCAGAGATCATATAATCCAACCCCTGCCTGAGGCAAGATCATTTTTATCCAAACTATTACATACAAATTATAATCTAAACTCTACATAAGCCTACCATCAATCCTAACACAACACAGACCTAACCTGCCATAGGTAAAGAAGGGGAACCATGGCAGCCAGTGTCCTGCTTCTATGAAATACTCTCCATATACACTCAAGAGATCTTGGGTAGAGGGCCACAACCCTACTACAGAGGAAGACAACCCCCCCCACTGTCCATGTCAATCCAACCATAGGGTAAAATGACCCCAAATATGGCAACTGATCTGACCCTGAGCAGAGGGGCAAGACCCTGTAACCAGAAACCTCAGGCTTTGGACCCATGCAGAGCTTTGGTACAGCCCAGTCAAAGTCCCCAGTCTTTGGTGTAGACAACATCCAGTTCCTCTGAGGAAGGCTTAAAACCACTCTGACATAAGTAGATGAAAGGGGCAGGGGGAGACAAAGGCAACCAGCAAAGCCAAAAAGCACTAGAAATACCTATAGTAGAACATAGGCATAGTTACACCTAGATCATCCCTAACCAGTGGTTATCCAACCTCTTCTTGAACACTTCCAGTGATGGAGAGCTCACAACTTCCCTAGGCAGTCTATTTTACTGCCTCACTATTCTAACTGTGAAGGTTTATTTTCCCCAGTTATCCAATCTAAACTTACTTTGCTGCAAACGCAAGTCATTGGTCTATGTCCTTCCCCTACAGCAAGTAAGAAAAGGGTTTTTCTATCTTCTTTATGGCAGCCCATTAAGTACTTGAAAACTGCTATCACATCCTTTCTTAAGCCCCTTTTCTACAAGCTGAACATATCTAGCTCCTTCTGCCTCTCCTCATATAATTTACATTCCAAGCCCGTTATAACATTTGTTGCCTGCCTCTAGACCCTCTCTAATTTCTCCACATCCACTTCAAAATGTGGAGCACAGAATTACACACACTACTCCAGATGTGGCCGAACAAATGCTGAGAGGCACTACCACCTCCTATGTCTTTCACCTGATGCTTTTATTGAAGCATCCCAAGACAACATTTGCCATTTGTGCAGCTGCATCACACAGCAGCCTCGTATTGAATCTGTGATCTACTGAGACTCTGAAGTCCTTATCCCTAGTGTTGCCATCCACCCAAGTGTCACCCATTACATATTTGTGGTTTCGATTGTTCCTCTGAGATATAGCACTTTGCATTTGTCCACACTGAACTTCATCCTATTCTCTCTAGCCTAACTTTCCAGTCTGTAAACATGTTTCTGAATTGCATTTGCATTCTCCAATATGTTCACAATCCTTCCCGCTCTTTTGTCATCTGCAAACTTGCTCAAGAAGCTTTCTATGCCCACATCCAAATCATTAATAAACTCACTGTGCAGCACCAGGCCCAAGACAGACCCCAGTGGGACTCCACTCAGAACCTCCTGCCATTCTGAAATGGGCCCATTAATATTTATCTTTTGCTTGTGGCTATTGAGCTCGTTTTCTCTTCACCTTGTAGTAGTCTGATCTAGCCCACATTTTTCCAATTTTTTCTGAGCAGGTCATGTGAGACCTTGTCAACAGCCTTGCAGAATGCCAGGTATACTATATGCACAGCATTCCCTTTATCCACCCAAACAGTTACTTTGCCAAAAAGGAGATCAAATTTATCTGACAATTTGTTTTTCATAAATCCATGCTGGCTGCTTGTGATCAGCCGTCTCTCCTCCAGATGCTTGCAACTGGCCTTCCTTGGGATGTGCTCCAGTAACTTCCTAGGTATTGAGGTGAATTGTTCTATAGTTACCCATGTTCTCCTTTCTGCCTTTTTTAAAAAGGGGCACTATGTTGACCCTTTTCCAGTCTCTGATACCTGGCCCATCTCTGGTGACTTCATGAAGACCATTGTCAAAGGCTCCCAGATCTCCTCTGCCACTTCCTTCAGTACCCTAGAACAAAGTTCATCCAGCCCTGATGGATTAATTCAGACCCAACAACTCATTCAGACCCAACAAGAGCTTTCAGACTGTCGCTTTTGTTATCTTCTCCCTTAGCTTACCCCTTTCCTTATCTAGATAATCCTTATTAGTTGTCTGGCTTCAGCTTTTAAATTTTTTTTTTTTTTGTGAAGACAGAGGGAAAATAGCTGTTGAGTAGCTCTGCCTTTGCAGCTTCGCTTAGAAATTCTTCACATGGTCCAGGGCCTTTACTGAAGAATGGGAAAGATTAAGGGCATGTTTACATATGCAAGCACCTCAGTGTCAGATACTGTGATGCTTGCAGTTGTATAAGCAAAATGTGCATCAGTACTGAGAAAACAGAGGCAGCGCACTTTTGAACTAAACCTCAGAGGTGCTTTAGTTTGGAAGTGCACTGCCACCATTTTTTGTGCACTGACACACATTTCGCCACTTATACAACTGCACACAGCGCAGTGCAATTCAGCTCAGCTCACGTGTCAAGCAGACTTGATTCATCGAGTCTTCTCTGAAGAGGCGGATCTCCAGTGTATTGTGGGGAAAAAAGTATGTGTGTGAATGCCCTAAGTAAATAAGGAAGTGTTATG
This sequence comes from Gavialis gangeticus, assembly GCF_001723915.1. Classification (NCBI taxonomy): domain Eukaryota; kingdom Metazoa; phylum Chordata; order Crocodylia; family Gavialidae; genus Gavialis; species Gavialis gangeticus. The sequence goes on from NW_017729030.1 coordinate 20,304,559, forward strand.
GGGGTGTGGATATTATGGTCAAAGAAGTTCACAGTCCTCTGGCCTAGTCAACATCAACACCACTCACCCACCCACCCATACTTAAAACTTCTCAGTAAGTTAGGAGATGGTTAAAAAAGTCACAATGATCCAGATCCCTTGAGGAAGCACAGAACCTCCATGCAGATGGCTGAGAGTTCATCACAAATGGCAAGGATAGTAACTGTTGCATTTGAGTGCTATCCCTGTTCGTTTTCTTTCCATGGAGAGAACCCAAACCTACTTGATGGAGTCTTTTCTCATTTGAGAATTCTCTCCTGGGTTTTCTAATGGTAATAAGGGAATTATTGGGGTAACAGTTTGAGGATCTCTTGATTCTTCCTTGTTTATATTCCTCACACTATATTCTTAAAGTTTTCCATTAAAACAGAACATCTCATAGCTGACTATTATCAGTTGTTATGCAGCCACAGGAGCTACTGTTAAGCAGTCCAAGTCATTTTTTGCTTCCACATCTTGAGTAATCTATTTTTCACTGTATTACAGACCCTATTACTCTAGGAGACCATGTTTCCTTTGGGCCAGAATATGTCACGGTTTTGTGCAGTTGTGTCAGTACTCTCTTTTTGTTTCATACTGTTCTGACTCTTGTATCTGGGCACTGGGGGCACATGCCGGGAAGTAACTTTGTGACTCAGACTCCTCCATCATGAGCAAGTGAGAAAAGAAAGGCAAAAACTGGGTGAAATTGTTTAAGCTGGGCATGAGATGTAGAAGTAATATACAGCTTTTTTTCAGGACTGCATGCTGTTTCTCTGTGTCCTATCTTCCCAAAGGACGAGGGAAGGAACTGTGATTGAATTAAAATTCCCTTTTTGTGTACCACCTCATTCCCAATGCTCTATCTAATGTGCATCCATAATGAATGTACAGATAGAAATTCATATTTTCGTTTAAACATAAATTTGTTTCAGCCCAGGGAATACCACAAGGAGGTTGAAGCTTACGAAAAATACAAATGAGTGTCACAAGAAGCTAAATACATCTATTTTAGTTTGAAAAAAGCACAATCTGTATTGCAAATATTTGGTCAGTTTTCACTGACTGTAAATTGGATCCATGTTTTTCTTTGCCCCAAACATCATCTTCCCGAAGTTACTGTTTTAGAGCACTTGAATTTTTTTTAATTAAAATTCTTCACAGCCAGACTAATTTAGAGGTGACCAATACCATCCATCCTTCTAGAGAGAGGTGTTTCAGATCTATAGAGACTTATTAGGTGCCTTGCCAGTGGAGAGCTCATATTTAGAATGCATAGTTTAAAGATCACACTTTTTTATTTATTTTTGAGGTCCATATTTACTCACTAAGTACTTTTCCAGCAAATATAAAGTACTTGGTAAATTTTAAACCAAAGTCATAGAGCTGAAAGCAAATATGGATTTCTTAAAGCTTACACTGCTCTGCAAAAATGACATAAGTTTGGGGAAACCTATCTAGCTAATGAAGAAAAAAAAAACAAGAAGGGAAAAGAATTTATAGTTGGCTGTCAAATATATGGCAGATAATTCTGGTGAAAGGTGGAAATGCAAGTCATAGAAATGATAATGTATAAAATGCATGAGCACTTAAATATCTTTCATCTGATTACATCTACTATTCTCTGAGTTACTATTAGTAATAGATTAACTATTGCAGAGAACACTGCTTCTAGAAATGACTCAGCCCAAGGAATATAATCCAACATTCAAAGGTAATAGGTTCCTTTACTATGGCCTAAGTGGCTTTGGATCGGGGTGACAGTGCTTCATATGAGGAGGAAGTGAAACAAATGGCACATGACTGTCATATAAAATATGAATGCCATGGAAAACATACACTGGTAGTCTTTAACTTCCCTAATGATGCAAGGGCCATGGGATATCCACTAAAACTGAAGATCAAGAGATACAGAAATAATAAAATAATCTTTTATTTTATAATTAACCTGTAAAATGCATTACGAGATCACCAAATTAGCTACAACACCATTGCAATATCAAATAGCTGGATGAGATTCCAAAAGGTACTAGGAATAAGATTCTAATTTTTGTTACAGCACTTCAAGATTAGATAAAAGGACACAAGCAATGAAGATCTCTGACTGGGAAGAATTGCATTGCAAGAACAAAGGTAGACATCCAATGGTTATTTTCCTGTGTGGGGAGAGGACACAACAAGTGTAATTTAAAGCCACTGAGCCATCCTGTCTTCATGGGCTGGGATTTTGAGTTACATCTTGTAGAGAAACAGAACATTATCTAAGTGTGGGTGCATGTGTGTATGCATGTGCTTGCACGTACTTGCATAAGTGTGTGCATTTAAAACATATACAAAAATATGATGAGTTAATTAGGGAAGGCAAACCTTCATGATTCAAAACACTAGACCCCTGCCAGACATGCAGGTAAAGGCACAAAGGGATCTGATGTGTAATCCACACAATCGCAGTTCCTGCCATGCCACATTTGCATGGCAAGAGGTGTGACTGTAGGATAAAGAATTAAATCCTATTATACCTTACTGCAAGGAGAACTCATCCTGCACTGGCAAATAGCAAGCTGCAGTGGCTGAAGAATCCTGTAAACTGATCAGGGTTAGCAGCTCTGTGGGTACACAATGCACTCCTGTGGCTGGGAGCTCAGAGCTGATGGACTCCCAGCCATGGGGCACATCTGGTCATGCATTCAATTAACGGCATGATAGGAACCAATCAAAGTTATTACACATTTTTTGTGGAATAACTCTATGGCTTATTCGTTATTTTATAACACCTTATTTGCTTTAACGTGCGCCTAGGTTTCAATTTATAATTAACCAGTTAATCACATCTTGTTTTAAGTGTAACATGTAGAAGGGTCCTAGGGGATAGGGTTTAGGAAGAAACTTTCTTTAGAAACAAGATATTTCTCAGCTGCTTATTACAGGGTTTTCAGTAGGTCTTTCTAAACTATTCGGTACTAAGCATTCCTTTTCTGAGGATACAAGACTAGATCAGTAATTGATAGTCTGATCTGTTTGGTCTGATCTGGTTCCTAAGTCTTACCAGTGGATAGCCACGGACCTTCCTTGTTAGTAATTCAGGTAGGTACCCCCATATTTGATTGGGTACTTACTTTCTAACCCACCCTATCATTCATACATGCTGTATCTACATATTTTACAGAAAGCCCCCTTATTCTCATTCATCGTATTTAATTATTCTGATTAACCTTGCCTGAATACCTCCACACAAAAAATTTATAACAACAGCACTAACAGGTAATTTTATAATAAAATAAGTGGCTTTTAATTCTTAGATATAATTTTATAGGACTATCAATGAAAGCAATGCTCATATCCACAGGCTACCAGAATTTTTTAAGAATGAGAATCTTACCTTTTAAATATAAGGAATTAGTTCTATTATTGTTCTCCCACAGAATTATTCTATGCATCATTTCTTTGGAGTCCATAATCCTTGTAGCATTATTTATATCTATAGTAAACCTTTTTGAACCACTAATGTAGTTTCTAAAAACATAAGTGCCTTAAACATGAATTTTGGGCAGCCAGAGTTTCTAGTATTTTGCAAACTATAGCATAGTTATCATTTAGTGGTAAATTTAAAAAGTAATGCAATTAAAATGTGCGATTATTGGAAGTTCCTTGAGGCACTGTCCATGTCTTTTTTACATGCTGGTAAGAGATACAGGACAATGAAGCTTTGAATATCTTTTGGAATCTATAGGTGTTACCATAATATAGAACAATGCCATTGCAATAGAATAAAAGTACCCAGTTCAATTAATAATATGTTACCTATTTATTTTCCAGAATCCATCTCTCCTTTTTTGCTTCCAATGTTGAAAATGGTCTGGATACCATCTATATGGCCAATTAAGCTCCAAGTAACCAAGCTACAATGCTAAGTCCCTTCTGTTCTTTGGAGGGGGCATTGCTTGTGCATCAATATACTCTGCCAACTCTAAATTCATGAACTCAAGTCTTCCCCCCCGACAAAACTCTCTTTTCCTGTTTTGACCAAATCTCAGTGCAAGGGGTAATCTGATAGTTCAAGATTATTCAAATTTTCAGATAACTCCATTTGACTTCATCTCTGGTCTCAGGATTTCATTGCATCTTGTACTACAACTTTGCATAAATACACTGTAAACAATTTATAGTGTGACTGCATCCAGTTGTAAAAGTATTTTGATAAAAATATCAGATAAAGCTCTTCCTGACTCTGTAGAATATGTGATTTAACACCAAAATTGTTTACCCAGAATGGGCAAAAATGGAGTCATTTTTGTTTTTTCAATTGGCAAGTTTTCTTTTGCAACCTCCCCTTCCCACTTACATTCTGAATGAACTGTTAACTCTTATTATTCATGATAATATCAAGTCAACATTTTAACCTTTCCAAAGGTTATCAAAGAATTTGAGGGGGAAACAAATCTCAGCATCTCTCAGCAGAACATATTTCAGCACAACTGATTCACAACAAAAAGGATGCCATAGTTTAGCCATTGTTACTATAAATGTACGATGACATTATCCTTCATATGCTAATACCACATATTCCTGTTTAGAGAGGTACTCTTGTTCATTCAAGAAATCTTCAGGGATGTTTGTGCAATAGATCCTGACCCCAGTTTCAGATGGAAATCAACTCTTATGGAATCCCGTGTGGTATCCAGTTGACTATTTCTGTCTATAGGGAAGACTGTACAGTTCATAGCCCTCCCCACCTTTACATGCTAGTGACAGTGGTGTTTACAAGGTCATTCAGCAGTTGTAAACCTTTAGCAGTTCATTTCTCCTGTATAACAGCCCAACAATAGTACCTCTAAATCATACATTATGGAGTCATCTTGTACCAGTGTATCATAAGCCATGACAAATCAAATCTCATCTCATCTTTCTCTTCCCCTTCATGTCTACCAGTAACAGGAACCGTTCTAACATCAGATGGAGCCAGCTGTAGATAAAGCCTCTGTTGAGAAGTGCTAACTCAAGATATCTTAGTTTCTTATACCTGTCTCATCTAATACCTTACACCAGTACAAATGAGCATGAACATCCTCACTGTCTCTCTAACATTCATCCATTTTTAGCATCCTTGGAAGTTTAAGGACTTTTCTTTAAATCTATTGGGGTTAGGATTCCTGGGTATAGCTGTGCAGAGCTATCAATATGTTACAGGTGTCTGTATTTTGCCTGTTATTTCCTTACAGGCTTACTTAGTCATGCCTCTGACAACTAAATTATCAACAGCTAGTTGAGTTCAGAGATCCTTGGAGAAGCAGTAAACACCCAAGCTATGCAGTCTGTCCATTAACTACATCTGATATCTCCTTTGAGTACAAGAGGCGTGTGGTACTCAAAACACCCTAAGGAGATGTGCAGGAGTAACAATCTATCCTGAAAAGACAGTACGCATGCACAAATATGTACTCTGTGCCTCTGAAGTGCACAGAAGGCCACTTGAGATTACATATACTTTTGGAAACACCAGGAGTAGTACACAAATGGTCAGAGATATGGGAATTTTCATAAGTCTGCTTTAAGAAGAGAGGATAATGATGCCCAGACTCTGCCAGCTGTCCACTAAGACAAGT
>NW_017729030.1:20315179-20316114 GCF_001723915.1 Gavialis gangeticus
AAGAGGCTGGAGAAGTGAGTTCATAAACAAAAAGTTCATAATCTAAGTTTAATAGATTTTACTTCCTCAGGCAAGTGCCTATGAAAGTGTTTAAAATGGTCTTTTCTCAGTGTAATCAATAAAGCTTTCACAGAAAGATTGGTTCAGTTCCAAAGACTTCTTTAGCAGTTTGCACAAGACTCTTGAATACCAAATAAGTCTTTTATCACTGTTTCTATCTTATAACCCTCTCCCTTTGCTAAAAGACAGTCCCCACCCCCAAGCAACACTGTAGCTGAAAAGTGAAGGACCTTATTTAAATGTCAGAAACTAAGAACATTCTGAATTAAGGTTACTAATCCATCTTGACACAGTGTATAATTAAGATGTATTGACAAGAGAAGTAGACATTATATTTCATAACACATTTTATGATAGCCATAATTTTCATCATTTAATTTTTTGTACAAAGAGTACTTTGCCACTACATATTGATAAAGGATTGTATGCTTAATGTATGATACTCAGTCCTCACTGAATTTTTCAAAGGGGTGAATATGAACTGGTTTCTTACTACTATGATGGTAAAATCTGTTAACCTCATTTTTTTGCTATTGTGGTTTTGTGTTTAGTACAGCATCTATGTTTCTGCATGCATTTGTTAAAAATACACATTGTTTTAATTAGGTACGTTTTATGCATGTATAGTAAGACAGAACAATATGGCAATAAGATGCATACAGTGGACTTCAGCCACCTGTTCTGGCTCTGAAGATTCTTTCAAAATAAGAGGATGTTTTATGGTTTTGGAAGCCACACCTGTCTCTGTACATAATAAAACAAATCATGTCTACTCCATGCTACAACCAAAGACCTCAAATTAAACAAGACCAATCTTATCCTCTTGGTGCATGTGTTCCATAGTTCCATATGGTGAGGATAAAATTCTTCCATTA
>NW_017729030.1:20321114-20334850 GCF_001723915.1 Gavialis gangeticus
CATGCTACAACCAAAGACCTCAAATTAAACAAGACCAATCTTATCCTCTTGGTGCAAGTGTTCCATAGTTCCATATGGTGAGGATAAAATTCTTCCATTAAGTTACAAGTAATGCAACTCTTGCATGGGAAAGATCATACACAGGTCCCATCTTGCTCTTCACTGTCAAAGTGGCACTGGCCCACCTACTTGCCTAGTAAGGCCTTTTCTCAGAAACCTTAATTAGACCTCTACTTAACAGATTTACTAAGGCCTTTGACAGATTTTTATTAAAAACAAAGCAAAGGAAAGTGTTTCCAGAAGGCTATAAGTGCTACTTTGGGAACAAAAAACTTATCTATAGCACCTGCACCCAAGTACCAACCCCCTCCTCAGCCCTAAATGTTCCAGCCTCCAAATCCTAAAATTCATCTGGACTACAAGAATCTGCTTTGAGGGCTCAGTTGAATTATATATAGAAGTGCGTCAGCCTTGGACCTGTCCTCGTCCTGAAAGTGCTATCATACCCTCTTACAGGAGAGGGTGGAAGACGAGGACATGTATTTAACAAAACAAATTAGTGTTTTGCATAATGCAGATTATGATTGATGAAATATTTGTAGGGCAGGCCCATTTGTCTTATTTTCTTTCTTTTTATTTTTCTGTTTTCATTTCTTTGTTATATGATTTTATATTTTACCCTTATAAGTGCACAGATTTTAAAAATTAAAAAAGACAATTAAAATGATACAATATAACTTGTGTACACAAAAGCTCATGCTTTCTCTATGTATTTTATTTGGATAGTCTTATAATGTGCATATCTATCCTGCCTTTTAATTCTTGTAAATGTAATGCACAATAATCTAATTTTTCATTGACTTTTTTTTTAAAATGACACTACTAAATTTAAATGTTGTAATCCAGGGTAACTCGCTTTACTTTAACAAAGTTTCACCAGATTTATATCATAATGACTGAGGGGCTGGTTAAACCCATAGGATTTGCTTATAGAATGAACCTTTAGATTCATATCTTATTCCTTCCATATGATGGGAGACTCATGCCTCATTTTCAGTATTTCCTCAGTAATACCTGCAAGAACTGTGTAGTGAAGAGATTGAATCATCTAGGATTATAGCCACAGGGCAGTGTTCTGTTACCAGTTTTGTGAAAGTTTTATTTAAAAGAAAAAGAAAACAAAAAAGAAAAAGAAAGAGCATTACCTTTGCACAACTCATATGAGCTTATCCAAAGGAAAATTAAGTTTCAAGTCTATAAAACAGGGGTAAGCAATTCTTTCAGCTATAGGGCCACTTAACCAATTTGGATGAAGTGTTCAGGGCTGCACACATCAAAACTTTCAAAATATATAATTTTAACAAATTACACATAAAAAACATACATTAAAAGATTAAACATCTACTATAATTTTTTTCATTTAAAAATATATATTTTTTGTCTTGGTTTCTGTTTTTTGGAATAATGCATATTGAGGCAATTGCATAATAGCTCAAAATAAAATCTTTTACACTGTGGGGGGGAGTAGTGATATGGAGGGGGTAAGGGGCTGTGTAGGTGTGCGTGTGGTGTGAAATATGTAGGGTGGGGGGTGACCCATGCATTAGGTCCTAGGAGCTGGACAGGATGCAGGAAGAAAGGAAGGAATGTGCAGAGGGTTTGTGCAGCAGAGCTTGACTGGGTGGTGTAGGTAAAGTCTGCCCTCGCTCTGCATCCAGCCTGCAGCTTCCCACACAGCATTCTGCATGGGGCCAAGCCCCACCTGCTCTACCCTGGGGCAGCCCATGCTATACTTCCACATGAATCCACCCTGGCCTTGTCCAGTGCGCACAGCTTCCTAGCAGGCCTGCCTTCCACCCACTCAGCTGCCTGCAGGTTCCTGCTTATTACACTGAGCAGGCAGAGTGGGTGGAAGGCGACTGGGAGCTTACCCCACTGCCTGCCCCTGTTTCCCTGCCCTACCCATTGCTTGGAGCAGCACAGCAGGGATAAGAGGAGGAGTTGCTACTGGAGGCAGGGGGAGCTGAGCAGTACCTGGGCAGCTGCAGCAGCAGTGGGAACAACCCTGTGGGGATGCTGTGCATGCTGGTCAGGGCCAGGACCATCCAACAGGTGCAAGCAGGTGCACAGTGCGGGTTGCCCCAAGCAGGAGTGGGCAGGCTTTAGCCCCATGCAGAGCGCTGCAGGGGCAGCTGTGGGCTGGATACAAATCAACTGGTGGGTGCCTGCCTGCAGGCCATATCCAACCAGCTGGCAGGCTGGATCTGGTTCAGGGACCATATTTTGCTCACACCTGCTATAAAACTATAATTAGGCTATGTACAATCTACAACAGTCAAATCTTGATTCTCTAGCTAGCAACCAAGACACTACAAGATCATTTTGAAAGGAAGATTTTACAGGAAATATTTGCTGCACAGTATGATCCTATAACACAAGAATGATACATAAGAACCAATAATAAGTTCCATCAATGGTACAGAAACTCAACCCAGACCCAAGAATTCCAAGCACAATGACTGCAGAGGCTGGGCCATATCAAAAAAATGGAAGCAATCCAGACATTAAAAATGTACTCCTTGGGCTACAGGAGGAAAAAAGGCCACCTGGACAACCAAAATGAAGATGGCTAGATGATGTAGTATCAGACATACAGAAAGTAAATGTGGATGACTGGAGGATGATGTACAACAGATGGGAATGCATGAAGATAGGGGAGACAGCCAAGGGCCTCCGGTGCTAAATTATTATTCTTACTAGCATGAATCATCCACCAATGCACAGGAAATCTTCCTTCTGAAGGTAGTCCAGGGTAGGACAGCATTAATAGTGCCACTAAACTGCCAGTGCCAGACATCCAGCCCTCTGACTACTACTCCATGCTGCTCATCCATGTGGGCATGTAGCAGGACACTAAGGTGCCTGCTACTGGAGGCAATGTTACGAGCTCAGCTGCCAATCACCAGGGCAGCACAGGTGCGGGTTGCCGTGACAACCGGTCTGGTCAGCTGACCGGAAGGGGGCAGGGCCTGGCCTTTATAAACAGCATAGGCCAAGGCCAGAGCCCAGTCCCCCTCTGGCCGCCAAAGAGGTAGGAGCTTGAGAAAATGATGGGGCTGTATATGGAAGCAAGCCAGGTTGGCTGGGAATTTATGTTATAGCCCAGGGGTTTTGTGTTTTCTGTTTTGGGATTGTTGGAAGACTGGAGGATTGAGCGAGGCTGTAGGGGTGGAGAAGGCCTCAATAGGAACCCCCCAGTAAGGTGGGGGTGCTCCAAGAGCCCCAGTGGGGCATGAGACCCAGGAAAGGGGTCTGGGGGCCAGGTAAGGCTGAAGCTGCCTAAGCCCCAATTGGGAGAAGCCCCAGTGGGGGCGTGAGACCCAGGAAAGGGGTCTGGGGGCCAGGTAAGGCTGAGGCCGCCTGAGCCCCGAGCGCGAGGAGTGCGAGCAAGGCCCGAGTGCGGGTGGGGAGCGCAAGAAGCGTGAGTCATAGGCCCCAGTTGGGGGCAAGAGCGTGAGCACAGAGGCCCCAGGAGGGGGCGGGCGCGTGGAGAGGCCCCAGGAGGGGGCGGGCGCGTGGAGAAGTGCAAGTAGGTGGGGTGTGAGAAAGCGAGTATCAGAGGCAACGTGCCAGGGAGGGAGAAAGGCAGCCTCCCTTCAATGAACCAAACATCAAAGATGTGGTGGGCGAGTGATCGAGGGTGCATTAGGAAACCTAATCTGGCACGGTCAGGCAGGGGCGCGAGGGGAGGTCACGGCCCCCCAGGTCCCGTCCTGTCACAGGGCACCAATGATACAGGGGAGACCCTGAGCAGATCAAAAGTGGCTACAGGCCTCTGGGTGTAAGGGTGAAGGGGACAAGGCCTCAGGTGATGCAGTCTTTGATCCTTCTGGTCAAGGGAAAAGGCCGAGACAGGAGCAGGTGCATCCTGCAGATCAATGCCTGGCTGTATTAGTGGTGTCGCCAGCAGGGATTTGGCTTCTTTGATCATGGGATGCTTTCCAAGAAGGATTGCTAGGAAGAGATGGGAAATATATGACAAAAAGAAGGAGGATCATATTCGTAGACAGGCTCACCATCCTAATGAGGAGGGATTTAAATTAGGGTTGCCAGGGGATGGAGGCCAAAGCCCTGAGGTAAGTAAGGAAGTAGGTGACCTAGAAGAAGAGCAAGCGGGAGGGGTCAATAGGGGATAGGTTCTCATTCTTCTTGAGAAATCTGGGCAATCAACTAGTAACCTTGGGCATCTGTACACGAATGCATAGAGCCTGGGAAAGAAGCAGGAAGAACTGGAAGCCCTTGTACAACCATGAAACTGTGATGCAATTGGAATAACAGAGACTCTATGGTATAGCTCACATGACTGGAGCACTACCACAGATGGTTATAAACTGTTCAGGAAGGACAGGCAGGGGAGAAGAGGAGTTGCAATTTAGATAAGAGACACATGGTTGTTCAGATTTCCAGTACAAAACTGGAGCTAGGCCTGTTGAAAATCTCTGGGCCAGAAGAGAAAGCAACAAGAGTGATATCATGGTGAGGGTCTGCTGTAGATTACCAGACCAGGAGGAAGTGGTGGATGAGACTTTTTTCCAATAGCTAGTGGAAGTTTCTCAATCACAGGCCCTGGTTCTCATGGGGGACTTCAAATTACCCTGACATCTGCTGTGAGGTCAATAAAGCAGAGCACAAGCAATCTAGTAAGCTTTTGGAGAGTTTTGGGGACAATTTCCTGCTACAAGTGCTAGAGAGGCCAACTAGGGGCCATGCTCTTCTTGACCTCCTGCTCACAAACACGGAAGAATTGGTGGGGAATGTACTAGTAGATGGCAACTTGGGCAGCAGTAACTATGAGCTGACTCAGTTCAGGATCCTGAGGAAAGGATGGATGGAGATGGCAACTTGGGCAGCAGAGGAAGGACTCTGGACTTCAGAAAATCAGACAAACTTGCTCAGGGAACTCATAGACAGGAACCCCTGGGATGCCAGTCTGAGGGGAGAGGAGTCCAGGACAGCTGGATGTACTTTAAAGTATGTTTCTAAACAAGTGCTGTGGAATAAAAGTTAAGTTAGAGGACATCTATGTAGATAGCTTGTATTCCACATAGAGTATAAATGATCCATGAGTCTGGGAGACAATACAGAAGCTTGCTGTGTTTTGAGGGGTGAAGGACAGCATGCTCTTCCCCTTCTCTTCCCGATTGAAGGATTTAAAGGAAGATCTGAAAAGGAATTTGATAAGGATGACCTTCCCCCATAAGAGGGATCTACAATATAGAAGTACTATCTGGCTTTGAAAGAAAAAGTTTCCCTGTGTAAGGCATTTAAATTTTCATTATTATTACCAAGAAGCAAGAGTTTCTTAGGGTGATAATTGTTTTTGGACCAACTACGTAGTTGGTCCAATAAGGTATCAACCTAAGAACTTCTTACCTTCTACATCATTTCTAGACCATCACAGCTAGAACACCACTCTTACACTACATTATTATAATAGTTTCCTTGCAGCAAAGCCTCAGTCATGGAAAAGAAACCCAGTGTATTAGGCCCTGTTTAAAAACATAACAAAACAGCTACTTTTTTTTTCCCCCTGTACTCTTCCCTCCCCTCAGGAACCAGACTGATATACCATGATGAGGACTAGTTTGTTCCTGCCCATGAAACCCATGCTCATTGCAGGGGCTGGCAGGAAGTGGACCATGGCTCTGCCCCTGGCCCCAGCCCATGCTGTCCCCACCCTGTGACCCCACCTCACGAATCCTACCTTTCCCACCCATCCCGCTGTCAAACACTGCTCCTCATCCACCCACGGCCCCATCCCACATGAGGTGTTTTGGTGAGTTGTTGTGCAGGGTGGGGGGTGCCAACCCGACTTGCAACAGCTCAGCAAAACTCCCTCTACATTGCCCACAGACCCAAATAATTGTCAACCCCTGAATTAAATGCACTAAAAACACTAATGTTAGTCTGCATGTTCAAGCAGAATAATATGTGCTAAGTGCTAGTATGGCAGAATGGGACACTTAGAAGCAATTTTCTCTCTATAAACAATATCCCAACAACTATATACTGTACAGGCAGTTAATACTGAAGATTAAGTGATTTACCCTTTTGTATTCCTGGTTCTTGCTCTTCACCACTGATCCATTACTATATTAAAAACACAAGCAATTTTCCCACTTCCTAGTGAAAAGACAAGCGACCTGCAGGGGTAGTTTTGAATGGATTATAAGAATTGATTCAGAAATCCATTTAAGAATTCAAGATAACAGGAGTTCCACATTTTTTGTTAACAGAATCTTTGAGCTCTACCCTCAAGCTTTGTTTTTTTTCTTCTAAGTTTGATGCAAATGTAGACATTATTACACTCACTGTTAACAAGTTACTTTCTACATCAGTTAACTTTAGTGCAGTGTGACATAGTGAATAGAATTTAGAAAGAGTCTTTTCTATCTCCCACAGCAATGCTACTCTACATTTGTGTAACAACAGTACAAAATAATATCCTTGAGCTGCTAAATTGCTGTAGAGAACACATAGCTTGTCAATGTATATTAGATATCCCATTAATGGGGTACAGTTTTTCAAATACTTTATATACCTGAACAATGAATAGCTAAGCACTTCCATCACTTAAGACAACATAGTAGCAATACAGCTCCTCTTTTTTTTTTTTCTAAGCATCATTTTTAATATTTACAAGTGTTGCCCCCTGAATGAAAGGGGGGATTGAGAGGAACAAGCTAGACCCCCCTGCCCCCCATCCTTCTCCCCGCCATCTGCCCCACACTTCTTGCCACCCTGGTGCCTGCACCTGCTTTCCTAGTGTGTGTTCCCCACCATCTTCTTCCTTCTGGTGGCTGCCCCTTAATGGCCACTCACCTCCTCCTGGTGCCTGCCCCCCTTCCCCTCTAGCCACTCACCTCCCCCACATTTGCCCACCCCCAACACATGTGGCTGCTTTGGCTCCACTCCATTCTGAGGCGCATAGCAGCAGGAGCTATGACCCTGGATCCAACTTTAGCCCCAGCCAGGCACCAGTGATAGCAGCTCTGGTCCAAGCCAGGTCAGGGTCTACAGCTGGACTTGCTACCGTGCTGCTGTTCAGTCTCCCTTGTGCCCCTTGTCCCTCACACTGCATGGTCTCCCTTGCATGCCCCTTCACCTCCCCCCACTGCATGAAACCTCCAGTTCAACCCTGGACTGGATCAGGGAGCAGCTGTAGCCCTAGCCGAAGAGCTAACGCCATAGCATCTGCTTGCCTTGGGGCCAATATTTGCCCCTCACTCCACCCATGTTGACTGGAGGAGAAACAAAAGCCTCATCTCAGGCTGGACTAAATCTGAGTAGCTCCTTTTCTAGCAGAAAGCACCTTCTAGATTTGATTTTTTCCTAGGTTCTTTTGGATTTGTCTTAACCATCCAGCATTTTGCCCAAAACACAGGAAATCCTGCCAGTCGTGCTGCAGGGCTTAGTTATTTCCTAACCTCCTCTTCTTTAATTCTCTCATTTTTTCTTTACAGCTAGCTTTTCTACCCTGATTTGCTTTCATCATTTCCAGAGCAATGCTGTGGCATTCACAATAGCTCCCTCCAATGGTCCACTTTGAACAACATCTTCCTATTTAAACTCCCCTTGGATAGGACACAGTGCTGTGTTCAACAGGTTAGGAGTGCTTCTAACTTAAGCACTTTAGAATACTCTCCTTAAACAGTCCTTAGCACTGTAATATATTCTTGTTTTTCCCTGGGTCCATGCAACCTAATAAAGTGAGCAAACAAACAAACAAAAAACCCAAACAAAACTGGAAAATGCTGACCAAGCAGTAGTTCAACAAAAATTATATGGCAAATATATACCTGCCAATAAACTGAATTAGAACCAACCATCAGATGTTCCATTTATACAAATGCAAATCATGTTTAAGGTACCTTCTAATTTATACAATGAATGAAGCAATATTCCTGTGGCAAAAACAAAACAAACAAACAAAAAAAGCATGCGGTCACAGATTTCAAAAAGTGACTGAGAGCACCACACAGCCAAACTTCTCTCTCATTTCCAAACTTCTGGCAAAATTAAAAGCTGTTTGCATTTTAAAAGGGTAATTTTATTAGCTGAAAAAAAAGCAAAAAACCCCCAAAACAATAAACACAAAGGTTATCACATGAAAACATATTGGGATCCAATCTGGGTCACCCATAGGGCTTGGAGCTTTGGATTCCCAACACACATCTCTACCACATTAGTAGAACTTGTAACTTCTAGCTGTAGTACACTATTAACCTCTACAGCAACAGAGGGATAAGACTTGTTCTTTGCCATGGGCCTTACAGCTATTTGCTGACAGAATAGAAATGCAGAAACTCAAAATGTCTCATTTAGCTAATAGAGAAAAGTATGTTATACAGGTTATCCATACTTCTTTCCATCCTACATGCTCTTCTCTTCTACCACCCATTACCACTCCCAACTTCTGCTCTGATCCCTTCTGCTATTTCCCACCTCCCTAACTTCCCAGGTCCTGGTTCATTAATATTTGGCCCTAGACAATTCCTCTTCCAGCCTTGCCATCTGCTTCCTTTCCCACCTGCATTTAAGTACCCCCCAGCCCCATCCTCTAGTCTGCTCCTAATCTACTTCCCCCTCTGCTCCCCCTCCCCTGATTTAACTTTCTCCCCCCTGCTTTTATTTCCCCTCTCCCACCTTCTTGCATTCAAGTCAGGGGACATCAGAGGATCTCTGGGGAGGAACAAATCATGGGAAAAGTCCAGCTTTGACCCTGATATCAAATTCTAACAAAATTCTATCAAGTACATGTGAACTAAAAGTTTTAAGTTGTATATAACTGGATCAAATTTAGTCATACAGAAACCGAGAGAGCAAGAAGCTCAAACTCAAAGTGATTCCCAAGGCAGAGGCGCTAAAGCATCCCAGTTATGTTTCTATAATATTTATCAACATTAGGGAATTAAAATTATTCCTCTAGGAAATACTTTAAATGAAAAATTTCAGGTAAGGAAAAAACATCCCAAATATTTCCAGTTGTACAAAACTAAAAAAGGAAATGTAAAAACCGCACCTCAACAGAGATCCATGTTGAACCATACCCCAACAGAGAAGCTGAACTAAAACAATGAGTTTTTTTCTCAAACTTGAGTTCATAAGGTTAGACATCTAAAGGAAGTTTAGGCTAATCTAACTTTAGGCTCACAGACCTAAGATCAGACAAAAAAATGATATATTTGGTAGAGGTTAGAGAGGATTATTTTACGTTTAAAACTTTTTATAACTTCTGTTTGGAATATTGTGAAACTTCTGTAGTCTGATCTGATGAAGACACTGATTTCTACTTTTGCATTTTATAAGCACATACCAGAATTAGACAGATGCCTTACCTTTATGTTCATGTGATCACACTCACAAGAATGTTATGGATTAAAAATACCCATGCTTACAAGTTTACCTGACACCCTTTGGTTCGTAGAAAAGCTCATGGATTCTGAAACAAGTAATCCAGAAGAACGCTCTGTCACAAATCTGTCAGATTCAGCACAAAGCAATCAGAGGGTAACTCATGCATAACACTTCACTACTCAGTTTTGTTATTTTAAGTAACTGAAATATACATGTTTGCATGAATCTACCTGAAAGTAATCATGTCATTCAAATACATCAAATGTTCTACAAGACTATACACATTGATATAAAAGATCTGTATTTATTTCCAGAGCTTAAAACTGAATCTCAAAACTTGGAAAGCTTATTAGTAAAGCATTAGTAGTGGTGGTCTGAACACATATAGCATGTACGTTAATGTGATTTAGCTTTTTGCATCTACATTTAATGTGCCTTAATATGGCGCCTGAAGCAAAGTCACATTAAGTTTAGGTGCACATAAATACACCAACAAAGGAGAAATGGCCAACCCCTAAGGAACAGGGAATAGTGTCTGCGCATTGCAATGTGTTACTATATATATTAGTGTATATATAATACTATATATATATTATTGCAAAATTAGTGATACATAACCTAGAAGAGGCATACATACATACATATATGCCTCTTTTAGGTTATGTATCACTAATTTTGCTATTTTGTATTGTTTTATATTCAAATTTTTGCTATTTTGTGCTATTTTACACCAGTTTCGTATACTTCAGGCGTGCTTTCATGGTTAACCAAAGTAATGTCAAGCCCCATTTTGTAATGTCAAGATTCCATTTTGTTATGTTGTCACCTGCTTCTCCCCTTGCTCATCAAGACATTTTGTAAGGGAAATGAGGGAAATGGGTACACGTGTCACAACTAAAACTGCTCAAAGGGACAGGTTAGTGTTAACCGTGAAACCAGCCTTGTCCAAATAGGATTCAACAAGATTTGTCCACTGCCAGGAAATTGTTCATTCCCCATGGATCCACCAACAAAGGAGAAATGGCCAACCCCTAAGGAACAGGGTAAGACTGCTCCCTCTTCTCTGCCACCCACCCTTCTTGAATAGTGAGAAGGACAGCTTTGGTCATTGTTAAATACACATCTAGCAGACTGAACTGTATTCACTGTTGAGGCAGATAAAGGCAGTAGGGAAAAAGTAATTGGTTCAGCCCCCTCTCCAACATCTCCCTAAGATAAATAATCAATTGGGCAATCTCATTCTCACCTCCCTACCTTTCTAAAGTAACCTAAACCATGAAGATCCTAAGCCTATGTGGAGTCCTTTTTTTTTTATGGTTCCTTCCGCTGACATGCAGTCTGTATTGTAATCCAAATTATGAACTAACCCTGATAAGCAATGGACTTGTGTTGTACAGAGATAATTGGCTGTGACAATAACCTTAAAGGCATACAAATTTTGCAGTACTGAAACTTGCCAAAATATGGGTATAGAAAACGGGAAGCAAAAATGTGGAAAGAGCAAAAATCCCTGCTTGAAATTGAGATTCCAAACTATCTCAATTTCACCCTGTTCGTTAAGTCTAAGTGCACCTTTCCAACACTTTGTGCTAGGGTGGGCATCAACCCAGGGGAAGAAATACAGGATCGTAATGGGTATCATGTCTGGAGGGCAAGCAGTGTTAGTGTCCCAACAGGTCAACAAGACATTTTTGGCTGGATGAGGAATAGAAAGATCGGGTGCTCTGGACACTGCCTTGCCTTCAAACTTGCCTGCCCCCCAAAACCTACACCTACCCTGGTTCCATCTACACTCTTTCCTCCTTCCTCATTAACTCCTCCAACACCCACCTGCTCCTGCACCTCATGGAACCTCTCTAGCTCCTTATGTGCAGAAGAAAATCATATGCAGGTGTGGTTGGGAAGCAACACCTTCCAACCAACCTCCCCAGAACTGATGCAAATGATGGTAACTTCACCACAAGGACAGTTTCACATCATGTTTACATGGTTTATCCCAAATTCTACAAAATTTACATACAATTCTACTAACTGTGCAGGGGGATGTCTCTATCCAACTGTGGCATTTTTACCCACAGATTCTCCCTTCCAGATTTTGGAACATGGAGAGTCTCAGCCTCTGAGGATCTCCCTGCTCTGGCCACTGAAATTATTGTGCATGAAGAGGCACAAAAATATGAAGTTGGACCATTTGTAGTTAAGAGAGATGCAAGTAAGCCTTTACTAACACACACAACTAGATCCTTGTGGAAGGTTGCCATTGACTTGCAAGCACATAGTATCCTGGAATACCCACAGTGCGGAAACTATGTGATCCCTTTAAGCATCGGAGGGAAGGCATGGGTTAAGCAAACCCTTGCCAAGCTGGATGCTGATAACTCCTGTGCTCCATGAAGATGAAGGTCTCTGGACATGGTGTTGGTAGTGATTGGTGCCAGCACAGGTGTCATCAATTCCATTAACTCAGAGGTGTTCCAAAACAAACTGGCAACTGTCAGACAACTCCTCCACCAGCTAGACAAGCCTACAGAAAAGAACTTTAGGTCAATAGCTCAACTAACTGTATCCATGGCATCCTTCATACCATGGATGCAGCTCACTAAATCACAAGACTCCCATACCCTGGCTGAGGCTATCATAGCCTTAGGAAGAAATACCTCCTTTACCTTCATGTGCATCCAAGCCCAAACCTGGTACTTAGGCATAATCAAAGGTATTTTCCTCCAAGGTATGGAGGGACATATCCCATTGGAAGTTCAAAACCTGTTAATGACCCAAACCAAGCAATCCTCACAGTTCCAGCCACACAATAGAATGCTGTAATTAATTTTGAATATGGATACTTGGACTATTAATATAATCATTTTGGGGGTAATCAGTGGTAAAATAATCAGAATTTTTCCAATTCTAACTCTAGGCAGCCAAATCAATAATAAATTCATGATCCCTCAAACACACAGACATTGGACACAGGAACAATCTGATGGCAGATTTGAAGCCATTTCTATCAGTGACGGTGAGAACATTAGTTCTGGGTACATTGCAAAGAATTCATGCTACAATCTAATACCCTCTGCGTCAAACCTAACTTTTTAGTTTGCCCCTATGTAATGATTAGAGACCCCAACAGTCAATCTCTAATTGTAGATATGGGCTTCGGATGCATATGTCTTTGCACTTTATGTACTACCCTAATCATAAATGATTTTTATAACCTTTTATAACCTTTACTAACCTTCAACAGAATGTATATCTATGCAGTGTCAGGGCTGTCACTGATTTTGATATATGGTACAAACTCAGGAGGATGACACATTCATCTGTTGATATGAAATATGTTGTTTTCAGGCCCAATCTAACCCCAGTCCATTTAGGAATCTCTCTCCAAGCCCTCAGACATGCTTTTGAACCTAGACTTTCAACAAGCCCTGCAGACCCTAAACCAAGAGACTAACAAAACCTAAACCATTATACAAGCTAACAACCATATCATCCAAGTACTAACTAAGGTTGAGGAAGCCACACACTACAGTGGATGGGAGACCCAGATCAGGTGGTTCCTAGCTACCACTGGGACCCTCAACCTTACGTTGCACCCAATTGTAATACTGTTCATTCTAATGATTATTTTGATAGTTTTATTTTTTTCCTGTATTGCAAACTCCTTTCTATCCTGTGCACGGTACAAGCCAGAATCACCGAAGCAAAACTACTGTCACAAATGGTATAGTGACATCACCCCAGATGGGCGATGTCAAGGAAGGCAATAACATAGCAGAAAGACCCCACATTTCCTTCCCTTCCCCCATCCATTTCTATCATTCTCTTTTCCTTCTCTACCCTCCACCCCCTTCTTATATGAAATAAGGTCTAAGATAAATCTTTTGCGAGTTAAGCTAAGGAAATGAGTCTGTGCAATGCAATGTGTTATTAATATATATATATATATATATATATACACACACACACACCTCTATTACGTTATGTATCACTAATTTTGCTATCTTGTATTGCTTTATATTCGAATTTCTGCTGTTCTGTGCTATTTTTACACTGGTTTTGTACACTTCGGGCCTGCTTTCATGGAAAGTAATGTCAAGCTCCATCGATGTTAAGATTCCATTTTCATAGAATCATAGAAGTAGGGTTGGAAGGGACCTTGTAGATCTTCAAGTCCGACCCCCCGCCTGGGCGGGAGAAAAACTGGACTCAAATGAGTCCAGCCAGGTAGGCATCAAGCCTCTTCTTAAAGACCCCCAGGGTAGAAGACAGCACCACTTCCCTTGGAAGTTGGTTCCAGCTCCTAGCCGCCCTAACTG
>NW_017729030.1:20339850-20352745 GCF_001723915.1 Gavialis gangeticus
AGCACCCTGCACTTGTCAGTATTGAAATGCATCCTGTTTATGTTAGCCCACTCCTGTAACCTATCCAGATCTTGCTGCAATCTTTCCCTCCCTACTAGTGTGCTCACCTCACCCCAAATTTTGGTATCATCAGCGAATTTAAACAGGTTGCATTTCACCCTGTCGTCCAAATTGCTGATGAAGAAATTGAACAGCACAGGCCCAAGGACCGAGCCCTGGGGGAACTCTGCTGCTCACTTCCCCCCAGGTTGAATATGACCCGTCCACCACCACCCTCTGAGTATGACCCTTGAGCCAATCTGCAATCTGTGACCTGATCATAAAAGGCAATCAGGTTGGTCTGACATGACCTGTGCCTAATGAAACCGTGCTGGTTGCCCTTGAGCATCATCCCTGAAGCCGGCACATCACAAATGTGCTCCTTGAGGATCTTCTCAAAGAGTTGCCCTAGGATTGAGGTATATATTTGTTATGTTGTAACCTGCTTCACCCCTTGCTCGTCAAGACATCTTGTAACCCCATTGTAATGTCAATTGTGCCTATATGAGAAGTTGGCCCCCGAGTGAATGGGAACTGTGAGTGTGCATGTATGATAGTGACAGAGGTGGAAACGATGTACCCATCAACACAATGATACACAGGATTCAACTGGGAATAAGGGAGCAATCAGGAACAGTATGGATTTCCAATAACCCAGCGCCACCCTCACTGTGAATTCCAAGAAGAAGCCCCCCGCTCAAAACAGAAGAATGGATACTTTGAAACTGCATGTCCCACCAGGTAGGACTCTCATCAATGAGAAAATGACAGCGGTTAGCCCTTCTTCCACCTGGGCTTCGAGCCCACAGGGATCACAAGGGGACTGCCTGATAAAAAGGCAGGGGAAAGTGACCCTGGTGGATGCCTCCCCTATCTGGACCAGCACCCCACCACATAACCTGCACCAGCCATCCACCAGAGAATCAGCTGGTGACCCCCTCTGGACCCCAGCCTCAGGATGACATTGACTGGCTATTGATCATCAACCCGTGGCACCTGGATAGGTAAATATCATGTTGGTGCTTCCCAGCCTCTCCCTTCAGCTTACCTCTCTCTCTGCCTCGTGACAGACAGCTGTGTTCTACAGAAGTCTGTGCTTCTCTCTCTCTCCCCCTCACTCCCAACAGGCACTACATCTGTGTGCTGCAGAAAGCCTGTCTCTCTCTCTCCCCGCCTTGCTCCCAATGGGCACTACAGCTGTGTGCTGCAGAAGTCTGTGCCTTCATCTCCCTCTCCCTCTCTTTCCCTAGGACTGCACACCACCAATTTCAGTCTCCAATTACCAGCCCACAATTACCTGTGTGTGTGTGTACCAACAGTTTCTTGTACCTATTTTAGTTTCTCATATGTGTTTTATGTTTGCGTAGTTATACCCTCATCTAATAAACCTAATTAATGCTGATCCTGAGCATTGGCCTTGCTTGTCAAGTCAACACATGCACATCTGGGCACGGTCTAAGGCAACATGCAAAGGGGCAAAGCTGTGGCTGGGAAACACAAGGATGAAGTCAAAGGCTAAATTCTTTGCGTGTAAGCAAGGTGTTTTTAGTTGCTTTCTAAAGTCCTAAATCATGAGTAATACACCATACACAATGCAGAATTTAGCCCAAATTCTATAGTGTAGATAGTTTTACCTTTTGTCTGGGTACTGGTTTTACCACATGATTATGAAAGTGTGTGTGCCCATACACATATGTGCACGCCTCATATTTTTAGATAAATGCACCTAGTATTTTTTAGATACAAAATAACTAAATGGAATAATCATCATCAAATATCTCTCTAGCTTAAGTCTAATTTTCCTAGTTTGTTTTCTTACAGATATAATAAAGATTTCATTTATATCTGGCACATAAGTAAATCTATTCATTTTAAGTTCAAACTTAAGAGCCATATTTTCATTTGGTCTTCATTATAGTTTGCACCAGAAGGAAAAAAATGAACCACAAGCCAAAACTTCTGCTACTAAAAAAAGATCTCATCAGACCCTCTCTGTAGAAAATATTGATTCTTCTAAGTAATTATTCCATTATCAGAGAAAGCAATCCCATTAGATTTCTTCACCATTCAATTAAACTAATGTTCATTTATTTTTTATTGAGGCTCATAACAATCTGATCTAATCACTCATGAATAACTTCTTTCCCCTGCACCATCCATCCCCAAATCCTTGCTGGAAGGTATATAGAACTTTTTGTTTAAAAAAAAAAGGGGGAGGGGTTTAGCATAAGAGCAATTTCAGCTACTTCTACATATACCATTGAATGAAAGTGAAAAATAGCTCTGAAATGATAAATATGTGAACTTTGAGTCAAGGCTTGAAATATTAAATAAGTAATTCTTGTATTTTCTTTCTATCCCAGTATCTCTGCTGTGAAAGAGGTAGTGAATTGAAAACATTATATGATACTGTTGGAGAATGTAAAATGAATGGGAAACTGTTATAGTTCTTGCTTACATTAGGGACACATACTGTGCTTACTCAATTCAGGAAAACCAACTTACATGAGCAGTAGTTTTGTTCATGCATAGAGAATGCTGCATGGCCTGGAAACTGTAATTTATGGGAAACTGGGTCTGACTGAAGTATTTTTTTGCACATCAGGAAAAGGCAATGCAATAATTGAGGACTGCTGGCAGAAAATGTTAGGTCTGTATGGAACTAATGCTTTAAGTATTGTTGTGGTAAAGAGCAGAAATAAACTAGGCTTCAAATTTTGACTCTGTATATTTGTGCAAGATATTTTCTTTAAAAGAAAATATTTTTCCTCTTGTTTTCAGGGAAATGAATGTAAACAATACTCTAAAGGGCATCTGTTTTAACTACTATAAAGATATACAAAAATATCTTCCTTCCACAATTAGCCTTTTAGCAACCTTTTTTTCCCCTTGGCATTATTGAAATGTAAGTACCAGTATAAAACTGTGACAATTATGAAATTTGTTTCATTCACTGAAGGATTTCACAATCATCAACAACTAAAACATGGGTCTAATGTAATATGCCTGATTCTTCTCTTTTTTTTTCCCCATTGGCAAAATCCAGAGTAAAATAAAACTGTTAAAACTGAACCAATGCAGGTGAAATGAGTAGGAATGAATGGTATTTTGTTTGCTTGGTTTGTGTTTAGAAGACTGCAAATACTTTTGATAATAAAAAACAGTTTGAAAATAGAGCCCTATTTTTAAAAGGGAGGACAACAAACAATCATCATCATCACTGTTATTATTAGTATAATTGCTAGGTTAGCTGGATATTTATAAAAAGCTTTGTTTTTATAGTTTCAAGATGAACGGATGTCAAGGCTACTGTGTGTCCTTAACCTTACATTTCATCTACCCTACAGGGAAAA
This sequence comes from Gavialis gangeticus, assembly GCF_001723915.1. Classification (NCBI taxonomy): domain Eukaryota; kingdom Metazoa; phylum Chordata; order Crocodylia; family Gavialidae; genus Gavialis; species Gavialis gangeticus. Next base: position 20,343,243 of record NW_017729030.1, read on the forward strand.
TCCAGACCTCCTCCTGTATGGAAATACTTTGCATTTTATCTCAGGTCACTTTGGCTTTTTCTGTTGCCCTGTATATTTGAGTCTAATGACAGTGGCATTCTTTCAAGAGTTCAAATCTCCAGTGAACAGCTCTCTGCAGATTTAAGAAGAAAATTGTATGGCATTATTTTTTTAACTGTTATTCAAATGAAAACAAACAGATTATAGCAGGCCTCAGGGTCTGGCACCTGGTACGGCCTGTGGTTCGACCCACCTGCCAGCTCTTTTCCAGTCCCACCTCACCTCCAGTTTCTCCCCTGCCATAACTTCAGTGTTATCCTTTGGGTTGGGGAGGTGATCCCTGGAGCTGGGGATAGCCTCACTGGTTCTCTCTGTAATTGGCTCTACCTTCAGAGCTAGGTCTTCTCCATCTGAGGTCTGTGCTCCCCCACCCTCAAGCACTTCTCCTTTAAGGAAGTGCTCTCCCAGGCTTGGTCCCCTAAGTCCTCAGCTCCTGGTCATCAGTCCTGACTATGAAGCCTCAGAAAAGGCTGCTGCCATTTCATGCTGCCAGACTCAGCCCCTGTAGCTCAGGGCTAACTTCTGGTGCTGATAACAGGAAGTGCTACCCAGCCTCCCCACCCATGGCCTCCTCCTCTTCCTTGTAGCCACAATCTATTCCTCTGGTAGAAAAACTACAATACAAAACAGCAACCTAACTAGTCCTAACTTAAAAGTAAACCCATCTGGGGCTCTGGGGCTCAAGCCCTGCTTCTTAGGTGGGCTGGGTTCCTTCCTCCTACCCCCAAGTACTTCTCAAGTTGGCTTGGCTCCTTGCTGCTGCCAGCTCACTCCTAGGAGCATTTTGATCTCCTGCAGCCAGGGCCAGACTACCCCTCAACTGGGTAGGGACTGGGTTTAGATGCCCAAGCACCACCTTCTTTGAGTCATGTGACTGACTCTCTGACACCAAGGGGCCAGGTGCAGATGATAATAGCATCATTAACCACCTAGGATTTTTAGTTCTTGGCTCAGTCCACCTGCGCAGCAATTACCTGCTGCCATTTCTAGTCCCTAGTTTCCGTTCTTCCCCAGCCTTCCTAGTAAAAGAGGCAGGGGGTCACATATTACAATCAGATCTTCTGAAAGATTTTTCCCCTGTCTAGGTAAATTGTGTAGCAGATCATAGATAATTTCACTGCAGAAAGACCTCTAAAATTAACCTTATTTTACTCTTCCACCAACAAAAGAAATAATTACCTGGCAAAAGGAATCCCTATTAAAGATAATAGGTATCATGAACAAAGGGAACAGCTTTACAATAAAGACTGAACAGTCAAGCTATAAATTAGCACAGGGAGATATAGATTTAACTGGAAAAAAATTCAAAGTTCATATGTCCATTCTTCCAGTATTCCAGACTTTTTAATCTAAGCGACCTTTATTTTATATTATGTATTTTACCACAATGGTGTAAAGAAAGTCTGTAATTTTAATAATAATAATAATAAATCAAATAATAAATAAATCAGGCTGTTTACAATCACAATACTCCCAATGGAAACCTTAAGTGTACAGATGCTCACACAATTTTTTCTAGACCAAAAATGGTGGTTCCAAGAGAAAACACAATGCCACATAGGTAGAAGTGGTTCCTAGGAGAGTTTCTCCTCAGAGAAAAAAAAAACAGTATTTGCATTTACCCTTCCAACAAAAGTCATAGCACCATTTGCCAGCATCCCAGGATGCTCCTTAGAAGTCCCACTGGGTCTAGAGAGCCAGTCTGTGACTTGGGCTGGACTCTACTCTTTCAGTTAAGCATGGAGCAAACTCCTCCCCTGACTGCCTCAGCCAGAAAAGCCCATCCCCTTTCACCATCTCCACACCGGACTCCAGGGCTAGAGTTAGATGCAGGGTGCCAAGGAATCTATGTCCCCCATGTGACTCAAGCCCCCTAGACCCCAGACACAGACCTCCAAGATCCAGAAATTAACATGACTGCAACAGAGAAGAGAGGAGACACACTCTAGGTCTTCTCTCTCAAAAACCTCAGAGCAGAGAGGGAGGGAGGAGAGATTGTGAGAAGGAGTTCCCTGGGGTACTGGTCTCTAGGTGTGGCCAGCCAAATCACTGATGCCTTGTGCACTCATCTGCCCTCAGTACTCTCCAGCAGCCAGAAGAGCTTGCAGAGCATGCTGGGATATATGCATGAAGGGCCTCTAGCTGTGGGCTATCAGAAGTGCAGGCTATCTCTGTGGCACTCACTGGCACCTCTCGTGTTTGTACATTGCTTTTTCCTAGAGGGAGAACAAAATCACAGACCTTATAGTTCGTCTGTACATTGGCATGCACACTTAACCAACCCCAAGAGGAAGGCAAAGAACAGTTTCCCAGAACAAATCACAGTTGAAATTAAACAATTCACAACAGTAGTATTTCAAGTATGTTGTTTTACTATACCTATTGAGTATTGACTAGAATTCCTTCATGACCTGTAAATATCACTAATATTATAGAATGTCCCTTCACAGAAATATGGCAAATTTATTTTTGCCTTTATTTCATGAGTTACACTTTTGTATAAAAACAGTGTGAAATCTTGGCCTGATTCAAGCAAATTGGAATTCTGCCATTACTTTAATATGGCCAGAATTTCACTTACAGATTTTAAATTCCTTGAATGTCCTGCATGTCAATCCACGACAGTAGTCTACTTCAGGAAAATATACCTATTTTTAGTTGATAACCAATATAGCTACTCTGTTAGAATTCTAAGGCACTGCCAATTCAGACAGCTTATTACCAACAATCTAGAGTCTCTTTTTTCTCCCAGACTCATTGTCCATCATACAGCTCCATTAATTTCAACAGGGCATGGACTAACTTTAACAGGGCATGGACAGACATAAGTCTATGTCCATGCTTATTGATGCCATATTTGGACTTGTAAAGATACAAGACCAGAGAGCATTCAAGAAGGGAAGTAAAGAGGTCGGTGGTTAGAGGAGAACAGAATAGGATTAGGGAAGAGAATTAGGCAAACAGGGCATGGACAATGGGCTACTGCTGAAAATGAAGAAAAAATGCTGATACTATAAAAACAATTGGTGCCTGTACACGAGTCAGGCGGCTGCTCTGGTGCACTGTAATTACAGCACATCACAGCAGACTTAAATAATTGAGTCTGCCGGACTGTGGTAATTACTGTGCCCTAGCCAGCCTCCACATCTCATGTATCCATACCCCTGTGCTTCAGAATGGCAGTGGGGGTGCTTTAACTAAAGCTCGTTCAATGAGATTTAGATAAAATGCCCCTTCCACCATTTTGAAGCATGGGGATGCTGATACATTAGACGCTCCAGGCTCTTTAATTAAAGCGGCTCAGAGCTGCTCTTATTAGAGCCACCACTTCCAGAACACATGTAAAAATGCCTGAAGATGTCCCATGTAGGACCATATATCTATTCCTAAACTGTTATAAGGCATGTTGATGCCAATGTTATGATGTGGCAGAGACAGAAACACATTAGAAGAGGAGAAATATATGTGTAGACTTGTATGACCTGGGAAATATACTTGGAATTAATCATACTGCAGTTTGGCCACTTACCTAGTGATTGTAAAATGGTCTATTTTTCCTGAGTTTACTGGCTGTGCAAACTGTTCACTGATAACTTTGTCCATTTCTCTTGCTTTGTGCACATTGATTTCCAATCCACAAAGGTTTGGATGTTCTCATTTGCTTGCCAAGAGTAAATCCTTCAGGAACACTGTTGTCCTCTATTGTAACGACAAGGAGGAAGGAAGAGAAAGATCAACTTCCATCTCCTTTTAAAAGCAAAGTTTCACCAATAAATAAATAAATAAATAGTCCAGGGGTAGGCAGGCAACCCTGGCATTAATCACTGGATGGCTACTTTATGCAGCAGGAGTAAACAAAAAAAAAGACAAAACTTAAAAAAAAAATAGAAAATGAAGAAAAACATGTGTTTCTCATTTTTGTATCTATTTCAGAGGTTGGTAACTTTTTAAGAGTGGCAGGCTGAATTAACAATGCTTGGGCTGAAAATGGGCTGATGCTTCTGACCCAGCTGCCTCCATCATGTCTTCTGACTGCCAAATTTTCATGATAATTCCATCATAGAATCCCCTTTTCAGACTTGCTACTAATTTCTCAGCTATGCAGGCTAAAAATCACTTGGTGGATCACAGGCCAACCCATGATCTAGATCCCAGGGTAATGTATGCGGTACAGAAAAAGCTATAAAGGACATAAGGGATTTAAGGACACGTGGAGATCATGAAAAAAAAAAAGAAAAAGTGATGTGTGAGGAGAAAATGATAGCTAAATAGAAGGAAGGAATTGTTATCTTTTCTAGTTGTTTTGACATATGACCCAATGTTTCTACTTCTTGTGCAAGTTTAATTTTGGTATAACTCACTTCAAACTTAAATCAATGCGAAGCAATAGAAAAATCAGGGCTATCATTTCTATTTTTGTATGTTGCTTCTTTGGTCTTAATAAGCTTCATCCCTCACTGCCTTGTGCATTATTAAAATGTAAGTGATACAAAGTAAAAAGTGATATTATCGTATTTACCTGAATCTAAGAACATCCCCCCGCAAAAAATAATTATACTCTCTATATGGAAAATTTATAAATGTATTATAATTTTCCATGTATACAAACTAATTATTGAAGGATCATCTGTCAGCACAGACAGAGCCTGCTGGTTTTGGAGCAAAAGTAAGCAGGGTGGGGTGGAGGAGAAGAAGTGGTGCAGGAAAGGGAGATGGTGATAGGTGCCTGGCCCCTACCCCACCTCCACATGACCTTGTCCTCAATTCCAAAATGAGGGTCTTTTCCCCCATGTTAAATGTGGGGATTGTTTTGGAATTGAGTGAATATGTTATCATATTACCAGAATAAATTATTTTGTTTTTGAAAGCAAAAATAAAGAAAACAAGATTTTTTTTCCAGACTTATGGCTACACAGAGCATGGATACAGCCTAATTTTCAGCGTACTCACCTTCCCTTTCCTGATTACTTACAATCTGAAACCCTAGCTTCTGCTAAAAATTGGTCTCTGGAGATCTATAAAAATTGCTGAAGAGTCACCAGGGCTGTGAAATAGGAGGAGACCAAAAGTAGCCAACACAGCTAAATTTCCTTAAGAAGGTTAGCTTGAATAGTGAAACCTCAAGATAATTAAAAAGGAGAGGTGATCATAAACACCTGTGAAGAACAATAAGCCATTAAGTTAATTGGCTCCCTCAACTACCTGAATAATAATGCCAATACTACCACACTGTAGAGCAGAACTCAAATTCCTTCAGTTCAGGGCGGGGGAGTGGGGTTTTCCTGCTTAAGAAATGCACCCCAATTTTGGAAGGCTAGGTTTTGGGAGAAGGGTGCATGAGTAAGCAAGTACATGTGATATTTTTATCCCACTTTGTCATACAATATCTTAGCATGTCTCAAGATTCATAGTTCAATTTTATATCAAAGTATTTCATTTTCTTAAATCTAGTAGCATATTTATCCAAATCCAATATGACTTGAAAGATGACATCCCCAATTACTAGATTCTAGACATGAAAAATTATAAATTTGTTATACATTTTCATGTCTAGAATAATTATTGGTGAGTCATCTTAAATTTGTCCCCACCTACTATTGCAGCAGGAAAAGCAGTGGTTGGGCAGCATGCAGTATGCCCCATGCCCCTTATTCCCCTTGCTTCTTGCTCTCTGCTGATGCCTACACCCCTAGCACCTGCCCCTCTGCTGCCTGGTCCCACTCCCCTGCCACTTGCCCACTTCTGAAGCCTGCTCCTCCCCACCACTTGCTCCCCTTTTTGTCTGCCCCCTTCACCCCTGCTTACACTGTGCAGCTACTCTGGCTCTGTCTCCCCCATGGCACAGAGCATCCGGCCCAGCCAGGCAAGCGTAGCAGATTTGACCCCAGCTCTGGCCCTACCACTGCCCAGGTAACAGCAGGGAAAGTATGGGAGGCAGGGGGGAAATACATGGTACAGTGTGGGGTGTAGGGAAAGGGATGTACAGTACAAGGGGGTGACATGGAAGGGAGAAGCAAAAAAATGGGAGAGAGATTTTCAAAGGCAAAAGTGGTGATAAGCCATAAGAAGTGATCTTAGTCTGCTTATTAGGTGTCTAACTGGATTTAGGTACCCAAGTGAGATTCTATTTCAGTTTGCCTGAGTTCCTGAAAAACAATTAATAGAAAAGATGGAGTTGCCTCCTGTTCACTGCTTTTTATTAGGTAATCTTACATTTAAAATGATGGTGTGTTACAAAAGTAAGCATAGTAATGTTTTTTTCAGGGACACAAGGGTGGAGTAAGATCACACTTCAGTCCCTATGTGGAATAGGATCTAATGGGAATTATGCACCTAACTTCTCCTTGTGCCTTGGAAAGTCTTTGCTTGAGTACAGAGTGTTAACTCCAGCAAGCTTTACAAAATGCAAAATTTGCATCTCACAGAGCACAGGAACACAGACACCTCACCACAAAAGAAACTCCTGCCCAGAAGAGCTTTCCATCTTTTCACTCCTCTGTGAAATATGAAACATCATAACCTGAAGGAAATATGCTTTTACATCCTACTTGCCACCAGACAACTTCAAAGTTAAAATACTTTTTCAACCTTTCTCTGTGCCTAACCTGGACAAAATGAACTATTCCAAACAGGAGACTTTACCACACCTTCAGCTGTCCTGTGATACATGAATTTTCATTTCTTCTAGGATAACTTTTACAATTTCTGCTCTCTCCCATGCCTTATGAAGGGTGTGTGCACCCAAAAGCTCGCAAATAAATAAAATAATTTGTTTGCAATTATCTAGTTGGTCTAATAGAACATATCACTTCCTCCATGAGTTTTGATTCCTTTTGCTTCTAGACCAGCAGTTCCCAAGCTCTGACAGATTGCGTACCACCAATTTAAAACAATATAACCTTAAGAACCACCAACACATTTTTCATACACATAGGCAACATACTACGTATTAAAACAATATCAAAACATTTAGTAATCATAAAACATTGTTTTATCAGTTACGGTAGCTATATAAAACAGCTAAAAGTTAAAAATTTGATCATGTTTTTCTGTGCAATAAAAAAAATAGCTGCAATTGTGATTTTAATCGCACAGCTAAAAATTCAAAATTATGCAAGTATTTTGTATGGTTGTGGGGTCGTGCTGGGGTTTGTATGTGGAGAAATTGAAGATGTAGGGGGCTGTGGGTGTGTGTGGGGGGTCTGGAGCCCATGGAGGGGGGGGGTCCCCACACGTCCTGGCAGGATGTGGGGTACTGTGGGTCAGGAGTGAGGTGCAGCAGCAGGACTGAGTAGCCTGTGGCTTGGGAGTGACAGACACACACAGTTAGCACACATAGTGGCAAGCAGGTAGGTCTGTGGAAGGGGAGGAGAAGAGGGAAAAAGGTAGATCAAGGCCCCCACAGTGAGGGGCAAAGTGAGGCTGGGGTGAATGGGACCCTAAGGCCAGGGTGGGTCATGGGGTGGAGCCATGGATGGCTTGTCTAGTGCTGCTGGGGGAGGCATGGCTCCCCACCATTGTGCACACCCCAGGAGAGGCATGGGGGGGCAAGTGTGTCCCAGATCTGTGCTTGGAGCAGAGGTGGATGGCCCACTGCAAACTGGGCTCGGCACCCTTCTGCTGCTGCCATAACAGGCATGGGTTCTCCCACCCTGCCCAGTCTCTTGGGAGTAGGGAGGGAGAACCCTCCTATTCATCACCACTGCTGCTGCCTCAAGGCACCCCTCAGAAAATACCAGTTTTTAGATTTCACTCATGTTTTGTCTACAGAAAGAAATACAGCATATTTTCTGTTGCAAAGAACTGGAAAAGCCTACAGCAGGTCAGAATATTTTTAACACCCTGGATTCTTATTTGAAATCGCTGAGTTTATCTTGTGAATCATATTCACACTTCCAACAATGCTAACATTGTGTGTATCACCTCATGACACCCTTGAAAGTATCTCAAGACACCCCAGGATGCTGCCCCATCCTGGTTGGGAATCACTGTCTTAAGGCAGGATAGGATCTCAACCTAAGAGACAGATATGTTTACTACCCATGGCATTATTTACAGTTTAAGTGTGAAAGAAAAATATCCTGTAACATTGTAATGGACTGCAGAATAGGAGAAACTCCTTCATTCTAGTTCTATGTATTTATTATCATAGGTTAAAAAAAAAACAGAATACAAAAAAAGAAATCAATACAGTGGTCAAGAATATATAGTAACAGACATCTTTTAAGATTCAAAAAAAGATAAAGCTATGCTAGCAATAGTCCAAAGAAAAAATATCATGCATTATAAATAAATAACCCTTGGAGTAACAGATTCTTGCATCAGTTTTCAAGGTTTCATCTTCATATTAGGTATGTTTCACCTTCAATAGTATAAGACTGAGTAATAATTGAGAAATTTTAGAAAGACTGCCTAAAATGTTCAAGATTGCTTGGAACAATATTGACAATACTGTTAGGATGTTAAAGGAAAAGAGAAACCAGTAGGTGTTTGCCATTGACTTAAGCTAAATTTAGTTGTATTTCATGCTGTAATTAATATGTAGAGAAGCACTGATTGAATAGTTTCCAATAGAAACAACTACTCAGAGGGACATTAAAATGATAAGTTTGAGAGAGTTTTTTTTATTGTTGATAAGAAAAGAAGTGTTAATTGGCAAATATGTGAAATGTTAAGGTCGTAAAATGCCAAGAGGTTCAAGGTTCTTGTCAGAAGTAATAAGGAGGTGTGGAAGGTTTAAACTTTAGAAGGAAAATGAACATCCAGAGAATATATGGTGCTACTGCAGAGCATGTTACCAAGGAACTGTATCTCCCTGTTAAATTGTTTGGAAGTAGGCATGTTTAAACTCTGTACTCAACACATGTGAAGCAACTTACTTTTACTGCCAATATCTGGCCTTCCATTTCCAGAAGTTCCCTGCATAGTCATCTTTTATACAGTAGTGTAATGATTATATAACCCACTAATAAACCTTAGTTATGACTCCTTCTCTAGGGTGCATCCACACGAGTGTGCACGTACCTCTTGCCCCACCTCAGACCCCTTTGAGGGGGGCAACAGGCACCTGCAGGAACAAAAAAATGTTTCTGGTGCTGCAAACTTGCAGTGCGGGGAGCAAATTAGACCCCTTTATATCCAGGGGTCTAACAAAAGCAAAATATAAAAAAGTAGGGCAGGGTCCTCCATAGAGATGCTCTGGCTGCCAGAAGATCTCTATGGTTGCCCCTCTCCCTGGTGCTGAAACACATGGCTGGCCAGGCCACCTGTTTCAGTACCAAGGCTCCAATGCCAGTGAGTAAGGGATCGGGGGGCTGGAGGAGGGGGGAAGGGATTGTGGGGGGAGCACACAACAACCCCACCCACTCCCCCAGCCCTCCTCCCCTTGACAGCCTCCCTGAGGCCCCTGACCCCTGCCATGGCCGGCCCCTCCCCCTACCAGC
>NW_017729030.1:20353307-20354923 GCF_001723915.1 Gavialis gangeticus
CCCCCCACCCCTGCTTCTCAGGTAAGCAGAGGTTTTTTTTCCCATGTTTTTTCTGTACTTTTTCTGGGTTTTATTTTTTAAGTGATGGTGCTTGGGGTTCTGGGGGTAGCCTTGGGGGCCTGGAAGTGCAAGATGGGGGGTGGGGTTGGGTGGGAAAGCCATTGGAGGTGTCTGGGGGAGTGGAGGGGTGAGGCTGAGAGAGGCAGCCACTGGAGGGGCTGCAGCAGTTGGTGGGGGATAGCACCAGGTGGGGCAGCAATCAGGGGGCTGGGGTGGGGCATGTGGGTCTTGCGGAGGGGTGGTAGCTCCTGTGGTGGCCATTTGGCCCCCGTTGGGGTCCCGTACCCCTTGTGTGGTGGATGAACCTCCTGTTGGGGGAGCCATACACCTTGTGAGAGTACTGAACCCCCTGTTAGGGATCTGAACACCTTTTGGGGTACTGAAACCCCTTTTCAGGGGCCAAACCCTATGTGTGGGGGACAACCCCCCTGTTGGGGGGCTGAATACCCTGTTGGGGGATGTAGCCTTTGTGTGGGGGCTGAACCCTCTGTTGGGAGGGTGAACCCCTTGTGTGGGGATATAACATCTTGAGTAGGGGCTGAACTCCCTGTTTGGGGGCCATAGCCCTTTTGTGTGGGATGAACCCCTTGTGTGGGGGCCATCGCCCTGTGGGAGGGCAGCAAAATATGTATTCATTAATTCATGAAACCTGTATTTAGAGTACACTTTATTATTATGATAAGAGACTTGCTTTAACACTGTAGATATACCAATAAAACATTGTCCAATTGATTGCTGTCTCTCTCTCTCTTTCTCTCTCTCTCTTTATAGTGGTCTTTTGTTTTACTTGTAGAGGAACATGGCAGCTGGCTCAGAGGGGCAGATGACTCTACTGGCTTTGCAGTCCCTATCTGGGTCTGGCAGGTGTGCAGCAGGTCACAGCCAGGCAGCAGTCCCCACTGCCAGACTGCTGCAGTGGGTAGAGGGTGCAGGAAACTCTCAGGGCTGCTTCAGCAGTCCAGCTGGCACAAGGGGTAATGCCCCCAGGTACCAATTGGCTGGGCCCCAGAAGCTCCTGAGAGTGAGTAGCCCTGAGGTACTTGCCAAGGTGGATTTTTATACTGCTGGGGCCAGGATAGGGCAGGTTTTTATACTGCTGGGGACAGCACAGGTGCTGTCCCTGGGCTCTAGCTCCCCCTGGCTGAATATCTGGGAGGATCCAGGTAGAGTTATTTTGCTCCAAGTAGCACAATCTGCTCCACACCAAAGTGCATGTCTGTGCACGTGCACTGAGGCAGAAAGCTGCAGCTCAAATTTACACCACTTCTATTTGAGCTGCTGCCACCACACGTTTGCATATGTGGACATGCCCCTAAAGGCTGTCTATGCATATTATTCAATGTTTTTTTTGTGCCTAATATATAAACAGCAGGAAGCAGAACACAGACCTCCCATTTGTTCCATGGCAGTTCCCACCCTCACTTGCTGTCCCTTTGCCAAATTCATCTTGAAATGCACAGCCGCTCACCAGATTTTCTATCTAGATGTACAGAACATCTAGGTAGAAGAAGTCCAATGTGGTGCCTATCTTCAAGAAAGGGAGGAAAGTGGATCCG
>NW_017729030.1:20355945-20357307 GCF_001723915.1 Gavialis gangeticus
TAACATAAGGAAGAATTTCTTTACTGTCTGAGCCCCCAAGGTCTGGAATAGCTTACAATTGGAGTCGGTTCAAGCACCTATATTGAACACCTTCAAGAGTAAATTGGTTGCTTATCTTGCTAGGATCCTATGACCCCAGCTGACTTCCTGCCCTTCAGGAACTAGATGATCTTCTGAGATCCCTTCCTGTCCTAATGTCTATGAAATCTATAAACCCCCATCCAAGCCTCATTGCTACCTTGGTGGTCAGGAAACTCTTCTGTAAGAGGGTTTTAATTCTGTCAAGCTGAAGAAAAACTATAGCCTGGGTCTTCCATTTTCTGGATGAGTGCCATAGCTACTAGGTTATTTTATAGAAAATGTACCCTATAGTTTGTGATCTCTAATGGGCACCTACCTTTTGAATGTGTGAACATCCATTATCATGTGACCTAAATTCTTTGTGAATCTCAGCCTAAAAAGCTTGTGGGTCCCCTGTTAATGAGCTTCATGAGTATGTGGGAAAATTAAGGTATAAAGGAGCAGAAACAGATCTAGGGTTTTACAGAGGGTGGTGTGGTTGCTGCGACCAGTGTTGTAGGGGTGGCTGCGCCCCATCTTCCCCACACCCAGCCTCCTGTCCCTGTTGCCACCCCCCACCAGTGCAGGCAGAAGGTGCTGCAGGTAATAATTCCCCTCTCTTCTCTTCCACACTCAGAGGCACATCTTTTTCCTCTCCTTCCCTTCTGCATCCCTTCCCTTCCCATTTCACCCATTCTTCTGCCTGCCATTGGCAGGTGCTGTTCCAGGAGTGAGACAAGCTCATGCCTGGTCCAGCTGGGCTGCTCAGTGGCACCACTCATCTGGTACTGTGGCAGTAGTGGCAGTGGCCAGAGGGCATGTTTCCCTTCCCTGTGCCTGTTCCCAGGCTGGCAAGTAACACCCAGGGGCAGTTGGCAGAAAGGGGGACTGAGCCTGCCTGTCAGGGTCCAGGACTGAGTGCAGATCCACTGCATCCCATCTGGAGCAGATGGGAGCTCCCCGTCCCACCCAGATGTTATCCCAGGGGCAGGCATAGAGGGGGGAATGGAAGGGGAGGGGATGTTCCTTTCAACACAGAAGGGAAGGGATGGGGAGAATGCTTACCTTCTTTTCAACTTAAACCCCAGCTGCTGCTCTGGTGGCATGAGTGGAAGGGGGGGAGGTGAAGGGGGGTGCAGCCAAACCTTTGCACCTCCCCTGGATCCACCCCTATAAGGGAGCATAATGGGACTCAAATTTTTGCTGGGATTGGTAACAATGATAAAAGAAGTAGAACAACTTGATAGAAAACCTGATGAGCATTTCAGCATCACAGGGAAATGTCCTTCAAACTGCCGTAGT
>NW_017729030.1:20362307-20363893 GCF_001723915.1 Gavialis gangeticus
CCTTTGCACCTCCCCTGGATCCACCCCTATAAGGGAGCATAATGGGACTCAAATTTTTGCTGGGATTGGTAACAATGATAAAAGAAGTAGAACAACTTGATAGAAAACCTGATGAGCATTTCAGCATCACAGGGAAATGTCCTTCAAACTGCCATAGTAAAAAGGCCTCTTATAACATACAAAAAATAAGAATAGACTCCTTTGATGTGTGATTAAATCTAACTTGTAGTTGATAGCATTAAGTCAGGAAATGCATGGAATAATGGTAGTTGTCATGTTGCACTGTAGGCATCACATTATTTCCTTTTTTCATGCTCATTTGGAAATCCATTAGTAATTTAAAGCGCCAACATTTATGCACCTTTAATTGCACCTAGTTATACATGAGCATTAACCACAACCATTTACAAAAGCAGGTTAGATTAATAAGTGAGAAGTGCTTCCTCCAAGGATGTATAATGAGATACATTTTCATATGAAGTCTAACTTTATATCACATTTAATATTTCTCTGATAGTGTTGGAGTGATGTTTTAGCCACAATGGTCCAAGAATTATGCAACAGGAAAGGCTTTTTATGCATAACTTTTATTGGATCAACTGTATGGTTGAAACAGACTTAGAAAAGTTTTGAATACGAAACATTTTTCAAAAGCCATAGTGTTTTCTTCAAATTGTTAACAAGAGAATAGGTTATGGTACTGAAATTCCAGCTTGGACATATGCCTTCATATAAAAGTGTTCAGAAAATATAATTGATTAGGTAAACTTTTGCATGTCATTTACTTGGAAGTGTATTTGTGTATGAATTAATAAATATGTGCTTATTTTGCATTATGAATCATCAGAGGACTATATAATCCTGAGTGTAATCAATGACAATTTGCAGAAAGAATAATTACATGCTCTTAATTAAGATTATATATTTCATGTACTTAAGTCTTGAGTTTGAACTATATTTACCAGTAAAAGTATGAGTCTATTAAAAGTTAATATTTAAATGACACATTTCTGCAGTGGTGCTGGTCTACATGGGCATTTAGGAGTTTGGGGGGGTGGGGCACTTTCATTAGAGCGACTCTGAGAACCACTTTAATTGAAGCACCCAGAGTATCTTGTTTATCAGCATCCCCACATTGTTAAAAGGCGTTGGGGTGCTTGTTCAATAACCTTTAGTTAATGGAGTCCTGCAACCATTTTTCAGTGCAGGGATGCTGATACATCAGACGCTGGAGTCTGCTGGAGTGTAGTAGTTACCATGCGCCAGCAGACTCAATTCATTGAGTCTGCTTCAACATGCTGTAATTACAATGTGTTGGAGCAGTTTCACTGCTCATGTATAGGTCACCAAGTACCAGCCACCAGGTTTGAGATTTTGGCTAGTGTTAGCAAAGGTCTCGCTGTCAGTTGAGTGGGGCTAAAAAAGTGGATTCAAAAGACTTTGGATCAAATCTTTACCACATAATTTAAAAAAATTTGTGCCTGTAAATTAGTAAGTATGGAACAAGAAGCCATAATTTTATTTATTCCACTTTCGCAGGAAGAATTTAAGGTTAAAGATATATATGTCTGTACAAACACACACAC
>NW_017729030.1:20364015-20371518 GCF_001723915.1 Gavialis gangeticus
ACACACACACACACACACACACACACACACACACACACTAATATTTACATAATGTATTAATAAATGTGTACATACTATGCATAAAATCATTATATATTTATATGAATAACATGCATCAAGCAATACACTGGGAAGATATACACATTATATATAATGGGCACAAATATATATAATGGGCACGCACATATTATGTATGTGATTATATACCTATATAATAATATCAGAGTATGCACACTTTTATTAGTGTATTTTAATTATATATATATATATAAAATAGCAATAATTAGTGTGTATGTATGGATGTGTGTGTGTATATATACACATAGATACATACATATATGGCAATATGTGTATTGCTATGTTTGAACCAATACATGAAGGTCACGTCTACACAAGCGGTGGACTGTGTAGTTGTTACTGTGCAGGCATTTGGTACTTGCAGAAGCAAATACTAAATAACTGTGCAATAACCAGCATTAGTACACAGTACCATTGTTACACATTTTTTTTGTCAGATGCTACTGTGTAGTAACAACAAGTTACTGCACAGTGGTGGCACGTCATGGTTCCTGCCAACGTTACTGTGTTGTATCAATGAGCTACTGAGTAGTAGCTTGTTGCTATTATGCAATAGCATCTCATGTAGATGCACACTTAATATTAAAATTTGAAAACTTTTCATTTTATAAAGCCAGCATGCAATTGTTTTGCTTTCTGCTACCACTGATTTTTATTGCTAACCAGATCTTTAACCTATATTCATCCTAATAAATAAAATATGATATTATATAAATGCATGTATATATTTAGTTATAGAAATATATGTATATAAATAAACATATTTTCATATGATATGCATATTATAGCTAGCTAACTATCTCTGCATTTTTCTTACCAGAGCATTTTCTTCTATGAACTTACTTTAAATTAATGCAGGGTCAGTTTCAAAATAATGCAATTTATTCTTTTCATAGTCTTGAACAATATTTATACACACATGCGCATATACACACTATTTGCATATTTTAAATATATTCGATATGTCTAAATATTAGGTGAGTGAAGGAGTTGCATGCACTTTGTAGTAGTATAGATCTTTTCTTCACTCTGAACAAAAACGAGGGCTTTACTTCTTTTCTTTCAATCTTTCTCTATTCACTTATGCTTCACTTTAATGAAAAGGTAGAGGTGAATTTCTTTGCTTTTGTATAATTCTAAACTCAGAGGTATGAATTCATCTCATAGAGGTTATTCATAGCAGAAAAAAATATTTTAAGCTAAAAATATCAAACTGAAATGGCCTGGCTCCTAGAAAACAACAAAAAAAAAGCCCTTAGAAACAGCATTTGCTATATGTGCCAAGATTAATATATACAACTGTTAAACCTTGTCTTTTTTATTTTTTAAATAAAGTAGAAAAACCCAAGGCTACATATAGCCAGCCAACTCATGTAACAAAAATGTCAACATTCTCATTTCAATGCATTTGGGACTTCGCCTTAGCTTTTGCCTGTTGGCCTTTCAGAGTGGAATATTCTTCTACAAAGTTTTAGTACTTAAAAAGTTATAAAGATCTTTCTTCAAGACCGTGAAAGCAACATATTATATTATTTTAAACTTTATCCTTAAGTTAGTGTCAGACAAGGTCTCAGAGACACCTTATCAGAGTGGTTTTATTACATGCATATTATAGATTTTTAATTAATTTAATTTTTGCTTTAAGTCAATTCATCATTTTACTTGGGAGTTGTTACCTCCCGCATAATTTTTTTTTAACTCCTCTTGGATCAAGTCTCAAGATGACATTAAAGCATCTGCAATTTTCAGTCCTGTCCAGGGCAAGATTATCTCTGATTTGCTGCCACTTTCCCACCCTTTAGAAAAGAGGAACAAATCACATTTGGCACTCTACCCATCTTGTCTTTAGTCAAGAAAAGTTTTATAGTGGAGAAAAGGAACAGTTGATACAGTTTTCACTAGAAGGACTAGAAAGAACCAAGAGTGCCTTGGCATGTGCTTGAGAGAGTCCAGGGAAGAGCCACGCGCATGATCAGAGGTCAGGAAAACAGACATTACAACGACAGGCTGAGAGCTATGGGACACTTCAGCCTGGAAAAGTGCAGACTCGGGGGTGATCTGATGGCCACCTATAAGTTTATAAGGGGTGTTCATTGGGATGTGGGGGAACGATTGTTCACCAGAGCGCCCCAAGGGATGACAAGTTTGAATGATTATAAACTCCTGCAAGACTGTTTCAGGCTGGACATAAGGAAAAATTTCTTTACTGTCTGAGTCCCCAAGGTCTGGAATAGCCTGCCATCAGAGGTGGTTCAAGCACCTACTTTGAACACCTTCAAGAGAAATTTGGATGTTTATTTTTCTGGGATCCAATGACCCCAGATAACTTCCTACCCCTGGGGCAGGGGGCTGGTCTCCATGATCTCTTGAGGTCCCTTCCAGCCCCAATGTCTATGAAATGTGTAGAGCCCAGTATCTAGAGGAGAATGTGCATCATGAGACATCAAAACCCCAACTCTCACCTTTCCCAATTTTCCCAAAGTAACAAAGCTCTTACCCCCACACTGGTAGACAGAGAATTTGAAGAAGAGTTTTCCACTTCTCAGTGCACATACAGACATTACACTTAGGCTGGTTTAAGTGAACGTAGATTGATCTAAATCCATAACCATACAAAAGTTTGTTGCACATAGACCAATCTAAAAATAGTGAAAGCAGACTAAGATAGACCTGGTATAAGGTACATTTAAATTCAGACTGATTTAAGTTAGACTGATGCATCAAACTTCTCTACTGTTTCCCTAGTTAGATCACTGTCCTCCAGTATCCCAGCCTGTTTTGTGGCCTCACTACCCTTCCCTTGCGGTGAGATGCACTAGCACTTAGCTCAGTCTCACCTGTTTCAGCCAAGTGTCCAGCAGGCCTTGTCCCTGGCCTGTGCTGAGCAAGCACAGCCCCTCTCACCAGCTCCAACTTTTGCCTCCAACCAGTTGTAGGCAGGCAGCAGGGGGAAGGGAGGTGTCTGTGTTCCCTGGGCACCTGATTCCCGGGACTGTGCCCCAACACCTTCATCACCCTATCACAAAGCACCCCATGATGTATGAACAGACCCCAACACTAAGCCCAGGAGATCCTTGTGCTTGGGCACAGGCCTCTGGACCCCAACTCTGGCACCCACATACACACCCAGGGACCCCCATGCCCCCACACTCAGGCACAAGCCCAAAGACCCTGACCCTAGCACCCACACATGACATCTCAGTTGCCAGAGCCAGGTACTCTGCAACCCTGACCCAAGCATATACAGTCCTGAATACCAAGCAGTACCTGGTGTGAGAGGCTCCCCTCTGATGGATCAGGGTGGTGGGGGGCATAAAATTGGGACTGGGCCTGCATGGAGAGGAATCTGTGACTTCTGTGGCTCAGCCACTGCCAGAAGGTATCTGGACCATGTTCACCTGGAGTGCTGCAAGGCTTTTTTGACCTGAAGCTACAGGACCCCAGAGTACCAGAGCTAGGGTAGGGGAAGCACTGAGAATCCAAGCTAGAGCAAGCAGGTGGATGCCCCTGAAAACTTCAGGAATGGGTAGGGCATGACCAGATGCCTCAGCATTTCAGGTACAGGACACTGAAAATTTCCAGGCCAGGCTGTGGATCATTGCATTTGCTGGAAGCCCCTTCAAAGTTTAAGATCATGTTGGTGGCCTGGCCAGTGAAGCCCTGGTCACTCTGGAACAGGGGCTATACCCAGCTACAGTGAGAGGGAGAGTCATACATGACGATCCACACCTACATTCACCCACTGTTCCATCCATCCATCTATCTATCCACCCACCCCCTCACAGCTGGATGCTGAAACCCCACAGGCACCACTATGGACCATGGAAGCACCTAGCTCTTCTTCCTCCACTATCTAAGTCTGGACACATAGGTGGGAGTATGGGGAGATGGTACTCTCATTTTATCTGGGGCAAGGAGGAGACCCAGTACTAGATCCACAAAGGTCACTGCAGTGAGGATATGTTCAAGCACATTGCCCAACGGATGAAAATATGGGGCCACAATAGGGACTGGGTGCAGTGCTGGGGCAAGACAGAATGGATGAAAATCTAGTACAAGCACTTGCATGATGCCAACAAAAGGTCCTGATTTAAACTAGACTGCTTACAGAAAATCAGATAACTTAGATTGATTCCTCCCCTGTCTTTTTTAACGTTTGTATGCACGTACGTCTCGTAAGTTTGTATGCATGTAAGTTTGTATGTATGTAAGTGCACGCAGGTTTGTATGCATGTAAGTCTCCTAACTCCCGGGCTGTAAGGTAATCTGGGATAAATACCTGCACTCTCCCTAGTTAAGCTACTCTACTTAGTAGAAAATATTTAAATACTTTTTTATTGAGAGTGAGACAATGATTCTGTAGCTGGTTACCCAACCAAAAATAAAGAAAAATCTAAAAAACACAATTCTTTTCATGACTTTACTTAGCATGATGATGCTAATCCAATTCTAAAACTCAAAGTCCAGTTTCTTTCTTCTTTATTCAAGCCCTTACTCAGAAATATTTTCAAATAACATTAATGGGCATTTTCCCTAAATAAAGACAGCAGAATGTGGTCTCTTATGCCTGAACACATTCTATAAAATAGGTAAAGTTATTAAAAATCTGTCAAACTAGTATACTGTATTTGTGACACATGCTGAATTTGTAGCAAATATATAAGTAGTACTGCAATAGTGCTGCTTTATTAAGAGCATATGTTTTAAGGATTAACAACTAAAGACTTAGACGATACATATATCATGTAGTAAAATACCGAAAGTATTTAAGGGACAATAAAAAGGTTATGTAAGTCTTATGAAATGCTATATTCTCAATTTTCAAGAGCTCTTAAAAAACCTTTCTTGCACTATGGCTGACCAGGATTTATCAAATGGGCCTTTTCCAATCTGTCTAGTTTACAGGAGGTGCATACCTTTTTAATGTGCATGCAGACATGACAATTATGGCATTGATACACATACCTTTTAGTTCTTGAATGCACCAGAGAAACACTGCTTCAGAGCAGACTCGATTAACTGAGTCTGCTCTGCATGCGAGCTGACGTGCACGGCATTGCAACACATGCAGTTTTATAAGTGGCGAAATGAGCGTCAGCATGGAGAAAATAGTGATGATATACTTTTGAACCAAAGCACCGCCAAGGTGTTTTAATTCAAAAGCACACTGCAGCCATTTTCTTTGCACGGACATGTATGTTGCCGCTTATACAACTGCAAGCGTCACAGCGCTGAATGCTTTTCAAAGTGCTTGGTGCTGTGGTGCTTACACATGTAAAAATGCCCTAAGTAGGGTTATGTCAATTGAATTGTCAAATTATAAATATGTTCAGGGAGTTGAGATCAGGAAAAAAAATGGCCAGCTTGATCTAATGTAGTTTACCTAAGGAGATGCACTATGTAGATTGGGATAACCCAGGCTTGAACTAAGCAAAGGTGCATACTTGTTTGGAGTTCACCCCTGGAGCTGAAAAAGCCCAGCCACTTACTGTAGCCCCAGGGCTTCACTTTTCCTACCTGGTCCCACCCTGGCTGGGTTATTTATAACCCTCTGGCCACCCTACCTTCCACTCAGTTTACTCACCAGCAGGGCTTTCGGCTTTGAAATCCCTCTCATGATCCTCGAACATTTTGGGGTTTTTTTTAGCTATCACTTGCAAGAGAAGTAGGAAATAGGACAGGGATAGGTTCAATACAGAAAAAAAGATGTGCATATCCTTTTCCTAATACATTAACAATAATCCAACTTGCTCTTGTTACTATATTTCCTTTCTGAAGTTACAATCCTTGCCTCACCAATAACTGTAGATAACAGTGTTCCAGAAAACATCATTCGTCTCCATCCTTTAAACTGAATCTGTTTTAATTGCATACCAGAATAGTAGTTAATTTCTACATTTTCAGTGCACATAGTCTGGAGTTTTAGTTGTATATTGTAATTTTCTCTAAGGGCACATCAGCACATCCAAGCACGTGTGCTTGCAGCAGCTCAAATAGAAGCAGTGCAAATTTGAGCTGGGGCTTCTTGCTTCAGTGTATGTGCTCAGACATGCACTTTGGTGTGGAGCAAATTGTGCTACTTAGGACAAAAGAACCCTGCCTGGCCCTCCTGGATCTGTGTCCAGGGGGAGCTAGAGCCTGGGGCCAGCACCTGTGCTGTAACCAGCAGTACAAAAAGTTGCCCTGCCCTGGCCCCAGCAGTATAAAAATCCACCTTGGCAAGTAGTTCAGGGCTACTCACTCTCAGGAGCTTCTGGGGCCCAGCCAATTGGTACCTGGGGACACTATCTCTTGTGACACCTGGACTGCTGAAGCAGCCCTAAGAGTTCCCTGAACCCTCTACCCACTGCAGCAGTCTGGCAGTGGGGACTGCTGCCTGACTGTGACCTGCTGCACACCTGTTGGACCCAGTTAGGGACTGCAAAGCCAGTAGAGGCATCTGCCCCTCTGGACCAGCTGCCAATGGACTGTGGTTGCAGGGCTGGCCTCTGTGAGGCACTACTGCCACGTGTGCCCCCTGGCCGGCCATCTGGCCAGCTATCTCCTGGAAGATGTTCTAGGTTTGGTGGCTGCTTTGAACTGTCAAAGCATGTCTTCCTGGCCCCATTTGGCCAGGAGGTCAGCGACAGCCAGATGGGTGCAAGGTGCCAGCTCTGAACAGGCAGGGTCCTGCCACTGACCTCCATAGCAGGAATTTTGGTGTTCCCTGTTGCAAAACTGAAAAAAAAACAATAAAAAAATCCCAAAGTAACTCGGTAAAATACCCCCAAATCCATGTTCCTCCACAAGTAAAACAAAAGACCACTATAAAGAAAGAGAGTGAGACAGAAACAGAGATCAGTTGGAAAATGTTTTATTGGTATATCTACAGTGTTAAAGCATGCCTCTTATCATAATAATAAAGTGAACTCTAAATACATGTTTCATGAATTCATGAATATATATTTTGCTGTCCTCGCACAGGGCAATGGCCCCCGCACAGGAGTTATGGCCCCCCAACAGGGGGTTCATCCCCCACACAAGAGCTACATCCCCCAACAGGGGATTCAGCCCCCATAAAAGGGCTATGACCCCCCAACAGTGGATTCAGCCCCTGCACAAGGGGATCATCCCCTAACATGGGTTTCAGCCCCCCATAGAGGGTTCATCACCCACACAAGGGGTATGGCCTCCCAACAGGGGATTTAGTACTCACACAAGGGATTTAGCCCCCCAACAGGGAATTCGGTCCCCACACAAGTGGTACAGCTTTTGCAACATGGGCCAAATGGCCCCTGCAGTGGCTACCCCACTTGAAAAGCCCACATGCCCCACCCCAGCCCCCTGATTGCTGGCCCAACTGGCCCCATTCCCCACCAACTACTGCATCCGCCCAATGCCTGTCCACCCACCCCCTGCTCCCCCAGACCCCCCGATGGCTGCTCC
>NW_017729030.1:20372233-20374966 GCF_001723915.1 Gavialis gangeticus
TAGGGGGCTTGGGGGGCTGGGGTCAGCCAGGGCAGGGGTCAGGGGGGCTGGGAGAGTGGGCAGGGCCATCAGTGTTCCCCGATGGTCCCCTCCCCCCTCCTCCAGCCCCCCCAACCCCTTACTCACTGGCACTGGAACCCTAGTGCTTAACATAGGGCCTGGCTGGCTGTGTGTTTCAGCACCAGGGTAAAGGGCCTGAGAGATGTTCTGGCAGGACCATGCCCTGCTCCACTTTTTAGAACTTTTTAAACATATTTTTCCACTTTTTAAACATTTTTTCATTCCTACACATGCCTGTTGTCCTGTCTCAAAGGGGTTTGAGATGGGGCACAAAGCACATGAGCTCTCGTCTGGACATGCCCTAAGGGTGCAGCTATGTGAGATGTTTTAGCATCATCATCTACATATGTGCAGCAATAACTGTGCAATAGATTAGTCTAATATACAAGTTTCTAGTACCTGTATATACAGGGACTATAAATCAGCACATTAAACTAATGCGATGAAGCACACATGTAGATGATGACCAGTAGCACATTGCTCCCAGTCATCCTGGGCAACAGAACTCAAATATTACTATTAAAACTTTTAGAATATTCAGCCATCATTATCATTAAAATATTATAGAAGATAGATGTGCTTTCCAAGAAAGGATCAAGCTGGAATATGCTTTCCAAGAAAGGATCAAGTAATGTCGTATTTGCCATTACTAACACATCCTCCCAGAGGGGGAGAGTAGGGGGCGGGATCGCCAGCAGGCACTTCCATTGAGACCGAAGCACCTGATCTGTGGTTGGGGCAGCAGCAGGAAATTCAAACCGTGGCCTTTAAAAGTTGCAGTTTGACGTAGCTCCCAGCACTCGGGAGCCAGGAGCAGCAGGGAGAGGAGGTATCCAGGCACACGTGTGTCCTGCACACACATGTACCCCCTTACCAGACCCGGAGCAGAGGCAAACGCAGCAGCAGCAGCAGAGGCAAATGCAGCAGCAGCGGGGGTAGCAGCAGCTGATCCCCCTAAGGTAAGGGGGGCAGAGGGACCAATGCAGCTGAGCCGGATCTGGAGGGGAAGCCCCCTGGATCCCTCTTAACTGAGCCGGTAGGGAGCCGCACTCCCAAGCCACGTGAACAGAGTGCACAAACAGGCACATTCTGTAAGAGCATGCCAGAGTTTGCTTCAGCGTTCATGCCGGCGGGCGAGCAGGAAGGGCCAGAAGGCAGACTTCTGCTAGAGTGGGGTGAAGGCACCACACTCAGCCAGAAACAGGCAGCAACTCCTACAATGGTATCAACACAAGAGTGCTGCCAGGGCCCCTGCTTGGGGGGCACAGCTTTCCCGGGGCTTGTCTGAGGCCTCCACCCAGACAGAGCCCACGGAGAGGCTGGTGTCCCCCACCCCCTGGCCTGCGGGAGTTGCCCAGCAAGGCCTGGGGGGGCAGGGACTGGGGACCCCCACACCTGTCCTGCAGGCACCCGCCTTAGGGCCCTGGAGGTGCATGTGAGGGAGCTCCAGGAGGAGGTTAGCATGCTGAGGGGAATCAGGGAGGCAGAGGAAGAAATTGACAGATATTTTCTTTCCCTGCGGGGTTATGCACCCAAGGAAGATGCACCTCAAGAAGTGCCCTTCACTGCTAAGTGGCAGACAGTCACCTCCCGAATCAGGGCTGCTCGTAACACAGCAGTACCAGTTCCTCCAGTCCAGCTGGAGAACAGGTACGAGGCCCTGGCAACTCTGGAGGAGAAGGAAGGAGAGGAGGAAACCAGGGAGGAGGCAACTCCACGTTCTCCATGTTCTGAGCAGGCCGAAGGAGATAAGCAGGCCAGGAGGAGAAAGCATTTCATGATCATCATAGGTGACTCCATCCTGAGAGGTACAGAGGGCCCCATCTGTCGCCAGGACCCCTCAGCATGCAAGGTCTACTGCTTACGTGGAGTAAAGTTTCAGGACGTGAAAGGGATGATCCAAACCATGATTCAGCCCACCGATTACTACCCCATGGTCCTAGTCCATGTGGGTACTAATGATGCAGCCAGGAGAAGCCCTGATTGCCTGATGGAAAACTACCATGCTCTGGGGTGAGTGCTAAAGGAGATAGGCACACAGATGGTTTTCTCTTCTATCCTACCAGTGAGTGGACGTAGAAGATGGCATGAAACGTGCATCACGGAGACCAACTGGCGGCTTTGGGAATGGTGTCTCGAGGCGGACTTTGGCTTCTTCAGCCATGACTGGCACATCATGACAAGAGACATGCTCGGATGGGATGGGCTCCACCTTTCCCCTAAAGGTAAGCGTGTGTTTTCTTCTAGGTTGGCAGACCTCCTCCGGCAGGCTTTAAGCTATGCTCGTTGGGGGAAGGGGAAGACGAGGGTGGAGGAATCATCGGAC
Organism: Gavialis gangeticus; assembly: GCF_001723915.1. Taxonomy (NCBI): domain Eukaryota; kingdom Metazoa; phylum Chordata; order Crocodylia; family Gavialidae; genus Gavialis; species Gavialis gangeticus. The sequence goes on from NW_017729030.1 coordinate 20,374,620, forward strand.
TGCCAGACCAAGCAACACTCACAAGTACAGTCCAGCCTAGACCGATGAGCGAAACATATACACAGGCAAGTGACAGGAGCCAGGGCAAAGCTGTGATTAAGGGGCCAGTACACACATCCACAGGAGGCCTCAAATGCCTCGACACAAACATTCGTAGTATGGGAAACAAGCAGGAGGAGCTCACCCTCCTGCTAGCTGACACCAACCCGGACATAGTGGGGATCACTGAAACATGGTAGGACTCAACACATGACTGGGCAGTGAATGTCAAGGTCTATAGGCTGTATAGGAGGGACAGGATAGGAAGAAAAGGTGGGGGCATGGCACTCTACATTAAGGAGGAATAC
>NW_017729030.1:20375363-20382360 GCF_001723915.1 Gavialis gangeticus
CACAGGTCCCTTCTGACCCTAGAAACTATGAAACTATGAACAGATTAAAGTGAATCTTCAAATTTTATGCAAGATGAAAAGCTTCTTCTGCCACAACTCTCTACTGTGTTGTTTTGATCAGCAATTCTAGATAAGCACTGAGATGACCACAAGTAGACAGCAAGATATTTAGGAACAATTCTTTTTCTTTTGTCTGGCAGTCACAGTGCTTATTAAGAAATTATTCTTCATATTTTCTGTAATATTTGAAAACAAGTTTAAAGTAGTCCTGCACAGACTATACATCAGTTTACCAGTAGTCTTCCCCCCCGTCACATTATTCTTTCTTGAAATAAAAAGAGCACTTTGTACCATCTGTTTAATTTTTTACTTATTAAAGAAGGTAAAAATGAATGCCGAATATAAATCTACCTTGGTGGATATCTTTAGTTTTTCAGAGAGTTATATAGAAAGTTTCTATATAAAGGGAAAACAGTTATCATTTTGGGGGGAGGAATTGTTTGTTATTTATCTTTGTTCAATTGATGACATTCTTTCCCCTTAATCAGCACAGTACCAATGCCCTTTCCTGTTGTTATAGCACAATGCACTGCTATTAAGTGGTATCTTAAACCTTAGCTGTACTGGGAAAATTACTTGTTGCTGCCAACATCTCTCAGCAGTGGCTGCAGTTGAAGTAGTCATAAAATAGTTGAAGTATAAATAAAGACAAGGCCAATCCTTGTTCTCCCCAGCTCCAGAAAATGTGTTGCAGTATAAGGCCTAAAGAAAATCCTTAGACCCTTACATATTAGGGTTTAATAGATAAATGTAACAGAGTTCCAAAAGATCAGAAATGCTAAGTCTGGTATTCTATCTAAACTCTGGTTTCATAGTTTCACTGTTTCTAGGGTCAGAAGGGACCTGAACAGATCATCAAATGTGACCCCCTGCCCTGGGCAGAAACGAGTCCTGGGATCATAATACCCCAGCCAGATATCTATCCAACCCACTTTTGAAGCCCCCCCCCGAAGTAGGGGAGAGCACCACCTCCCTTGGGAACCCATTCCAGAGCCTGGCAGCCCTAACGGTAAAGTAATGCCTCCTAATATCAAACCTGAACCTACGCTCTATCAATTTGTGGCCGTTATTCCCTGTTATCCTAGGTGGTACCCAGAGGAACAGAGCCTCACTTATTTTCTGCTGGTCCCCCCTGGTGAGTTTATAGATGGCTACCAGATCCCCTGGTGAGTTTATAGAAGGCCACCAGTTCCCCTCTCAATCTTCTCGTATGGAAGCTGAATAGATTCAGGACCTTTAGTCTATTTTCGTAGGACCTGGCTTGCTGCCCCTGACCATGCAAGTGGCCCTCCTCTGGACCCTCTCAAGGTTAGCCACATCCCTCTTGAAGTGTGGCACCCAGAACTGGACTCAGTATTCCATCTGCAGCCTTACCAGTGACACATAGCGGGGAAGGATCAGCTCCCTGAACCTTCTTGTGATGCATCTGTACAGGCACGATAAGGTGTGGTTAGCTTTACTGACCACTTCCTCATACTGATGACTCATGTCCATCCTGGAGTCAACAATGACTCCAAGATCCCTTTCAGGCACTGTGTTGCTGAGAAGGGTGTTCCCCAGCCTATTGGTATGTTACAGGTTCCTTCTCCCTAGATGCAGCACCTTGCACTTGGCTGTGTTAAATTCCATTCTATTCTCATCTTCCTACCTCTGTAATCTGTCTCGATCTAGTTGGATTCTGTCCCTCCCTTCCAGCGTGCCCACTTCTCCCCACGCCTTTGTGTAATCAACAAATTTGGACAGCATGCTTTCCATGCCTACCTCCAAGTAGCTGATAAAGATGTTGAATAGCATAGGCCTAAGGACCGAGTCCTGGGGAACTCCACTACCCACATCCCTCCAGGTCAAAAATGACCCATCCACCACCACTCTCTGGGTGCAAACATCGAGCCGATTTGTCACCCACTGGCTAAGTTATACTATCTAGTTTATTGTGAAGTTTCATCTGTATATAATCTTATAGTTCACCTCTTCTTAATAATTGTCAGACAATTAGTTATCTTATGAAAAAATGCCTGCAATTTTGTAGTAGCTGCAGTGTTCCTTGTATATATTACACTACATACAATTTGCAAAGAAATGTCATATACTATTTAGAAAATGTGGGTAGAATAATCAGCTTTTGCTCATACAGCATCACTTCTCTCTTCCAGAACTTACCAGTGTAGAGGACTTAGCAATTCAGCCCAGCTTGAATGGGCTCAGAAAATCTTGCACCAAGGGGGCAGGGGGCAAAGAACCTCCTGGACCTGATTGAATTCTGTATTCTTCAGGTATGGCAAGACTTTGGGGGTGGAGCCTCTGAAGTGAATAAAAGGAGCTACATGCCCAGCACAAAGGATACACATCATGGGACAATGAAGAGACAGGGGCAGAAGAAGAGCTGGGAAGAGCTGGCCCAGAGGGTGGACCCAGCACCCAGAAGAGCCCCAAATACTCCCCATGCCAGTCCAATGCTCCAGCCCCAGCAGTGCAAAGTGCAATTCACAGGGCCCATACTCTGGAAGCTTCTCGAGGTGGCTTGGGTCTGCAGCCCTGGCAGGCAGCTGGGAGTGCAGTGCATGGCTCAGTACACACAGCCACAGCCCCAGGAGCCATTTGAGGTGGCTCGGATTGCAACCCTAGCTTGAGACCAGGCCCCTGGTGCACTGCATTGACCAGGACCCTGGGAGCTGCACTGGGCAGTGTGGGTCCCTCATTTCCTGGCAAGCAGCCAGGCTCTCTCAGTGCTTGGATGGTGCACAGTGGGAGGCCCTGGGAGCCATCTGAGGTGGCCTGAGGTGTCACAGGGCCAGTGTCTCAGTGCAGATGACACTGCACAGGGGGTCTAGGAGTGGACCGAGCCCCGATACTGCACAAGACAGCCCAGGCCTCCAACCCCCCATAGAAGGCAGGGCCCTCAGTGCATGCCATGTTGCACAGGGCATCAGTAGCCCCAAGGAGCCATTTAGGCAGTGGCCCCAGGGGCCTTGATAGAGAGGAGCAGCAGTAGTAAGGAGATGCAAACCATCCGCATGATTTCCCCCAGAACGTGAGCTACCTGGGAACATAGGATCTCCCACAGAGGAGGGAATACCCACTCCAGGCTTCTCAAGTGGGCTGTTTGGAAGGCAACCTGCCTAAGCCACAGGCCAAAAACCCCAGGGAAGTTCCCCTTTCCTACTGGTTGCAGGAGCACTGCCAATGCACCAGGACCAGTCTGGGCACTGGGGCTTTAAAGGGTTAAGTTTAATCTAAGGCTGATGCACCTGATATTTTGGGGAAGCAATTTATATTTTGTTATTTATAGTGTGATTTGTTGCTCAAGGTTATTATATGTATGTATGTATGTATGTATATAGTTGGGATAATGACCTTGGTTGATACTTTCCCTGGGGTCTACCCATATTTACCTGTACTTATCCAGATTTATCTGCACTTATTGACTGTTTGTTATTTATTTGTGTTAGTCTGTATCTATTGATTGTTTACCTGTATTTAACCTGACTTACCTGTTGTTCACCGGTACTCACCTGTGGTTTACCAGTTTTATATCAGCAGCTCACCTGTGCAGGGTTCATCTCTGTGGCAGAATGCCACTTCTGCCTCTCCCCAAAAACTCTGCTATGGGACAATTTAGTTAACCTGGTCACTACAAAGGGCAGACTCCTCTGCCCCACCTCTTCAGGTGACCCTGAGTTATAACCTGAGCTGGATACCTGAGGGAGAGGGCCCTCTACCTACATGACTGGCCACATACCTGTGGGGGGGGGCTTACATTCTCTATTGTTCTAAGTAATGCCAACCGGACTGGGAGGGGGCTAGAGACCCTGCCAGTCTACCCAACAACCATTGATTCATTTCAAATTGATTGGCTGGCAGTCAACAGGTGCTGGCTTCCACTGGACCAGGTAAATGAGGTCATAAGGGCTATATAAGTTAAGGATTGCCCAGAAGGATGGGGAGTCACCATGATGAAAACTGAGAGAGAGAAGCTGGACCATCTGAAACTTGATCTCTCTCTTGAAACTCATGATCAATGAGCTGCTTGCCTCCAGAGGGAATCATCTGCCTCTGGATGATACTCATGAGTAAGCTACCTGAGGTCTAACTAGAGATATAGTTTTCAGTAACTCAGATGCATGATCAAAGGCTACCCAGCCACCCTGTTTGCTCTATGATATTTCTCTGATATTTCTCTATCCTGTACCCTATTTCAAACCTATTCCTTGTAGCCAATAAAGTTCTCCTTTGTACCTAGCATGGGAGACTTATTGGAAGAGGGGCTAGATTATGCCTTGGGGTCCCCTTGGTTCGACTGAATAAGGGAGAACATTATTTGTGCTTCAGACTGAGGGAAGCATCCCAAGTTCTTGAAGTGGGTTGAGCACCCTCAAGGGCTACTAGGCCCATGTTTCCCAGGGGGCACAGAGCCAGGATCAATCCAGACCCAGGGTGGTGGCAGTGTGACCCCCAGGCTAGCGGGTGTGCTCCAGGAAGGGGGTTGCTCAGATGTGAGACATCCCCAGAGAGGCACTCGGAGCCTGGAAAGTGCTCAGGTGCAGTGAGGTGTGTGGCTCAGCATGGGAGCACCCCCTACTGGCCCAACACAGTTGCCATTGGATGTAGTGTAACTTTCTGTCTCTATTTATAGAAATTATAGCATTGTATAAAGATTGTATATTGCGCTACTCACCTATGCTTACCTAGTTTAGATCAGTTATTTACCTGTGTTGGATTCGAAGCCATTGGTGGTGGTATAATTTCTTAGTCATCATTTATAGAGTATAGTTTTACATGTAAAGTATATATTGTATATAATTTATTAATATCTTGTTTGGGGGTTGTGTGTATGTATATATGTGTGTGTGTATATCAATAAATCTGTAAATAGCTAAGATATACTTTTTTCTGCCCTATCTCTGAGGGAACTGGCTGATAATTACAGCTCCCTCTCATAGCACTCTGGCCTACCCACTTATCCCTTTTTTTTGGACAGGGAGTACCTACCCGTGTACACCCGGGCTACACCATTATAGCATTGCTTTCACTAACATAAAATGATTTATTATTCCTGGTGGGTTTTTTTTTTTTTAGAAGACTACATCTACATTACAACATATAGATTCTTGCTGGTATTTTTTTAATATCTTACTGTTAATGTACATGCATTCTGAAATTTGGTGTGTATATGCTATCTGAAAAAACCTATGATATTTAATTTAATTTTTAAAATATAAAAATTCTCCCTGTAACTCTAAATATTCAAGGACACATTCCTAAAAAGTACTGAATCCAAATCATCAACTACTTAGGGTCTTCTTTACATTCTTTACTAGCGCAGACAGACACTCATGGAATAATGCAGAGAGAGCCTTAAATGGAACAGACTTACCCAGTACCTCCCTTGCTACCCTTTTTATCCTGAAGCTGATGTAAAGAGATGCAGCATAATTAAGGGAAATGGAATGTCACAATGTCATTTGCTTTATGAATCCCCAGCTGCCTGCAAAAGCATCAGCACCTCATGTAATTTGTAGCAGACTTACAGTTATGCTAACTTATTCAGGAGCCTGACTTGGCACAAAGCCAACAAAGAGAGAGTGCAAGGGTGATTTAAAACCAGTTTTGTATGCCCCAGTTCTTCCTCCTACTCCTCTGTTATACCATGTACTCCTTAGTCACATCTGAGAATCTGAACCACATTCACTTATAGCTAATTATTTTCTCCCTCCATCCCACCACTAGTAATGATTGTGTTTCAGTGGTGCTATATCCTAGTAAACAGGTTAAAGATCTTTGAGGGTGATATATACTGTTTTAATAAAGACAATTGTATCCTAGTTCAAAATTTCCATTCATCTGCAACCTAACTACAAATACCTGAGGTCTTTAGGTGCCTCAGTTTTTTATATTAAAGTTCTCCATGTACCTAAAAGCCCAGCTTTTCTGCTTGCACTGGAGTGTCTCAGGTTTGGCAGGGCTGAGCAATTCATTTGCTAATTCATGGACAACTATGATGTAGAAACTTTCAGGATGTAGAAACTAAATGTTTCTCTACCTAAATCCTCTGAGAGGCTTAATCTGGTAGAAATTCTTGGAACGGAAATTCTCAGCAGACAGGGCATGTTTCATATACTGTGGTTGACTGCTCTAGTCATTGAGATCTCTTTTCCTTCAGATATTTTTAAAAGAATAGAGGAGGGATCACTCATGAGTAAGAAGGTTTGGATGTGGGACTTTGCTTCTAAGGACTTGAAAAGGGCCAATGTGTTCCCTATTTTCAAGAAGGGGAGGAAGGAGGATCCAGGCAACTACAGGCCAGTCAGTCTCACCTCCATCCTTGGTAAAGTCTTTGAAAAAGTTATTAAGGCTCATATGTGTGAGAGCCCAGCAGGAAAAAATATGCTGAGGTGAAACCAGCACAGGTTCATAGCAGGTAGATCATGTCTGACTAATCTAGTCTCTTTTTATGACCAAGTTCCAAAGCACCTGGATGCAGGAGTAAGGGTAGATATCATTTACTTAGAATTCAGGAAGGCCTTCAATATGGTATCCCACCCGATACTGGTGAACAAATTAAAAGGCTGTGACTTGGATGATTACACAGTCCGGTGGGTGGCAAATTGGCTAGAGGGTCATACCCAGAGAGTGGTGGTGGACAGGTCGGTATCGACCTGGAAGGACGTGGGCAGTGGGGTCCCCCAGGGCTTGGTCCTTGGACCGATACTCTTCAATGTCTTCATCAGTGACTTGGACGAGGGAGTGAAGTGTTCTCTGTTCAAGTTTACAGATGATACAAAACTCTGGGGAGAAGTGGACACACCGGAGGGCAGGGAACAACTACAGGCAGACCTGGACAGGTTGGACAAATAGGCAGAAAACAATAGAATGCAATTTAACAAGGAGAAATGCAAAGTGCTGCACCTAGGGAGGAAAAATGTCCAGCACACCTACT
>NW_017729030.1:20387360-20390944 GCF_001723915.1 Gavialis gangeticus
AGTTAGAGAGGCCAAGGTCTGGAAAGGGCTCCCAAGGAGGTGGTGCTCTCCCCTACCCTGGGGGCTTCAAAAGGAGGTTAGATAGTCATCTGGCTGGGGTCGTCTGAACCCAGCACTCTTTCCTGCCTAAGCAGGGGATCAGACTCGATGATCTATTGAGGTCCCTTCCGACCCTAACATCTATGAAACTATAAGTAGCAAAAGGTAGTGAAATTTAAGACAAACTTGTGTTTTCAGCATTTCTCTGTTGGCCTGCTCTAGGAAGCCGTCTAGTCATTCTGCTGATTCCCATGGACCTCATGGTAATTCCCTCATGGGACTTCTCTTCCCATGTACTGCTCAGGATGCCAAGGTAGCTCATACAGGACACTAGATTCCACCTCAGAGGTCCAGCATAAAATATTCAGGTATTGCAATGCTCAGCACTCAGGGGCCTAAAATCCCTTTAGCCTACACTCTTTCCTTCCACTTCTTTCCCCATACACACCAGAATTAAAGCCTGACCCAAAGACTATTAAAATATTTGAGAAAAATTCTCTTTGACTTGGAGGGAGGATAGATGAGGCTCATACTGCATATCTGCCCCCTGATACCTTCCTGAATGCAGAAAGAACTCAGCTTTGTCTTACAGTACCAATGCTGAAACTGCTCACACCATGATATCTAATCCCATTGAAGGTGACTTCAACAGAGTAGTTGTAAGGTTCATTTTAACCACTAAGTTGGTCAGATCAAAGTGTTATTCATGTAGGTTCTCTGTGTATTTCTAAGCATTGGGGGGAACATAAGATTTTAAAGAACACCAAAAAGTTATATTCTTTTTGTGCTTTATGCTATTAATGTTTCATGTAGTCTAGTGAATAGCCATTTTCTTCAAAAGAGAGATACTCCCCAGTAACCTTCAAATGCATTGTGGGATAACATTATGAAACCAAAACCCTTCGCTAATGATAAATAAATAATGAAAATTGCACACTACTCTGCCTTAAAAGAAATTTCATACTAAAAGCATGTTAAGGCAGTCTTTAACTTCTAGTTTTCCTCCAGGGAATTAAAATTCTTACTTCACAGGAACTCTAATGTAAAAAAAAAAATCAGATTGTTATTTTCTCTCTCCCCTGCTTATTCTCTTTTTTTTAGCATCAGAAAATATTGTATGCTTCTGCTCTATTCTGAAATGTTTTGCTTTGTGTAACCCCAGTTTTATGTAGCATTCCATCTTGTTTTAGGCTCAGATACTTCTCTTCCATTTCCCCCCAGTACTGAGCATGTCTACACATTTATTAATGTGCTTTAGGTAATGTTAACTAAATCTAGTTCCTCTGGGCACTTTTACACATGCTCTGGGGGCGGGGGCAGTGCTTTAATTAGAGTGGCTCAGAAAGCTGCTATAATTAAAGCACCTAATTAAAGCAGCCCCACATCTCATGTATCAGTATCCTCACATTTAAAATGGGGGGGGGGGGAATTGTACTAAAGCTTGTTTGATGAAATTCTTTTTGAATTTTTTTAAAGTAGACTTGCAGTCAGAGGTAAAACTTCATTGGATAAAACTTTAAGAATGGGAAGGAAGAGAAATCTGAAGGGAAATAATTAAAACGAGGTTTAAAAAATTAGATATGTCTTAAAATAATGAACCAGAGGGAGAGTCTTAAAAGGCAAGAAAAAGTGGTTTTAAATAAAGCTCTCTTCAGTAGAAGAAGAATTTTTTAGGAACAGTAGTATTCATGGAATAGTACTGAGTGGTTTCCAGGCAAAATACTAATACTAATACAAATCATCCAATAGCACATGTGGATAATTTTCTTACAACTTTAGGCATGCATAACATCAAAATGAACACATGCATGTTTCTTAAATATAGCTGCTTTGAAGGTAATTAGATATTCCTAGAGCCCACTGTGCCATTGAGAATTTCACCAAGTCTAGTCATACATGTGCTACATTTTAAAATAAAAATGGAGCTTGAGCAACAGGCAAACTATTTTTGGTTCCTTTATAAAACAAGCGAATAAGAAAATAGGGAACAATTTAGAGAGTATTGAAACACTGTAATAAAACTTGCTCCCAGGGAGCAGGGAGCAGGAAGGGTGCTGGCTTCACATTTTAAAAGGAGTCTGTCAAGAGCTCACAGACCACCGAACTGATTGATTGACTAGTGATCCAGCACTCATATAAATAAAGGGAATGTGGACCGTCAGAGCTCAGGCCCACTTTAGTGAATGCACCCTGCCAGCTGTATTCTATTCAGTGACACTGCAGCAACAGTTAAACTGCAATCAGAGCATGGTTTAGCCACTTGACAGTCAGAAGCAACATTTTGTTTAAAACAGTTCATGGTGAGAAAGCAGATGCTGACCTTGATGCATGTCAGGCATGGAAAAGTGAGGTTTTGTTTGGTCTTCTATGGGACTTTGATGAAGAAAACATCACTGTTGTGATAAGAATAGGTCATTTTGGTCCACATTAGGAAATGGGATGCTGGCTTTTAAAGATTTTTCCTATCCCTGTGGGGGGATGAAAGAGTAAGTAATAGTGTTGTTCTGCTTCAACCTTTCAGGCATGGATAAGTTGTGCTTTTGTTACAGGAAAATCTGCCAGCCCTCAGTGTGTTCATGGGGTTCACAACCTACCTGAGGGGTAGAGAAACAATAAGCTGTCAGAATGAATGCTGTTGTGTTTAAAGACCCACTCTGAATGGATCATGAAACTGTCACAGAAAAACTGTCTTTGTGCTGAACAATTTTATGAGAAAAACAAGCTTTCCCTTTGCAGCATGACAAAGTCATTTCACAAATACAAGTAGACTACTCCACCGTCCTTGTACAAGTTTTCAGCCTTATATCCTGAAAAAGGAAATAAATGAAGGACTTAAACTTTCTAAAAGTTTTCAAAATTACATGGGCATTTGTGTGTGTCTTATTTGCGCCTGAAATGACTAGTATGTTGATATGTGTACTTAAATATATATGTGGGGAGCTGGACGTCAAACTGTCGTCTGTCCATGCACTGGCTGCATGAAATTACAATAACATTGCATGATTTCATTAGGCAAGCAAATGTGCCTGCAGTTCTGAAAGTCCGAATTACTGAAAAATCTGAGTTACTTGTTTATTTTTAAAGTGTAATCTGCTCAGTCAGTATATTGTTACACAGACTGCTATTAAATCTTTCTACAAATGCATTGATAAAAACAGTCCCAATCACAAATACTATGTCCAACTCCTGTAAATCCCTTCCCTCTTAGGCTTAAAAATTAATGTATTGCAAACATTAATGTAGTGATGAATACAGTTAGTGTAAAGTAGGTGAAATTTCCCAACATGCTCTTGATTTTGCTTCCATTAAATTACACTTATCAGCATTTTCCATTCAACACTATTAATTCCACTTGACAGGTAAACAGATACATGGGGAAGTTAAATGACTTGTCCTCCAAGACAGAACTAATACCCATAATGCCTATATAACTTTAAAAATGTGCCCTAAAGTTTGCAAGAGAAATGGGAACAGAAAAAAGTTGCCAATTTCTGCACTTTAATAGGATTTTTTTCTTTTCTTTTTTTTTTTTTAAACATCTGCAA
>NW_017729030.1:20395944-20397115 GCF_001723915.1 Gavialis gangeticus
ATTGCTTATGGGAAATGTAATGATTGCATATCTGCGGAAGATTAATAATTCAAGCATTAGAATAATTAAAACCAAAAGTACAAAGTGAAGAACCAGGTGATGAAATGAGTAGATCTAAGTGGCAGCAACAACAAAAAATCAGTCATAGAATCATAGAAGTCAACTTGGAAGGGACCTTGTAGATCTTCAAGTCCAACCCCCTGCCTGGGCAGGAGAAAAAACTGGGCTCAAAGGATCCCAGCTAAGTAGGTATCAAGCCTCCTCTTAAAGACCCCCAGGGTAGAAGCCAGCACCACTTCCCTTGGAAGTTGGTTCCAGATACTAGCCGCCCTAACTGTGAAGTAGTTCTTACAGATGCCTAATCTAAACCTACTCTCCAACAACTTGTTATGCCAGGGGGCTCTAGGGGAAACAAGGTCTCTCCCAAACACTTCTGGTTCCCCCTAGTGAGTTTGACGGTCACCAGGTCCCCCAAAAGCACCCTGTCTGAATAGGGACTTGAACACTGGGTGTAGAAAGCAACATTCAGATTAAAAGTCTGATGCTCTACTGACTGAGCTTTCCAGGCACTCTAATGCTGCAATGCATATAAGCATAAGGACAATTAAGGCTTAATGCTTCCTATTTGCACTCACCATATCAGTAAAAGAAACTCAAGAAAACATGCATGACATCCCATGAACCCCCTCAGGTTCATGACAGTTGATTCATTGGAAACAGTTCATTTTGTACCAAATTGAGGTGTTGTTATGGTTGACTATAAACAGAAATTGAACTGAACAAAACTAAGACTATTCATGTCCCAGCCTATACTTCAATCTTTCTACAGATTGACAAAACATTTCCACAGAACACATAGAACGTATTTTTAGTGTCGACATAGTTTGGTTGATATTCCAAAACTGAAATGTTTCGTCTCGGTTTAATTAACAGTGCCCATAACACTTTGTTTTGTGACAGTTCAGTATTAAACTGTATGACGTACACATAGCTGCATGGAGACTGATAGCAGAAGCCTGGCTGGTCTCTGTTATCCTTCATGGTGCTCGGAATTGTTTTTTCATGATTGGACCAATGTTGCATTATTGGAGATGAGGTCCTCCAGAAAGCCCAGCCCATGGTAAAGAATGGAGGGCTTTTACTTCCCAAAAGGCAAACACACCACAAAGGA
>NW_017729030.1:20402115-20410738 GCF_001723915.1 Gavialis gangeticus
TCCAGAAAGCCCAGCCCATGGTAAAGAATGGAGGGCTTTTACTTCCCAAAAGGCAAACACACCACAAAGGAAAGGCAGTTTAGTTCCAGAAAATATTAATAACTGGTCCAAAACAGAACAATTTTGGCACAATTCTCCTCTAAATACCTTGTAAAGAAAGTACATAGACAGTGAAACTATGAAACTAAAATATGACCTCCTGCTATCAACAGGTGTCATCAATGAGTTAAGAAATTTGAGCTACAGTGTAGAAAAAGCAGAAGATAGGTGGCACCTTAGATTTTAATTGGTTCTGAGAGATGAGAGCTTTCCTAAACAATAACTTGCTTCCTCAGATACTATGAAAAGAATGTCAGAAAGAAAGTGTTTATTTAGAAGAGAAAGGGACAGGGGAAGGGGCACTGCTAAAGGAGGTAAAGGGTGGGTTGATTAGGCCACATGAGATTAACAAGGCAATAAACACCTTGAGGAACACTAGAGTTAACAGCCAGTCCAGGTAATACACAGTTTCTGTAGTGACTTGAGTTAACACAATCAAGTCTGTGAATGATTTGTTTTCTTCAACTTCACATTCAAATTCACTTGTTTTGTTTTTTTTTTAAGTTCTTTTGTTTAAGGAAAGGTACTCTAAGGTCAGTGATGGAGGTTAAAATATTTCTGCCATGGGCTTTTGTGTGCTTCTTGAATTGTTACCCTTTTGATACCCTTTTGTTGTTTTATATAAGGGTTCCTGGGGACAGCATTTGAAGATGACCAGAGGGATTCTGTTGTCTTTGTCATAAGGTTTGTAATATAATTGGTCCCTTCATAGCACCTGAGGAAGTACCTTGTTGCCTATAAAAGCTCATACCTTTTTGAGCCAGTTAGCCTCAATGGCCCTGTCCAGATGAGCGCAGGCATTTGATTTCCTGGGGACAAGTAGCAGGGCACACCTTGTGCTGCTGCTACTTGTCCCCAGGGAACACCTGTGCTCTGGTGTGTGGCAGGTTATCCTGCATGTGGTAGGACAGACTGGGGCCAGCAACTGTGCCTTACCTGGAGTTCTAGGGGCTGAGGAATCTGCAGCCACAGTGGTAGCTGGGAACCTGGCCAGCAGCCAGAGTGTGGCTTTGGCTGGTTAGGCTTTGGTTTTGGGCAGTGCACGCTGCTGCCCCATGTGCAGCCCTCCTTTTTTTCTGTGCAAATTTTTTTGACCCTGGGATCTCCCAGAGTCAGAAAATCCCCCCACACTGCAAGGTAGCAGTGCAGGGAATGCCTTAATGTGTGGTGTATGGTACCACAGATGGGTCTGTGGTGCACATACTGTACGGCCACGCTCATCTGGACTTGGCCTATGATGTCACCCCACCCTACTTTCTCCCTGACTTCATGTTAACACAACTAACAAACCTTTCCATTTGGGTGTAGAAAGCAACATTCAGCATGGCATTTAGTAGCCATGGTTAAAACTTGGTTGAAACAGGAAAAGCAGAACAAAAACAAAACCCTACTGAATTCTTTAACATACTTTTGACTTATACGTATGCCCAAGGTAACATTATCTTGTCAGTACGGATTATCATAGCTTTGCTGAGGATGCCAAATGCATCTCTTCTCAAAGCAACTTACAAGAAATTCCCTCATCTTTTACCAATATTTTTGCCAATTGCCCACTCTGAAAGCAAAAGGCAAGGGGCCATTATTTTAGGTTGTACTAGATTTTGCATTATAGAGTAGGTTGTAGAATTCACCAGTTTATATAACAATATTCTAGTTTTTTATTCCTAAAAAGAGAGACAGTAGCTACATGGTGTATAGATATTCAACATTATTTTCAGGTCTTCCAGAAAGAAGGGAGGAGGCGGCAAGAGAAAAAGAAAGAGCCAAGCACATAACCATCATTTCTAGGAAGACATTAGTGCATAACAGAATATAACACTGAATGCTGCCAAAATGCCTAGGATGAATTAAAGTAGAGATGCATGCATCAGTCAGTGCAGAATGTGTATGAAATGGAATGATACGATACCACCTGGTATACACCAACTGAATAACAAGGAGTAGACTGACAGCAGAGCAGCATTTCTTCTACTCGTACTTCATACAAGGAACACTTGACAGTGTTAATGGCACAATAGAAACAGCTGTAAAAATTGAACAAACTAAGTGCACTGACTATATGTAGTTTCCTAGTTATTTATGCCTCAGGGAGAATCATTCAATTTTTGTTAACAAGATAAAGTAGCTAGTGGGAACATTAGTTCTGAGGTTGAAAATTTGACAACAAACTGGGGTCAGGAGAATGCCAAAGTGTATTATGAAAATCATGTAAGCTACTCTGTTTTTAAATAATATGACCTAAATTAAGTCAGCTGCACCAATTGTAGTACAGAGGCAGCCAGACATTGCCTAAATTAACTGTATACTGTATATATAAACTAGCTGTACAAATTCAAGTGTCCTTAGATTGCAAAATATTGCTGAAATTGAATGTTGTTTCCAATATCAAAAAATATAATCTAATATTGCTGCTGTTTCTAATAGTTTAATATAAAGAAACAAACATACTAACACAATACATTTCCTGTCTTATTTGATTGTCTGTCCCAATCCCAATTTAATATAATAGCTTGCATACACAGCATTGATCTATCTTTATAATACTTCTATAAAAATGTAATCATAAATGTGATTTATAATCATGATCTGTTTTATGCATAGGAAGAGTATCTACAGATTATTTACTGAAATGACAAGTAGCCTAGACAAGATTGTGTTAGCTGAAAACTAAAGACTGCTTTCATTTTCTTTTTTGAATGAATACAAAGCTTTTAAGAGGTTCTAGATAGACAGCTATGGAATCCTTGTCTGTGAACTTCTCTTTTCATTGACAGATGATAGGCACCTTAATTGGTGGTTTTACAAGTCTCCCCAATTAACTTCATCCTATCAATGTTTGTCATTCTTATTCTGGAGGAATTGCTGTTGGAGCTAGAAGAATAGTTAAGTCCAGTTCTGTCAGCCAAGATTTTCTACATTCTCTAATGGTCTCAAAGGCTAGGTACAGCTATTCAAAAAGCCTAAGGCAGAACTCATATAAGTTGTGTGGTTTTCTGCAAGCAGTGAAGTTTAGATTGGTAGCAAACAGAACATACTTTTTCCATTTGGTGGTGGGGGGTAGGCCTTAGATTGGGTTCCACCATTTTTAAACCAGTCTATGTGTGCTGAACTTCTGTTCTGTTACAAGTATAGACCAATTTCTGATCACTTATAGTAAAAATGTAATGGTAAAAATGGTAGTAAAAATATAATGGTAAAAATGTAATGTCTGTACCTGGCCAATATGCTTTACAAACTATACATAAATCTAAGTAAGTAACCTCATCCTCAATTGCCATGAAACCCATAATATGAACTATAGAATACAGAAGCACTACACAGAAATGTAGGAGCAAGAGAGAGAACTACATTATTTAAATTAAATAGATAGAGTATTTTTGGTAGATAGTCAGTGTTGCACTGGATTTATGTCTGTGATACCTTGTTCCAGGAGGACCTAAGCCCTCAGACTAACCACAACCTCTCCATATGATAATAGACAAACTTTACTGATACAGTGATAGTAGGTAAGAAATAATTCAAACAATTCTTTTATCTACCAGTCCCAGGGATGTCATCAGAGGGAAGATACATCTGGTCAGTACATGAGCTTCACCCTGAGGTTCTCTCTTGACTATTAGATGTCAGCACCATGGAGATTGAAGGCTGAGGCCCGCCCCCTGACCCCTAGTGGGGTAGATGAGATGGGCTGGCTGTGTGTCCTCTTGTCCATGGTGGCCTCAAGTTCCCCTCTCAGGGACCCTTTGCTGCTCTGAAATCCTTCCTTTTGGATTGTTTTCCCCCCTGATGACTCTTCATCTCTGGTCATTGCTGATTGGCCTTCCTGCAGTCATCATACTGTCCACGTTCTGCTTGTCAGCATATTCCTTTGTTTCACAAACCCATCACATGCACACATCCTAATTTGGTTCTTTCCTAGTCTTCTCCTAATTTGGTCTGTTTCCCCAAAACTGGAAATCCTAAGGGCTCTGCAGTTTGACACTGTGACCTAATGTCACTTTATCTCATGTTATAGAACAGTGTGGTACATGTCTTCAATTTCCCAGTCTGTATGTCTGCTTGCTGCTTGTCTATGTCAGACCCAGTGGGCCTTGAAGGCACAGACAGACTTTTAGAAATCAATTAACCCTTGCTGTTGCCCTGAACCATTGTTCTAATGCATGTTATTTTACCTATAAGCCAATTCCCAAAATCAAACCTCTAAATACCATTTTCTAGCCATCAGTCAGAATGTAAATACTTATTACTCAATCTTACATATTATTTTTCAGGATCTTGAATGACCGCAAGGATCAGATGGCACCCCAGTCCACCACAAGGTAAAAATTATTTTTTATGTCCATTTCTACTTACCAACACATATTTTTGGCAAAAATAAGTTGCTATGTTCAGAAGAGAAAAGGCATTACCAAAAAGTGACAGAAGAACCCCACTTGAGGCACTATTTTAGTCTTTGAATTCCAGGGCTTCAGATGCCTCTCTTCTTGTATGAGAGCATTTTATTAGATTTGTACAGCAATAGATCCACTGGCTTTTACCTGAAACCATGCTTCCTCTACACCTAAACATTTTGCACAGATCTAGGATCCAGGTGCCTGTGGTACCTATCTATTTCTCATACAATCCCAACTCAAAGCTTGGTCTCATATTATACTGTGCTCTACTGACTGCCAGGAACATTTTCATGCTCCAAATTGCACATCGTTTTTGTCTCTAAATTCAGGTATTAGTCACCACAGTGCTGTGTTAGGTCCAGAGCAGTTTAGGCCCTGCTTTTTTTCTTTTTGCTGTTTATTCTGTTAATGATTCTACTTGAACAGTTCTGTATAAGAACACAAGAGCTGCCATTTACTGGGTCAGACCACATATCTATCTTGTTCAGTTTCCTGTGTCACACAGTGGCAGTGTAGATGCTGAAAGGAAAAGTGAACAGGGTATAACTGGGGCTTTCCCCTGTTCCTCTTCTACTTGCAACCTCCAGCATTTAAGATCCAGGAAGTTCTGATTCAGAGGCTGTATCCCTAACTCCCATATTCAATCACTCTTGATGGACCATTCCCAAAGACAATCCAACCCCTTTTTGAATTTGATTAAATGGTCAGCTTCTACAACATCTTGTGGCAACAAGTTTCATACTTCAATTACACATTGACATGTGATGCTAAATGCACAGTAGATTAATTCTACTGTGCATTAGCATGTCATGGAAAAAGCTGTGCTATTGCACTAATACACAGTAGAATTAATCTACTGCACATTAGCATGACTAAAAAGACATGTACCTGTTCTACTGTGCAGTAGCACCGGTTGCTGAGCATTCATTTACTACGTATTAGTACCTGTTATTACTGGTACTGAACCTAATGCTCTGTAACTACAGTTCATTAATGCATGTGTAGACATGCCCACTGTGTGAAAAATAACTTCCTTTTGTTAGTTTTAAACTTAATAATAGTTTCATTTTATATCCCTTAGTTCTTGAATTGTAAGAAACAGTAAAGAATACATAACTATTTATCTTTTCTTCACTGTTTAGTCTTTTATAAACCCTTATCATGTCTCCCATCAAATGTCTCTTTTCTAAACTGAATAGGCCTAGCCTCTTTAGTCTCTCCTCATATGAAAGCCCCTCATACCACTAATCACCATTGTTGATCATCTCTGTACCTTCTTTTCTATCCTTTCTGAGGTGGGGGGATAAAAACTGAGCACAGTGTTCAAGATATAGACACACCAATGGATTTATGAAGGAGCATAATGATCCTTTCCATTTGGTTTACAATTTCCTTCTTACTGGCCACATCTACACAAGATGCTGACTGTGCAGTAGCTTGTTACTACTGTGCAATAGCTTGCTACCACTGTTCAATAGCTCATTACTGCTGTGCAGTAGCATTGCGTGGCATAAAGCATGATGTGATGCTACTACACAGTAGTAATAAGCTACTGAACAGTTAGTGTCACCAAAAAGCCACTCGAGGACACTACTATACAGTAACTGCAGGTACTGCACAGTCATTTAATACTTGTGTATGCAAGAGCTAAATGACGGTGCAGTACCAACTGTGCACAAACAATTGTGTTTGCTACTAAACATTGAGCTAATGTTTTAGTGAACTGTCCACAATGACTCCCATATCTCTTTCCTGTGTGATAACAGCTAATGTAGAGCCCATCTTAGTGTAAGTATATCTTTGGTTATTTTTGTCTATGTGCATCACTTTACACCTATCTACACTGAATTTACTATGCCATTTAGTTATCCATTCACTCTATAGTGAAAGATCCTTCTGTCATTTCTCACAGTCCACCTTTGTTTTTACTAGTTTGAATAGTTTTGTCTCATCCACAAATTTGGCCACCTCACTACTCAGCCCCTTCTCCAGATCATTTATGAATATAATAAATAGCACCAGTCCTAACAAAGAACTCTGGGTGTTCCCACTGTTTACTCCTTTCCATCCCCAAATCTGACCATTTATAATCACACTGTCCTTTATCCTGAAGCCAATTTCTAATCCAGTAGTGGACCTTCCCGAAAGTGCATCATTAGGATTCTATTATTTATATGCTAGGATTAATATATATTACAACTTCCTCACTTTTAACCTTACTCATGTAATAGAACTGTAAATGGCTGAACTTAAAAAAAAAAAATCAGTTAATTTCATGAGGATCATTGAAAAGTTGGACATTAAGGTGAAAACCATGTTGTAAGTCTTACTGAAATATTTTGTCATGAGATTTTTCTCCATTTCCTGGTTTGAACCTGAGCAAAAATGCTACAGTATAGCATTTTAGCTTATTATCTCAATTGAAACTGTAATCCTGAGGTATGAACTGGAGTTTTTAGAACTTTTCAGATTAGATTAGTTGTTGATGTTTCAAGACCTATTTTATCTGGACCATTCATCATTAGTCCACTGCCACTGCACATTCTCATTCAATTCAGTTAAAATAGGTAAATATCTGTAGTACAGCTCTCTCTCATATGTGTTCCTATTGTGATAAAGAAAAAAAATGAAGTTCCTTTTGTTTGGAAAACATTTTCTTCTCCATAATGGGATCAGAGATGCTTAACATCATCAGCTTAGATGTAACTTTCCAAAATCTGTACCTCTAAACCAGTAACAGCTATGCTGATATTGCATGGCATAAAAGGAAAATCACAAGCTTATGGTTGCCTGGGTGACATAGAACTGTAGTGGAACATAACAGCAATAGGCTTAAATCTGCAGCCAATAATCTAAAAATATATGGTTAGGTTAAAAATATATATATTTTTTAAATCCCCATTTGAACATGTACTGTTTGGTTAGTAATTTGTGATATGTGCTGCTATTTTCTTTTCTATTTTGTCTTTAACACTTTCATTCAGAAACAAAAGGAAAGGTAGTAAAATGCAATTTAACACCTTCATTGCTTAGTATTAATTGCAAAACTTAAGTCACCTTATCTCATTTTTTTGTCACTGATAAATTCCTTTGGTCTTGAAGAAGGGTCATAATAAGTACTAAAAAGCAAATCCTCTTCCTAGCAACAAGTATGAATAACACAGATCAGGTCTAAAGAAGATGTGGAGCAGATAAATGAAAAATGGATTTGCATATATAATGGTTTAGAGATATAACTCAGCTCATTTTAACCTCCTTGATATGCACAATTCCCCAATCTGAAGGTTATGTGAATTTTACATCTGCTGTTAGATAATTCAGTAGAAACTGTAGCTGGAACACTATTTGCATTTGCACTTGAGAGATAGTGACCCTTATCGGATGCACCCAAGACTCCCATGACTTCAGTGATTTAAAACATAGACTAATACATTATGTCATTGAGTGTCTAATGTCCAGCATCAATATTTCTTGCCCCTCCCTCCCATTTGTTATGTTGTGTGTGTTATTCTTTGACCTTTTTTTCCTGGCAGCATTGATCTTCTTTCTTGATGCAAAATTATTTTAAAACTATTAACCATCTTCTAAGGCCTCATAATTCTTTTATCAAATCATATAAATTAGAATTCTTGGTACAGATAGTTTATGGTAGTTTTCTGATTTCACAAGATGAAAACTGTATAAAGAATTATAAGTATAAAGCATAGAAACTTGGTTTAAGATTACTCATGAGAGTGGCTACTCATCGCTGGTAAAGTTTAGTAAACTCCTGTGGCAGGAGAGCTGACTTTAAATTTTCTTAAGAAAAAATATTAGTAAAGAATGTTAATATAAAACAAACAACCTTTGTAATACAAAAAATTCAGGCAAGTTTCTATCCAAGAAGGTTTGAGTAATGATAGACCTAAAATGTTGTTTTAATTCCTTTAGCTACTCGACACATTTTGGCCTTTGCCCAACATGACTTATACTATAAGTATACAAATGCCATACTAATCTTTTGAAGTCAGTAAGCATAAGAGAATATGAACTGGACCTTGGGAATTGCTTGTAGCCTTTGTAAGCAGAAACAAAGCATTAGGAAAACTAGGTGGAAGCTTGCAAGTTTTAAAGAAGTGAATAATTTATTT
>NW_017729030.1:20415738-20420807 GCF_001723915.1 Gavialis gangeticus
GACAAGTTTCTATCCAAGAAGGTTTGAGTAATGATAGACCTAAAATGTTGTTTTAATTCCTTTAGCTACTCGACACATTTTGGCCTTTGCCCAACATGACTTATACTATAAGTATACAAATGCCATACTAATCTTTTGAAGTCAGTAAGCATAAGAGAATATGAACTGGACCTTGGGAATTGCTTGTAGCCTTTGTAAGCAGAAACAAAGCATTAGGAAAACTAGGTGGAAGCTTGCAAGTTTTAAAGAAGTGAATAATTTATTTTATCCTGCATTTCTTAACTCTAAATGGAATCAAAAGCAAAGGTAAAGTTTTACAAAAATGGAGACCTAGCTGTGGATTTAAAGAACCTCACTAGGGCAGATTTTCAAGAGTGCTGCAGAGTCCAGTGGCGCCTTTTGACAATGTGGAGAGCTAAGGAATATAAACATTTCTCTTAAAAATCAGAGCCAATATTTAGGTAAATAGATTAGATACATAAATATGCACTTAATAACCTTGTATGACGTGCCTATGTAAGTTTTGGAAAGAGAGCCAAGAAGGATGTTATACCAGTATCTATAGTCACCAGAGGCAGGGAGTAGAAGACTTTTGTTTTGAGAATAACTCTGAAAGAGTTTTAAGGCTAAGTTATTAGATTTGACTTGTGTAGGTCCAAGTAGGCAAAATCATCCAACGCTTATCACACAAGGCAAATATTTTAATGTAAAGAGTTTTATAAACTCTACAAAGATAATACATGTTAAATGAATCTTGTCAACCAAAGACTGTGGTGCTGGTGTCTTCGGGAAGGCTTTGGCTTCCATGACCATAGTCCACTCTTTGGAGGGAGAGGCATCGAGCTGCTGGGAAGGGATGCCCTCCACCTCTCTCTGCTATGGAGGAGGCTCTTCTCAGCCAGACTGGCTGACCTGCTTTAAACTAAGCCTGCCAGGGGGTAGGAGGACTACTGTCACTGCTGACTCGCAGAGCAACCCTTGCAAAGCCAGCAGGCCAAGGCAATTAAGGGATCCCACCCCAGTCCCAGCCCTGGAACAAAATGTAGGCAAGGCAAGGGCTCCCAAGGTGACATTTGCATGTCTTTACACAAATGCCAGGAGCTCAGGGAATAAACAGGAGGAACTTGTTCTCCTGCTAAATGCAAATAACTATGATGTCATTGGGATAACAGAGACGTGGTAGAACTCCACCCATAACTGGGCCACAGGTATAGATGGCTATACCCTGTATTGGAGGGATCAAATGGACAAAAGGGGCAGGGGTGTAGCTCTCTATGTCAAGGAAAGCTATGCATCCCTGCAAGCCAACATTGGCACCCATGGTGGATGACTTGAGACCCTCTAGGGTAAAATCCATGGGGAACACGGCACATGGAATACTATGGTAGGAGTCTACTACAGACCCCCTACCCAGGGTCAAGACCTTGACCAGGAGTTCACCAGGGAATTGACTGAGGCCACACGCTCCCGGTGTATGGTTGCCATGGGAGACTTTAACTACCCAGACATCTTGTGGGAGAAGCGCTCAGCCAAATCCGAGTGGTCGCAAAGCTTTCTCTCAAGCATGGATCACCTCTATCTGACACAGGAAGTTTACAGGCCAGTCAAGAAGTAAAGCTCTGCTTGACCTCATGCAGGCAACCGGAGATGACCTAATCAGTGACCTACCGATCAAAGGGAAGCTGGATGACAGTGACCATGAGCTGATCACCTTCACCATCTGCCCTAAAGCTGGCAATCAGTCAGTAATACAAAAGCCCTCGACTTCAGGAAAGCTGACTTTGAGAAGCTAAAGAGGCTTGTCAGAGAGGCCCTAAAGGGCCACATCCAAAAGGAGAGGGGAGTTTAGAGCGAGTGCTTGCTCCTCAAGGGAGCAATCCTGGATGTGCAAGCAAAATTCATCCCATCTCAGAGGAAAGGCAGCAAAAGGGCGCAGCAGCCCCCTTGGCTTTCCAGCGAACTAGAGGACCTCCTGCATCTTAAAAAGAAGACATACAAAGGATGGAGGACTGGAACCACCATCAAGGAGGAATACTCTGCTCTGGTCCGGACCTGCAGAGAGCAAACCAGGAAAGCCAAGGCTAAGATGGAACTCCAGCTAGCCACAAATATCAAGGACAATAAAAAGTCCTTTTTTAAATATGTGGGTAGCTGGAGGAAGAGCAAGGGCAACATTGGACCTCTGCTAAACCAGATGGGGAAACTGACAACTGATGCCAAGGAAAAAGCAAACTTGCTAAATGGTCACTTTGCATCAGTTTTTCACCAGTCCTATGGGATGCCCCTGCCCACTGTGTGTCAGGGAGGTCTGGGAGAGGGAGATTCCTTGCCCTCCATCGAAGTTGACCTCATGAAGGAACACCTTGAAAGGCTGGATACCTTCAAGTCAGCCGGCCCTGACGGGTTACACACAAGGGTACTCAAGGAGCTGGCAAGCAACATAGCTCAGCCCCTGGCATGGGTATTTGAGAACTCCTGGTGCTCTGGTGAAGTGCCCGAAGACTGGAAGAAGGCCAATGTGGTGCCTATCTTCAAGAAAGGGAGGAAAGTGGATCCGGCAAACTACAGGCCCATCAGCCTGACCTCTATCCTGGGGAAGGTCTTGGAAAAGATTATCAAAGAGGCTATCCTTAACAGACTAGCTGAAGGCAATATCCTGAGGGATACCCAGCATGGGTTTGTTGTGGGTAGGTCTTGCTTGACCAATCTCATTTCCTTTTATGACCAAGTGACCTATCACCTGGACAAGAGGGCAGAGATTGACGTTGTATATCTTGACTTTAAAAAAGCCTTTAGTCTGGTATCCCATGAGCACCTCTTGGCAAAACTGGCTAACTGCAGCCTCGGCCTCACCACGATCCACTGGCTGAGGTATTGGCGCCGCAGTAGGATGCAGAGGCTGGTGGTTGATGGGAGCCAATCATCGTGGTGCACGGTCAACAGTGGGGTCCCTCAAGGCTCTGTCCTAGGGCCTATACTATTTAACATCTTCATCAATGATGTGGACATTGTTATCAGAAGTGGACTGGCCAAGTTTGCTGATGGCTCCAAAATATGGGGTAAAGCATCCACACCTGAGGACAGGCGAGTGATCTAGGCGGATCTTGACAGGTTCATGAAACAGGTGGATAAGAACCTTATGGTGTTCAACACCAAAAAATGCAAGGTTCTCCACCTTGGGAGGAAAAACATGCAGCATCCTTATAGGCTCGGCAGTGCTACACTGGCTAACACCACAGATAAAAGGGACTTGGAGGTCATGATTAACCACAAAATGAACTTAAGCCTCCAGTGTGATGCTGCGGCTAGTAAAGCGAGCAAAATGCTGGCTTGCATCCATAGATACTTCTCAAGCAAATCCTGGCACATCATTCTCCCATTGTACTTGGCCTTGGTGAGTCCACAGCTGAAGTACTGCATCCAGTTTTGGGCTCCACAATTCAAAAAGGATGTAGAGAAGCTTGAGAGGGTGCAGAGGAGGGCCACACACATGATCAGAGGTCAGGAAAACAGACCTTATGATGAGAGGCTGAGTTATGGGACTTTTCAGCCTGGAAAAGCATAGGCTGAGGGGTTATCTCATGGCCACCTATAAGTTTATCAGGGTGCCCATCAGGTTCTGGGGGAACGTCTGTTCACCAGAGTGCCCCAAGGGATGACAAGATTGAATTGTCACAAACTCCGCTGCTACCGTTTCAGGCTGGACATAAGAAAGAACTTCTTCACTGTCCGAGTCCCCAAGGTTTGGAGTAAACTGCCACCGGAGGCAGTTCAAGCACCCACTTTGAACACCTTCAAGACACATTTGGATGCTTATTTTGCTGGGATCCTATGATCCCTGCTGACTTCCT
This sequence comes from Gavialis gangeticus, assembly GCF_001723915.1. Lineage (NCBI taxonomy): Eukaryota > Metazoa > Chordata > Crocodylia > Gavialidae > Gavialis > Gavialis gangeticus. The sequence goes on from NW_017729030.1 coordinate 20,419,590, forward strand.
GCCCCTGGTGCAGGGGGCTGGACTTGATGATCCTCCAGGGTCCCTTCCAGCCCAAATGGCTATGAAAATCTATGAAATTTATGAAAAGGATGGGAAGCATTATAGCATGATATATTTGAAGATTGTTAGGAAAACTGAATCATACAAAGCTAAACTATGCTTTTAGTAACTGGGTGGGAAAGTAGGATCTCTCAGTTGCAAAAGATCTAGAGCTTGTGAAGGTGATTTTGAGAAGGATGCAGCCACATAAAGGTTTCATGGTTCAAGAAAATCATCATCTACAATAAGTTATTTTTCTCTTACCAAGAAGTCCTCATATAAAAGCAATGCAGAAGGGTATAATTCAAAACATGGGAGACAAGAGAGATTATAACAGTGAAAGAGAATTTTAAAAAGTGGTAGTAAGGCAAAATCACAGATTGGCTGTGATAGATGCTGGGGTGCTTGCTACTGCTAGAGGGTTACATTGTGCATGTAACGTCCAAGCATGGATGCTTTTGTGTAAGATCCTTTGAAGTGGTATACCTACCTAACAAAGTTGCTGAAACCTTACACTTATAAGCTCAGAGGCAAACTTAGAAACACCTCACACTCATTTCTGACATTAGTCTGATATGTAATTACATGTGTGCATGTATCATTAGCATCAACTTGCCTTGATATCCTACTTTAGAATAAATAAAAAACCTTTAATAAGTACATTAAGTTTTGCTTCACTCAGAACTTCCTACCTCAGACTTCTGGAATGTTTTATATGACCTGAATCTTTAGCATTCAACACACTTAATCTTCCTTTTAAAAATACATTCTCCTATATTTCAGTGGGCTTCCTGTTAACATAGAGATCCAGATTCTTTAAACAGGACACAAGCAAACATAACAGGTGTAGAGACAAGTTTTTGTTTGTTTGTTTGTTTGTTTGTTTTAGCTAGTATCTGTACCTGTTTCTTGGTTTCTACAATATGGATATTCCTTGACCTAATTGCTCTCCCCAAACTTCTCCTTATAGTCATCTGTTTCAATCTCTTTTAAAACCATTTTAATTGAAATGCTGCAACGCTATCCTTTCCTTTTCCAGTTGTTTATTATACCATAATGCTGAGGATGTGCTGTTTATGATGTGAAAAGTGTCTAGATGTTTTTCTGTACATTTGATGAACAAAGCTTTACCTGTTTTTCTGGCAACAGCTAACTAAATTTCCAGCTCTCACCCCCCTT
>NW_017729030.1:20425807-20429385 GCF_001723915.1 Gavialis gangeticus
GTGTCTAGATGTTTTTCTGTACATTTGATGAACAGAGCTTTACCTGTTTTTCTGGCAACAGCTAACTAAATTTCCAGCTCTCACCCCCCTTGTTTTTTTCTCCTCTAGTAGTCTTGCTGAGATAACAAATTGCTTTGATCAGATGGCCCTAGCTTTCCCCTGGTTGCTCACTCTCTCTCTTTCTCACACATATACACTCACATTAGCTCTAAATTCCATATTATGCTGGATGTTTCTGAATCTTCCTCCTTCCTGTCATATAACAATGATTTACAGCAAAAAGAACATCATTTGGTATGCTTTGCTCTGCATACTGTATCTGTCTTCCTACAGCAAAATAATTTACCTTAGTATTAGAGAGCCAAAATCAAAGGTAAAAACCACCACCACCTTAGCTTTCTAAAATCCTTTTATTCTATTAGCCATGCATGCAAGAAATTTTCCTAGAAGATAGGATTTGCTATATGCTATCAGATTATCGGTATATATAGTCTGCTATCTTGCTTTTGCCAGGGCTTTTAAACAGGCAGCAAAACAAAATCCTCATGATGCTCATAGAGTATTCAATTGTTTGCTGACAGCCTACCTGTGTATTGAGCAATTTCTGACATTGAGTTGTGTATTAGGCCTTACTTCCCTAAACCAAAATATAGCAGTTCTTTTAAATATACTGAGATTGTCATTGTTTTTTTAAATTCATGTTCACAAGAAAGCTGAACTCACTTAAGTATCTGTGTATCCTCTCTTTTATTGAGCCCAATAATCTATAAAAATGTTTTCCATTTGTTTATAGCAAATTTAAATTCTTTATTACTAACAATAGAAGCCACAAAGCCCACTAGAGAAACAGCAAAGATGCACGTGCGTGAGTAAACACACACACACGGCTAAGCCACTGTGCTTCCTGTTACAATGAAAAGTATGTAAACAATGGCCTAAAAAGGCCATTTCTTTAGTGCTAAGAAGGGTAAACTCCTCTTGAGGAGTGAAGCTGGATAATTGGCTGGACTAGAAAAGTATTAAAAGGGAAATTCTGCAAAATTAACAATTTTTGTTTCTTCTTCCTTTTGTTTTGAAAGCGCCACACAGTAAAATAAAATTTGAGTTACTCTATGGACTCTCTTATAATATACATATCTCTATTACAACTCTTTAAGATATTTGAATACACCTAATTCCTGGTGAAAGCACTAGTTAAAGTTAGTTTTGTGAGGTGCCTATGGTTAGGCTTAAGCAGATCCATGCTTCCCCAATGGAGGCTGTTGAAGCAACACCCCAAAGTGCAGGGGTGTCCCTGCTCCTAGTCTCTCCCGACCCCCAACTACTGCAGATACTGATACCATGGGAGCCTCTGGGGACTTAAGTCTCTAAGTTGGTGAAAATCTTCCCTCCCTTCTCCTTGTTGCTCAGAGGCAAGTACTCCCTGCCCCATTGCAGATTTCCCTGGTGTTCCAAAGGAAGAGGAAGCTTCAGACCCACTTGTACCTGCCTCAGGCAGCTTCAGCGGGGTAAGCTCAGATAGGGACAGGGATCAGACGGTAGCACTGGGGGTGGGCAGAGAGGTTCTCCCTTTCTTTACGGGGAACCAATAGGGAGGAGAAAATTACTCTCCCAACATGTTGCCACTGTCCCCTTTCCCAGTTGAGCCCAGCTGTGGTGAGCAGAAGCAACTCTGGGGACTCCCCCACCTCAGGACAGCATGGGGAAGGTGAGGAGGGGGATGAAGGGAGGGGGGATGTGAGTCTGAGCATCAAAGTAAAGTGAAGGGGTCTCACCTGATTTAGGGACTTTAAAAAGTTCCTGGAGTCTCCCTCTGTGTGCTCTAGTCCAAAGGGTGGTGAAGTCACATCATTGTACCATGTCTAGATCTACTCCTGCTTAAGCACCAGGAGTGGGTTCTGGACCTCAAATGGTGCCTCCTAGATTCCTTAATCCAAGTGTCAGAAAGCAGCAGAACTTAAGACATGCCCAGCTCCCTGCCCTTTCTGATTAGCTACCATGCTGACTTTTATAGAACCCATTCTTGGGTGCATCTCCCTTCCCAGACATTGTATTAGATGTTATGAATCGTAATAGATCTTTCAAAGCCTAGAGCTTTGATGATTCAATAATCAGTATTCCGACTCTAAATCCCATTGTTGGATCTAGTCATTAGCTCTTAGATCTAATCATTAGCTCTTAGATCATGCTAACCTTCATTCTAGATTCTAAAAGCACCTTACAAAAGGAGCAGGTTTTGTAATACTGTTTTTTATAGTTAGGAATCTGAGATGCAGAGGAGTGAGATGGTTTACTCAGAATCATATAGCAGTTGGTAGCAAAGTCAAAAATAAAATGACCTTTCACCTCCCCTCAGGTAAGGAACCCACACTTCTTGTTTCATTATTTTTATATTCATTCAGTAGCCCCCAAGATTTAGAACAGAACCAAAATACTTAGGAACTTGTTGTTACATGTTACACCATGAGTCACATAAATATTGATCGGTATTAGTGCTAGTTTGAGCTTGGAGCAGTCACATTTCAGGCCAGCAGGGGCCTGGAAGGCTAAAAGGTTTCCCCCACCCACTGAGCCCTACCATTCCAGGCTCCCCCCACCATTCATCCACAGCGCTCCCCCTTTGCCCTTCAGGGTTTCTCCCTGCTTCCCTCCACACCTGGGGCATTACTTACTTGTGACTGACTAAACTGTCTGTCCCAGGGAAGGGTTAACTGCCTGCCCAGATGCGAGGCTGATGCTCTTCTGGCCCAGAGAGCACAAGCAGCAGCAGCCAGGAAGCTGGATTAACCCTTTCCTGCCTGCTCCCCGAGATAGACAGTGTAAGCAGCCACAAATAAAGCAGTGAACAGGAATCTGTAGGGCTGTGTGAAACAGCACCACTTTGTTTCTACTTCTGTTTTGCCATTTTGCCATGACAGTGTTTCATTTTGAGTTTTGTTTCATTTCAAAAGCACTGTTCCATTTCATTTTTTTGTAACTGTTTTGACGTTTCGCCCATTGGCTATAATGGGGAAGCATGAAACTGTCTATAACTTTGTCATTTCTTACCTGATTCAGATAAAAACAGCAGGGATGGTAGCTCCTTCTGGAGGCATGAAGCCTGCCAAGTTTCAAGGAGATAGGTGCAAGGGTTTCTGGAAACCTGCACCTCAAGCTGCTGACAAGCAAAACTCGTGAGATGTATGACAGTATGTATGTTAAGGTGTGCCCTCACTGGCACTGACGCATCTACATAACATGCTAGGGTGCTCCAACAGAGCCTTCTCCTCCCCTACAGCCTTATCTTGGTCCACCACTTTAAATGACAACAGGTAATAACTTAGTGAGCAGCACAGTAGCACCAGCAGCATCTCAGGCAGCCATACTGTGACAGGGCCTTTGTTTCCTCTCCTCCAGGAGCTTCTACTCCAGTGTGTGTTAAGGCATGCCCTCACTTTATCTTTCCCCCCTCTTCCTCCTCCCTCTCCTTACTTTCTGTTTCCCTGCAGGCAAGCCCAACTTCAGTTTTGAAACTCAAAATGTTTTGAAACTTTTGAAATGTTTTGACTGCTCTTGTTTCATTTTGAGGCTGTTTCGAA
>NW_017729030.1:20434385-20436236 GCF_001723915.1 Gavialis gangeticus
TTCAGTTTTGAAACTCAAAATGTTTTGAAACTTTTGAAATGTTTTGACTGCTCTTGTTTCATTTTGAGGCTGTTTCGAAGCCCTTCATTTCATTTCAATTTCTCTGTTTTGAGCTCAAAACAATTCAGCATCAAAATGAAACAGGCAGCAAATTTTTTCACAACCCTAGGACTCTGGGGTGTTGGTGGAAAGCCTAACCTAGGCTAGCAGGAGAGGGGAGGTGGGTGGGCCATTTACACTAAGGTATAGCCTAAAGTGGCTACAGCTTAGTGGAACAAAAACTGGGTAGCACAGATCATCACTAATCCTGCCCTGGAGTGATGTAACTGTAAGCCACATAACAAATACTTAAAACCAGCTTCAGGTGTTAATATGTGGATAGTCCATGGGCTAAGAGCTTTAGGAACTGCCCAAGATTACGGTGTAAAATGCCAGGTTCAGTGACTAGATCAATGATTAAAAAAAAAAAGATGGAAAGATAGTGGAATGAGCAATGAATTCTGATCTTAATGATTTACTTTAGCATCTTATGAAATGAAAACCTGTTTTGAAAAGGTGTTACATCCTTTAACTAACAAAATTAAATAAAAAAACCCAAAACTCACTGTTATGGGGCTGAAGTCTGAGGACATCAAGAATCTACACATCAATTATGCAAATAATTACAAAAGAAAACCTCAAGTAATATCAGTAACAAAAGCAAGACTTCCAGGAGTACTCCTCTAGCTCTCAAAACTAGGTAGCTCTCAAAACTAGCTTTTAAAACAAGGTTTGATGGTAGCTTTTCTTCCTCTGACAGAAAATGTGACCTTTTTGTTGTATGGCCCTTGATTACAAATGAGGCAGAGCTACCTAACATAACTAATTCTTCATAAGATACAGATGTTGACCACTAGTTCTCCTGTGCTGAAGAGAAATTCCCTTAGATCCAAGCTTTTCCTGGAGACCCTGTGTTTTTTTTAATATTGTTATTCACATTCAATTAAACTTTCCCATTACTAAAGGAGTAGCTCTTTAAACCCTGAATATTACAGGGAGAAGACTGAAAGATGGTACTTTAAAAAAAAAAAAAAGTTGTATTCCATGAGTCATTTATTTAAACAAACAGCTGGTCCTTGAGGACAGCCTGCTATTTTAAGAAATATATGGTGTATTGCTCTGATACATCTAGAAAAATACAGTATTAGAAATAACCCAGTACTGGCAAGGGGATAAAAACAGATGACATATTATTCCAGAAGTCTTTCTATCTGGAAAAACATGATGATCTGTGAACAAATAAAGCAACTCAAGTAGGCTGTCAATAAAATTTCAATCTAGTCACTTACACCCCAATAATTAATTTGTTTCAGTGCTCAGTGGAAAATCTAACTGTTGAACTTTAAAGGTTACCATTATTTATAATATTGCAACATTTACCAGGTATACAACTGTATAAAACAAAATTGAAAATATATGTTCCATGAAAAAGTATCAAACTCAAAGTTTCTAAACACCTAGGACCTGCATAAAATGCTAGTGGGGCACTGGCCAGGTACCAGAGGATTGAAAAAGGACCAATGTGGTCCGCATTTATAAGAAGGGGAGAAAAGAGGACCCTGGCAATTATAGGCCAGTCAGTCTTACCTCGGTCCTTGGGAAGACCTTTGAGAAAATTATCAAATAGCATATCTACAGGGGCCCAGCAGGAGAGGTATTACTCAGGGGCAACCAAAATGGGTTCACTGAGGGCAGGTACTGCCTGACTAACCTAGTGTCTTTTTATGATCAGGTCACAAGGTCCCTGGACGAGGGTGTCAGGGTGGATGTCATTTTCCTGGACTTTAAGAAGGCCTTTGACATGGTTTCCTA
>NW_017729030.1:20438813-20440421 GCF_001723915.1 Gavialis gangeticus
GGGGTCAGACTTGATGAGCTGCTCAGGTCCCTTCTGACCCAACAAACTATGAAACTATGAAACAATAATTAGTTACTTCATATGTGTGTGTGGGGAGGGGGAATATTTACCAACATGTAAATTTTGTTAACTATCAGAAGAAATTACTTCCTTAACACACATTTCTAGACTGATAAAATGTTGACAACTATGCAGGAAAGATTGAATCTTCTACTGATTTTCTTCTTCCAAAAGAAAAGTATTTCTTTTGTTTAGTTAGGATGACATGCTGATTAAAAATAAGACTTTTGTCATTTCTAGCAAGTGGGAATTTATTCATTAGAAACCAACAGAGATATTTGGAAATCTGAGCTTAATGTTTAGATCTTACAATCAAGAGTAGTTTCTCTCTTCACTGAGACCATGACACTTCAAAGCATGCAAAGAGGTATGCACCTCTGTTAAATTTAGGTCAATTAAACTAAAGTTATGTTGATCTAAGTGCCCATCTGTATAGGCATTTGGAGGTGGAGTTAAATCACCCAAAAATGGCAGGCCCAATCTAGGTGAGTTCATTTGTGAAGGTGAACTATCAAATATCTGTACATGTTCATGGCATAGCCCTGGGCCTGGGGAGAAGCTGAAGCCAGAGGGCTATTTTATTTGTATATGCATAGAATTGCTCCTAGGGAAGTACATAGTCCATATACTATGTATATACCTACCTGTGCACACCCACACAAAGTTTTAGTATATATTAATATTCCCAACTGTAGCAAATGGCCTGGTTTATATCTATCTATATAAAATGAAATGTATGACTGTATGTATGTATGTTCACTTATAACTTGAGAATGGCTGGTCATATCTAACTCTAACTTTCCAAAATCACTGAATACCACCCAAGAAAAATTATAAGCATGTTATTTTTCATTTGACCCTTTTTGGGGCTTCCATCGACCAGAATTACTTCACTTCTCAGATAAACTGGTACCACTCCATTTTGAATTCAGTTCAATTGTCATTGTTATATTGATGCTTGCTTTTCTTTTTGCCCTACATTAAATATTAAATGTTAAATATGTTGTACTATGTTCTTTAAAAATAAACATTTTTTGTAACCTAAATATAGATTTCATAGACATTAGGGGCTGCAAGGGACCTTGTGAGATCCTCGAGTCCAGCCCCCCCACCATAGGCAGCAAGAAAAATATGCAGATGTTTTTTGAAAGAGCCCAGAGTAGGTGCGTGCACCATCTCTGGGGAAGTCTGTTCCAGACTCTGGACACATGCACTATAAAGAACTTTTTTCTTATGTCTCATCTAAATCAGCCTTCCTGGAGTTTACGGCCATTAGACCTTGTTATTCCTTGGGGAGCTCTCATCAACAGTTGTTCTCCAAGTCCTGATGTACCCCTCTGTGACAGGAGTGCCACTATTGGAGTCTCTCTGGGTATGGCTCCGCCCTCCTGCAAATGGGCCAACTGCCTGCTTACTCATCTGCCACGCCTTGATCTTATTTAATTAATAGATTGTTGTAATTAGCGGGAGGCTGCCCATTTCTATGTGCCCCGATGACAGGGGGCGCTATCTGCAGCTCCTTTTCCTCCCCTACACTGCAGCCCAAGC
>NW_017729030.1:20445421-20450253 GCF_001723915.1 Gavialis gangeticus
GGGCCCGGTTATGTCTCGGCCCTCCTTTTGCCCTCAGGGCTCCTCGCTGCCACCTCTCTCTCTCGGGGCTCCTCACCACCCCTCCTCACTCTTGGAGCTCCCCGCCGCCCCTTCTCACTCTCGGGGCTTGGCCAATGCACCCCGCAAAATACTGCACCTTCTCCGGTGCCGGGAACCCCCACACTACTGGGGAGTCCCTATGAGGCTTCCTCCAACCCCTAATAGCCTCACCCGGTCCTCCAGTTAAACAGTAAACACGAAACACAAAGCCCCTGGGCTATAACATAAAGCTAAAACCTTCCGGTCAGACAACAGTAAATCCCTACCAGGCAAAAATACTCCAGCTCAAGGCAGCAACCCGCAGATACTCATGCAGCCAAACCTTGGCCTTCTCTCCGCACTGGCTGAGCTCCTCACTCCTTGGCTGCCAGAGGAGGAACTGCCACCCTAGCCTCCTGCCTGGGTTTAAGAATGGCTAAGCCCTGCCCCTTCCTGTCAGAGGGTTTTGCCGGTTGCCCTGGCAACCAGCACCTGCGTTGCCCTGGTGACTGGCGGCTGCGCCTCCCCCTTCTCACTGCTAGGGGGCTCTCTGGAGCCATCCCTGTTCTCAGGCGCAGGGCACCTAAGTGCTCTGCGACACCCTCTTATATTACTGTAGGCTGCTACCAAGTTCCCCCTGAGCTGTCTCTTTTCCAGAATGAAGAGTCCCAAATCCCTCAGCCTCTCTTTGTACAGCCTGCCCTCCAGGGCTTGGGTCATATGAGTGGATCTCTTCTGGACTCTCTCAAACTCTTCCATATCACTCCTGAAGTGGGGGGCCCTAAAACTGGATGCAGTACTGCAGCTGCAGCCTCATCAAGGCTGAGTCAAATAGGGGGATGACTTCCCTTGTTTTGCTTGAGATGCATCAGTAGATGCACACCAGAGTTTGGTTTGCTTTGCCAGCCACAGCATCACATTGGTGACTCATATTCATTTTGTGTTCAATCAGAACCCCCAAGTCTCTTTCAGTCATGGTGCTAGCAGTCAGCATCATGTTTTTTTTGAAGGCCATCCAGTTTTGTTCAGCCCAGCTTGAGAACGTGTTGAAGCCAGCCTGTATCCCCAGCCTGTCCTGCAGTGTGACCATCCTCCCTCATAAATTGGTCTTATCCACAAACTTTGCCAGTTTGCATCTGACATCTTACTCCAGATCATTGATAAAGATGTTAAAGAGTACAAAACAAAGTACCAAGCCCTGAGGGACTCCACTGGTCAACCTGCACCATGTTGATTTGCTCCCATCAACTAGTAGTTTTTAGGTCCAATCCCATAGCCAGTTAACTAGCCATCAGACCATAAGATGATCAGGGCCAGAGGTCCTCAGCTTAGCCATGAGGACATTGTGACGAACTAGGTCAAAGTCTTTCCTGAAATCCAGATATATGGCATCTACATCATCTCCCTTATCCAGGGCTCACGTCACCTGGTCATAGAAAGAAATGAGGCTGGTCTGGCAAGACTTGCCAGTCACAAAGCCATGTTGGCTGGCCTTCAGAAGCTTGCCTTCTGTTAGTCTGGTATTCATGGGTCCCTTCACAATTTTCTCCATGATTTTTCCATGGATGGACATCAGACTGATTGGTCTATAATGCCCCAGGTCATTTCTCTTCCTTTTCTTGAAGATAGGGACCATGTTGGCTCTTTTCCAATCTTCTGGGACCTCAATTGAGCTCCATGAATTTTCAAATATCTTTGCCAGGGAGGTGCAATGATGTCTGCCAGCTCCTTCAAGACTCTTGGGTGCATTCCATTTGGACCTGTGGCCTTGTGAATGTCCAGTTTCTCAAGGTTTCCCTTCACCTGATCCACATCAATTTTGGGCCTGCCACCCACTCCCAGGCTGGTTCATGTCCTTTCTGACAATGTGATCACCTTAGAAGGATGAAAAACTGATGTGAAAAAGTCATTTAGGAGATTGGCCTATAATATAACATATTAAGTTCTTTGAAAATAAACAAACACTGCAATTATAAAAATAAAAACCCAAGCAAAGAATGGGTACTTCAGCTAGTTAAACATATCATTTTAAGCATTTGCAGAGGTCTTTGCAGCACTGGGACACACTGTACTTTACTGGGTTGTTATAAATACATACACATCATGATTTTAAAAAGACGTTAACTTTATTAAATGATTGCTTATTGTCGGGCAAGACGGAGCTGGCAAGCCAAGCTCGCAGTGTTGGTCACGGTGGTGCGGCCGGGTGGTGGCAAATTGTACACGGACAGGTGGGAGTTTTGGCGATGGAGTCTGAGTGGCACAGGAACCGTAATGGTTCCTTAAACAAGATGGAATTTATTTAACTTACACTTAGATGCATAGGAAACGATGTCTTCAGTTACAGTGAACAAACAGGTGAACAAACAAAGGGGTCTGTTGGCCCACAGGGTTCTCCAACAAGCCCTTGCTTTCTACCTCTGATGAGGTAGGTGCGGCTGCCTGCTGGATAGTCCTAGGGCTGGTCAACAGCTCATAAATTGGTAACACACAACGAACTGTAACGATGTGACGCCAGTCCAGTAAGGACAACGAAGAGCCGAAATGGTGTCCGAAGCAGAAGTCAGGAGCCGGTGAAACGAAGCGAGGATCCAGCCAGAGCCAGTGAGGAACGATCTGAATCGATGTTGATAGCCGATGCCAAAGGTAAGTCAAAGCCAGGAAATCCAAACAGCAATGTAATAACAGCAAAGGACACGGAATGCCAATCGAGGGAGGAGATCAATAGGCCCAGAAGCCTGACTGAAAGACAGTCCCTGGAACACCAGCCTCTGTCTCCAGCTAACGCGATCTCCCCCCGAGGGAGGGGCTCACAGAACTTTTATTTGAATTTAGTGGCCAATCAGAACACTCAGAGGGAAGAAATTTCTAGTCAGATTACCTCATGCTTTTGCTGTTGCTGAGCATGCGTCTGTGGGGAAAGTAGGTCAAACATGACTGACAGGTCCGCAGGTCACCCAGGGGGCACGAGCTGGGTGAGCCTTGGAACTTTCCACTCACAGACTTCAACTGCGCATGTCAGGTACAGAACTTTTGTGTTGGCAGCATATACTTAGGATTTTTCCGAGACACTTATGATCTATATTAGGCCTTTGTTGACAGCATGGAAGCAGTAATAAAAGACACAAAAGTTTAAATATATGAATGCAACTGAAACTAGAAAGCAAATTTCTTGGATGATAATACATATCATTTACCTTAGTTTAATTGAAATTTCAGGAATAACTAAAAAAAGCAAAATCTTGTAAGCAAGCGCTAGTGTAATATATATGATTATCTTTAATCGACAGTTATTTCTCTGCTCTCTCTGTGATTTCAGCTTAAATTATAGTGTCAATTTTGTTGGAAAATATCAGAGATTTTAGTGATGAGCTGCTAATCACTCTGTTTTAGAATCAGAAGAATCCAATTCGTTGGCAAAGGCTGAACTGCAGAAAATTTATCTTCTATAATATTACAACAATCAGTAGTTAGATACAGATTTTGAAGAAGATTCTTAACTGATTGTGGAACCTCCTTAAAGACATAGACAAAAATATACACATAAGGGACTAGGCTGAGAAATGAAATTTTATTCTCTCATTTCTGAATATATTTATTACATTTCTCTGGAATTGATATCCTGGACCTATTACTTCCTTTTGGATACAGAATTAAGGGGAAAGTAGTGAATTATGCCTTTATAAGTCTTTAAATGGTATTGTAAAGAAAGCTTAGGGTAAAAGAAATAATAATAATAATTAAAAAAGTAGTATGACTTAGAAAAATGACTACATAAAAAATGGCATTGTGGGGTGCTGTGCACTACATCTCAATGGATTTCCATAACAATTCCCCTCATCTTAAAACTAAAGAAATTCTGTTACCTAATTGGCAGTGTTAACAAAACATCTTTTTATTTATTTTTTCTCATAACTGCTACAAACATTACAGCTGCTCAGAAAATGGACATATATTCAGTACATTTTCTTAACTTTTTTTTGAGAAATCAGTGAAAATTCTCCACCCCTGTGTTGTCCTGTGGGGTCAGGCCAACATTCAGGATTTCAATATCATGCTGTCAGACAGGAGTGTGTGGTGTACAATTGCACATATACAAACACACACATAAAATAGGTGCATACACACGCACACACACTACAGACTCAGGCACATACACATCCAAACCAGCCTAGGCACATGCATACCTATCACCAATTCAAGCACATATACATTACACACACCAAAAATTAGACAACCATCAGTTGTCAATACCCACACACTCTGTACACATACATGGATCACTAATTTGTATATCATGCACACGATGATGTATATATATTCACCAGTTCACACACATACCACCCACCTACACATACACACAGGTGAGTTCCTAATTTGGATGGTACACTATGTATGTGTGTGCTTGGGGTACTTGGGATACCTGGGGGAAGGTTAAGGTGAGAGAGAAAGTGTAAGAAGTGAAAGTTGGTAGAACTGGGATTAGAACTGGTAGACTAGTGTATGCTGGGCTGAGGAACTGAGGCTTGGGGTTACTTAAGATCAAGTGGCCCCAAGGTTATTTGAGGTCACTGGTGCAAGGGAAAAAGCCCGGTGGCAAGTAGGAGAAATCCAGGAAAGAAAGACAGGCAGAAACCTGGGACCTTGGGGCTGGAAATTGAGACTGACAGCTGGGAGCTTGGGGCTGGAAATTGAGGCAGACAGCTGAGAGATTGGGGGGAAGATATGCAGTGGCAAGGAGGAAACAGTCAGGAAACAGACAAAAACCCAACTCAGGATTTCAAAATAACAGC
>NW_017729030.1:20454203-20463256 GCF_001723915.1 Gavialis gangeticus
GTAAAAATCAATATAAACATAATTATACAATATAAAGAAGAAGAAAAAAAAACCAAATACAACTGTTACCAAAATAATATGCTGAAGCTTATCCTACGTCTTTTAAAAGGAATGCATTTTAAAATTTAAAAAAAAAGAAAAACTGGGGGTTTTGCTACATCTGACTATTCAGAATGCAGATATTTTGAGAACAAAGGTATAGTTTTACATATCCCAGAGTCCTATTCCATATGTAATTTTGCACCATATGCTATTCTGTACCAAATGTCTTAAAAGCTAGGGAACTTTGCTTAGTACTGGTAAAAGACCTAAGCTGATTTGTAGATCCAAGTGTTAACCAAAGTGATTCATGTGCAATATAAACGATGTAAAGTGTTTTGGGATCTTTTTAGACAAAAGATGAATGGAAAATGAGCCATTAGCTTTATTAGCAACTGGAAATTCCAGTTACCTAAACTTATTTTGCCAAGGGTGGCATACATAATTTTGTTTGATGTAATCTGTACATATGAATGGTAATGTAAACAAATCTGACTGCCATGTGGGGGTGTAACTAAACATGCATTGAAATATAGGCACAAATTTAACAATGCTTGAGACTTGTTTATGAACTTGGGCCAAAAATAAAATGTGCTTTAAGACCTATGGCTGCTACTGCTGTTCTGTGAAGCTGAATTCTAAAGTATGTGCCAGTCCCACCAAGTGAAGTGTGGGATGTGTATTTCCAAAAGTAGAATTCAGCCTATAATTTAGAAGTAGCGGTCACAACAGATAGGGAAAGTTTCTTCTCACCTACCTTTGAGAAACAGACCTGACATGTTTAGGACTCTAAAGGTGCATTGTAATCATAAGTAAATTGAGAATGAAAACAGAAATGAGAGGGCTGAATTTCAGGAGCTTAAACCTGGGTGAAAGTGAAAAGTGCTAAGTGGAATGAAATGGAGAAAGGTAATGAGAAGGACATGGAGGGGAAATGAAAAATGTTCAAGGAAAGATGTCCAGGGGTTATGAATGGCATAGAACAAAACCCACTAAGAGCAGAAGGAAAGCTAATGTAGATGAACAAATCAATGCAATCAAATGAAATCAAGGATTGGGAAAAGCATATGAGTTGCATAAGACTTGAATAAGGAGTGAGGAGGGAAGTTTACTGAATAATACAGGAAAGGAATAAAATCAGAAGTGTAGGGTAAAATGAAAGTACAAAATGGTAGAATTATTTTTGTCCTAAGATAAATTATTCAAAGGACTTATTAATCTCAGTAGTATAACAAAGGGAGCACAACTGGGGTACTAGCCAGGGTAGAGGGGAAAAATAGAGATGATTGCACTGCTGGAACCATTGCCACCATGCTGCCATTAACACATCCAATGACACTGCCCCATTCATATGCCACTGCACCCAGGATGCACAGGGGTCTTGTTATACCTCCAATTAATCTACTTAGAAAAAGAAAGTTGAGTATTCCTAGTGCAAGAAATACATCCCCTGTGCCTGTCTGCATTCCTCTCTCAGTCTCTAGTCTACTGCTCTAAATGGATCATTGTTCTGACCCAGTAAAGCACTTAAAATCAGAGAATCATAGAAAATTAAGGTTGGGAGGGGATCAAGGGGACCATCCCCAATTAGATCATCACAGCCAATGTTTTGTCTAGCCAGGTCTTAAAAACCTGCAAGGATGGAGAGTCCACAACCTCTCTCTGTAACCTATTCCAGTGTTTTAGTACCCTCCTAGTGAGAAAATTCTTTCTAATTCTTACAACATTCCTATTCCTTACAACATTCCTATTCCTTACAACAGTCCAACCTCAGACTTGATGAAACTGAAAACAACAACCAGCCCTCAAATTTCAGCAATTTCTCCATGCACACACTTAACAAAGCTGAAGAACCTGTCTTCTCCAAAGGCCTGAATTTCTGTCTAGAAAAATATGCTAATAAAATACTTCAATATAGAGAACTAAACAATAATTCTGATGCCTCTGGCTCAAGGAATATTTCCACAACCAAAATGAATCAATTTCCAACAGCAATTCATCCTCTGACAACATTGAGGAAAAGATTAACCCCCCAACCCTGCCAAAAAACAATAGATTGGACACCTCGCAGTGGACAGACTCTAACTTTGAGCACTATATTGACTGTTTCAGGGAAAGAATGAAATAGTCAACAACACATGGCACATAACAACCTCTCCCTATCAGAGAGAAGGGCCATAGAATCTCTAAAATCTAACCACCGTTTAGTAATAAAACCAGCAGATAAAGGAGGAGCCATAGTCATCCTTAATGGTGAAGACTGAATAAAAGAAGCCAACAGACAACTCTCTGACACCACCTACTCCAAAAAACTACAGGAAGATCCTACTCCCCTTTTCACCTTGAACCCAAAACTACCACCAAATCATTTCCATCAGAACTACAAGAAAAGCAAACTACAAACTAAAATTCACAAACAAGGGAACCCTGGAAGACCAACCATTGAATCCTAACTGAGGAAATATCAGGTTTCATTGAATCAATCCTAAAACTGCTTGTCACCCAAAGAATGAGGTTTGTCCAAGACAAAACAGACTTTCTACAAAAACTTAAAAACATGGAGCATCTTCCCAGCAATACTCCCCTAGCCACCATGGATATTAGAAGCTTATATCAAACAACCCACACCAGAATGGCATCCAAGCCTACCTTACATACCTACAAGAGCAAGTTTACAACTCAGAATACAGAGCCAAAGATATTACTGATGTTATACACTTCATCTTCACACACAGCACCTTCACTTTCAAAAACTAACATTTCCTCCAGACTATGGGCACAGCTGTGGGTAGCAAAATGGCCCCAGAATATGCCAACCTTTTTATGAACTACCTGAAAGGATCCATTAGGGAATGCACCATCAAACCCTTGCTACACTTGAGCTATATTGATGACATCTTCATCATTTGGACTGAAAACCTGCCATCTCTGACTGAGTTCCATCAGATATAAAACAATTGTTACCCCTCCATCAGACTATCTCTTGAATACTCCAAATGCAACATCTCCATTTTAGACACAATGATCACTATCCAGAGTGGGAAAAATACAGACCACTAGATACAAGAAACCCACAGACCAACATACATATCTGCATAGAACCAGCAATCACCCTAAACACACCAAGAAAGCTGTGATATACAGACAAGTCTTCAGATGCCACCAGATATGTACTGAGGAGAGCACCCATGCTTGCCACTGCACAATGTCAAAAAAGTGTTCACTCAACAAGGACACTCCTCCAGAGACATAGATAGCAGTTTTGCAAGACACCACTGGTTATTACCTATCAGCCCTCCCGGGAACCTATACGGAAATTCCTCAAACAATTGCAACCCATACTAGGAGATCCAATTCTTAAAAAGATCTTCCCAGAACCACCCATTCTAGCCTTCAAATGAGCACTGAACCTCATCAAGAGAAGCAAACTTCCTACACTCCAAAACATACCTAATGGATCCAGACCATGCCATGACAAGGAATGTAAAATCTGCCAACATATCTCCACCACCCCCAACTACTACACCCCACAGCAGAACCATCAGCATTTCTGGATCTCACAGCTGCACCTCCAGAAATGTAATATATCTTATTCAATGCACTAAATGCCCTGAATGAAAAATACGTAGAAGAGATCAGCAACAACTGTGCACCAGAATGAACGCACACTGGAAATCTATCAAAGACAAGAATACCCAATTACCTGTAGGGGCACATTTCTCACAAGAAAATGATTCTCTCTCCAGTTTCTCAGTTCTAATTCTCAAAGCGAATTTACAAAACACCTTTCACAGATGAGCCTACAAACTTTACTTCATCAACTTCATTTACTTCATTTTTTTACTGGATAAAAAAAATCATGGACTAAATATAGACATTGGATTTATGACACATTATAACCTGCCTAACATCTAACTCCCCAGGTACCTCTCCACTATTTACCAGCTACATTCATTCCCACCCCCCATCCTCCCAGTGTTCCCTCTAAACTGTGCACGTATATGGTCATGCACAATTAAAAATCTTGCTGCACACAAACTTTTTAATGCCACATACACGGCCGCCCAGAGAAGAGCTGGGTGTGGAGCATAGCGGAGACACCGGGGCTGGCATGGGACACTTACTGAAGGTAAGCTCCTCACTCCTCATGCAGGGCAGGCAGCGGCTCCTCCCTGAGGCAAGGCAAGGTGAGGCAGGGGTGGGGGCAGGGACCGGGGCTGGGGTTGAGGGCTGGGGGCTGGCACAGGCTCCGCTGGCTCCAGGGAACTGCTCTATGGGCTTTGCTGACTCCAGGGAACTGCTCTGTGGGCTTTGTTGGCTCCGGGGAACTGCTCCACACCCCCACATCACCTCAGGGAGTGAGGAAGCACATGGTGTTAGGGCTGGGGAGTGAGCAGTTCCCCAGAGCTGGCAGAGCCCACGGAGCATGGAGCTGGCAGAGCCTACAGTCGGGTAGGTTGGACAGAAGGACATACTTAAATTTTCTAGTATTTGTTAAATCAGCAAAGTAAAAAAACCTTTTAAAACAATAAAAATACTGAAACAGATTTTTAACAAGTGATTTGGGGTACACTGATGTATTCAAAGGACAATTTGTGAAGTCCTGTTAGCACTACCTATGTGCCTAGGTAAAGACAAGTCTGGGGGTGGGGGAATGTCTTTTTCTTCAGTACGGTTTTTTAATAATATACAGTTCTGTAGGCTTGTCTAGCTTAATTAGAAATTTTTCATCCTCCTTTTGTTTTGTTTTTTAGTAAAAATATGATTTTTTTTTTACCTCAGCCATCCCTAGTAACAACATTTCACAGCATGTAACCTTAAAAGGTGGACCTGTCAAGCAGCAATATTAAAAATATCTATGGAAATGAGAGGAGAGGAAGTCTTTAGTCCTTTCTTGAGTGGAAAGTACCAGTTCTATGAAATCAGAGTGATAATGAGCATTATCCTGTTAGTGTAAATCATGTGATTTGGGCAGTTACAGCCATGTAAGAAAATGTTTTTAAAAGATACCTCAAGGGACTAACTGGAAAAAACGTAGAATTCAGAAGCCAGTCTAGTAGTTGTTTCACAATTTCCATGGAGTGGTCAGTCAAAGTAGAAGTCCAAAAAAAATTAAACAAATGCTTAATTTAAAAGCGAAATTTAAGGAAAAAATTTTGGATAACAAATGTTAAATTTAATACATAGCACTTAAAAGGATTGGTGTGTCTTTTGTGCTATATATTGATACTATAGTGGTAACCAGGTAGAAAAACAGCTAATATTGGTTTTCAATTTAATGTATAATCAGCTACATGACTAATGCCTCACAGTAGACCTATATATGTGAAGTTTAAGACATTGATTTGCCTTTAAGGACTTTTCACATCCTTTATTACTTTTCTATGGGCAGCTTCATAAAATGGTGAGAAAACTATTTCAAAGAACTATGTCAAACAAATAACATAGCACTATGTTTGCTCCAGGCATGAAATTTTTAATGGGTTATGTGAAATAACAGAATAGCAACTTCAGTCCACGTAAGAGTTCTGAAATGTTGTTATTTCAAGGCTAAGCAAGTGTACGTTTAGAATTTTTCTTGCTGAAGGCTTCATTGGTTCTTCCTAATAGAAAACTCCCCCCTCACACCAATCCTACCCCATATCCAAATCTATGGTAGTTCAGGGGAAAAATTAGTGACAGGTCTCTTGGGAAATTGTATGCCCAAGTAATCTCTATTTCTAGCAATCAGGCCAAAATATAGTTTTAAATCAAGATAATTGTGTCCTCTATTGTTGTTCAAATATTAAACAGAGACATTTGGCTTTAGTATAACAACTACCAAAATCCTGAATCTTCAGAGCTGAGACGTCACATCCTGAACAGTAAGTCATAGGAAACAGATTTGTATCTTCTAAACTATACCTTGATTTTCAAAAACTGATTCAGAAAAACAAATATATTGCTTTTGTTTTAATATCTGACCAGGTTCACTCTTCTGTCATCACTGCATAATGTATGCCACATATCATTACTTTTATACAACTAGTCAAGGTTTTAATTAATCTTAGATAACAGATAGATTTGTTATGGGCCAGCAAAGGAATGTTATTAGTTTAACAGTTTTAGACACCTGGTAGATATATAGTTGTATTTTCCTCTCACCACTCTACATCTCTGGACCTTCCATACAGGAGTCTGTTCTGGGGTAGATCTCTGACCCAGTTTATATTATGTCTCATTAAGCAAGTATTAAAAATTAATTGGAGGAGACCAATATAGTGATTGTCTGAAAAGGTCTTAAAGCATGATTCAAAGCACTTTGTATTTGTAGAAGAACTTCAATTTCAGAACAGACACTTATTAATTCTATTCCATATTATCATATAGTCAGACTCCTAAATTTTGTGGATGCAAAACAGGCCCATTATCACAGAATTGGACCTTGGAGGGACAGCTTTGGTTTCCATTAAAAGAAAATCTTTCTAGCTTTCATAACTGCAATGATAATTAAAAAAAGTTGAGGATGCTTCCTCCACACCCAACCTCGAAAGATTTTAATGTGCTTCAGACAAGTGACTTGATTTGGTTTACAAACAGAGATGATGATGCACAAAAAGTTAACTAACATGCCTACAGTCATGGTAGCAGAATTCTCACATCCCGATTCCCAGTCCTATGTTCTAACCATAAGATATATTGCTTTGTAATTAAAAGGGTAATACTTAAAGTATTTAAAGTAACATATGAAAAAAAATATTCCCAATATGTCTTTAAAAAAATCTTAATACAATGTGAGATTAGAATAATCAAAATGGATTGATTCCTTCTGTTATGTTGTGGCCTCATTACAGGGCAGATTTTGGTGTTGTATCAAAGTTATATATTTTCATGCTGTTTGCAAGGTTTGTGTTTTAGTACAACTTTAAACATTCCATTTCCTGAGTTGGTAATGTCTTTTTTAGAAAAAAATACATTAAAAAGTTCTAACAATATTTCCCAATAATTAATAGCCACCACAATCCCAATAGAACCAAAATGTAGATTAACATCCCCATTACAACTACAAAAAATGCTACTCCCACACTTCCTTACTATTCCTTACTATTATAGAAACTTTTGCTCCACTAGAAGTGATATAACCTGGCACTAAAAGTTTACATTCTGTTTCATCATTATTGGGCATTAATATTTGTGTTTTAATTTAAATGCAATAATTAAGTCCAGTTCTGTATGTATTAAATAGTTTAGTGTTTATACGCTCTAAACTAACCCCCAAATGGGCATGTCTACACAAGACACTTTGGGCATGTCCACATGAGAGAGCATGTGCCTCTTGTCCCGCCTCAAACTCCTTTGAGGCGGGGCAAGAGGCATGTACGGGGAAAAAAAATGTTCCCCACGCTGCAAGTTTGCAGCTTGGGGAGAAAATTAGACCCCTGGAAATACAGGGGTCTAAAAAAATTGATGTTTAAAAAAGTGGGGAAGGTACCATGCCCTGAGGAAACTGGAGGCTGGGTCCTCCATGGAGACACTCAGGCTGCCAGAGCATCTCTATGGTTGGCCCTCACCCTGGTGCTGAAACATGTGGCCGGCCTGGCCTCGTGTTTCAGCACCAGGGCTCTGGTGCCAGTGAGTAAGGGGTCAGGGGGGCTGCAGGAGGGGGGTAGGGGACCATGGGAGGGACCCCAGATGGCCCCACCCACTCCTTCAGACCTCAACCCCTGCCAGCCCACCTGAGACCCCAAACACTACCACAGCTGGCCCCTCCCCATGCCAGCCCTCTGAGGCCCCTGACCTGGCTGGCCCCATCTCCCCAAGTTCCCCCCACCCCATATTTTAAAAAATCCAAAAAAACCTCAACCCTGCAGTCTGGCTGTGTCTGGCAGACTGGGGCCTCACCCGTAAAGTGCAGGGTAGAGTGACAGCCCCAGCAGCCCCAGCCTGGGCCCTGCTGTCCTCCTGCTGCCCTGTGCTGCCTGGGGCACCAATTTGGCCAGGAGGTCAGCCACAGCCACTTGAGTGCCAGGTGCCAGCTCTGAGCAAGGCAGGGTTCTGCCACTGGCTTCCCTAGCAGGAACTGTGGTACTCACTATTGGAAAATTGAAAAATCCCTGATAAAAAAAATCCCAAAGTCATTCTGTAAAATACCCCAAAATGTGAAGTCCCTCCACAAGTAAAGCAAAAGACCACTATAAATAGAGAGACAGAGTGAGACAGAGATCAGTTGGACAATGTTTTATTGATATACCTACAGTGTTAAAGCAGTGTGGAAGCCTACAAGTGCCTCTATCATAATAATAAAGCTAACTCTAAATGCCTGTTTCATGAATTTATGAATACATGAATATATATTTTGCTGCCCTCCCACAGGGACTGCTGCCCTCCCACAGGGTCTACAGCCCCCCCAACAGGGGTTATGGCCCCCTACACAGGGTTTACAGCCCCCCACTAGGAACTATGGCCCCCACACAGGGGTTACAGCCCCCAACAGGGGCCAAATGGCCCCCACAGGGTCTACTACCCCCACTTGCAAGGCCCACATGCTACACCACAATCCCCCGATTGCTGCCCCACCTGACCCCATCTCTTGCCAGCTGCTGCAGCCCCCCTGATGGTTGCCCCATCCAGCCCTACCCCCCACTGCCCCAGATCCCCCAATGGATTCCCTGCCTGTCACCATCCCCTGCTTGCATCCTCACACCCCTATGGCTTCCCCCCAACCCCAGGCAACATCACTTAAAAAAAAAAAAGAAAGAAAGAAAAACGAAAGAAAAGTAATGAAAAATAAAGCCTCTACTTATCCTAGAATCAGAGGCTGGGGGAGCTCCTAGGCCTCCTGGCAGAGCTCCCCTGTGCAGCACAGGACAGCAGAGGCAGGCGGGCCTGGGCTGGGGCCACTGGGGAGGTCCTTCTGCCCTGTGCTGTGCGGGTGGGGCCCCAGTGACACAGACAGCAGCTGGACTGCTGGTAAGTGCTGGGAGGGGCTGTTTTTGTTTTTCCTATGGGTGCTGTGTGGGAGGGGGTTTTGATGA
>NW_017729030.1:20463267-20465049 GCF_001723915.1 Gavialis gangeticus
AACCATAGAGACACTCTGGCAGCCAAAGCATCTCTGTGGAGGACTCAGCCTTCAGTTGCTTCAGAGCATGGTCCAGGACTGTGTCCTGCCCTACTTTTTTAAACTTTTTTTTTAGACCTCTGAATTCCCAGGGGTTTAATTTTCTCCCCATGCTGCAAGTTTGCAGTGTGAGAAACATTTTTTTCATTCCCTCACATGCCTCTTGCCCTGTCTTAAAGGGGTTTGAGACACGACAAGAGGCATGTGCATGTTCATCTGGATGCACCGTTTGAGTGCAGTAGATTAGTTCTACTGTGCATTAGTGCAGTGGGCAAAACCCACGCTAATGTGTTAGTGTGCAGAAGAATTATTGTACTGTGCATTAGCATCACCCAAAAAGAATGCACAATGGCTAATGCACAGTAGTGCCAATTACAGCACATTAAGGCAGGACCTGTATTTACAGGTACTAAACTTAATGTGTTGTAATTATGGTGCATTAATAAATGTGTAGACACACCCACAAAGTCATAAACTGTTTGAGAGATTAGGACTACTACACTACTACAGGAGATTCCTTTAGTTTTATTTTTTTTCCTTTGTCTTCCAACCAAATAAGAAAAAAACAAACAAATGTGACCTTTTAGAGGGAGAAAAGAAGCAGTTGGTCTTTAAGAAAACATTCTATGCCACCTGTATAATAATTTACTGGGAGAAATGTGAGCTTTTAGCAAAATGTCACTATACTGTTGCAGTTGTTCCACTACTGAGATGAATAATAGGTAGATCTGTGAGACTGCTGTAGTTCACCTTGCAGTGGGGTCATTGACCACTTATCACTGTGGGAGTCATTTTGGGTAATGGTGGTGGAAAATATATACAAAGTTGTCTAAATAAATATTTGCCATTGCCTGAAAGAGAAAAAGTAAGACTTTTTTTAACTGAAATTCTTTGAAAAAATGTGAAATAACTATATTATATGTGACATTAAGAATATTTTAAATAAAAATATCACTTTGTATACAATCAATTTTAACTAAGTAGAACCAATTTTTTTTTTAATCTATCTTCATACACAACAGGGTATGAACACTTTCACCCGTTAGAAAGTGAAAGAGATTGGGAAAACATTTAAACTTTTCTATGTGAAAAATGTAGAGCAAAAATTGATACTGTAAAAATTGTGCCAAAGCAAAATGAATATCCACTTAATATTATTCAATGGACTAGATTTACATACAGTTGCAACCATCTGAGCAGTAGAACGCTACTGCCACTTCCTATAATAGCTAGCATTGAAAATTTCAGAATCTATTGATAAAAGAAAAGAGCCACACAGCAATAAAACAATGAACAAAGTAATATCCAATATAACATATACAAATGAATATCATATTTTTTTTCTGGCTACTTTTGAGACTTGTGGGGGTTTCCTATAGGGTTCTAGTTTCAAAGATAAAGATAGGCACTCAACTCCCATGAACTTTCAAAGGAATTTGGGGAACTAATCTCCTGCCTCACTGAAAATTTGTCCCATTGTGTATACATGGTAGGGATGTGCAAAATTTCATTGGCTGTTTTATTCTGATGCTGTTTTGACTTGTTTTGAGTTCAAAACAGCAAAATTGAAATGAAACAAAGAGCTTCAAAACAGTCTCAAAACAAAATGAGGGCCATTGAAAGATTTTGAATGTTGCAAAATGTTTTGAGTTTTGAAGCTGAAGCTGGGCTTGCTTGCATGGAAACAGAAAGTAAGGAGGGAGGGGGAAAAGGAGGGAAGGACCCCTCTCATATTGACATATA
>NW_017729030.1:20470049-20475823 GCF_001723915.1 Gavialis gangeticus
GTCTCAAAACAAAATGAGGGCCATTGAAAGATTTTGAATGTTGCAAAATGTTTTGAGTTTTGAAGCTGAAGCTGGGCTTGCTTGCATGGAAACAGAAAGTAAGGAGGGAGGGGGAAAAGGAGGGAAGGACCCCTCTCATATTGACATATATAGCTGGCCAGTGACTGTGATCCTTCCCTGAGGTCCCTTCAAATCCCAGTGCTCTGGGGAGGGATGGAAAAACAGTATAAAAACAGCATTGTTTGAACTGAGCTGCTTTCTGCCTTGGGGCCAGTTACTCAGCTGTTTTCCAGCAGCTCAGCAGCATCATACAACAAAGGCTACCATTCATTTCCTACTTGCTAGCCTAGCAAGTAGGATTCATCAATACCTTTTGCTTTCTATACCCTTTTATTTTATTATTATATTCATTGATTCATTTTAATTTATTCCTCCCCCCAAATCCTCTTTTTTTGTTAATCTATTTTGATTCTTTTCAAATCTGTGTTTTCTCTCTCTCACAGTGTTCATTCCGTTCACTGTGCAGGAAAACACAGCATAACTGTATTGCATATTATAATATAGAATGTATATAGGAACACATACATACAGTTATATATTTGTACTGCATTTATTACATGAATGTATAAATACATACATATATTACATAAATGCACATACATGCAATTAAGCTATCTACATATATTACATGAATCAAATAACATGACAGAAGAGACAGATTTTTCAGCACACCAAGGCAAAGACAAGACACTAAAAACACACCATGAAGTGTGGTGGAAAGGTTGCTGGCAAGCCTTCAGGGAGGGGTGGAAAAGCAGGTAGAGGGAGAGCTGTAAGTTCCCCAAACTGAAATGCAGTCTCTTTGCTACAGCAAGCAGGCATGAGCCTTCCACTAGTTCTACATGCAGAAAGGAAAGGGAAGCAGTGCCAATACCATGGCCTGTGCCTGAGCCTGCATCCCCTCTATAGAGCACCAGCCATACCCCCCGCCCCGCACCACCACCACCATGATAACAAGCAGCAGCACCAGGATGACAATCTCCTCCCCTCCCATTTCACTTCCCATGCTGAGACTTCCAGTGCCAGAGGTAGAACTGGAGCTGGATCTGTATCTGAGTGCCCTAGCAAGGGAAATTCTAGAGAAGGAAAGAGAATCATTTGAGTTTGTGCTCCACACCCTTTCCCAGAAGACACTTCAGAGGAGGCTGAGGTAGAAGTTGTGGAGGCAAGTGGCTCAGATGAGTCCACTCCTTCTGTTGTGCCTCTACCTACTGAGGAGGGGGGAAAGGCAGCATCCACACATGAACCTACACTCCAGGAGCAAGTGGGTAGTGTGGTCTGGAATCATTTTGAGCTGGCAGATGATCCCATATATGCTGTCTGCCCACACTGCTGAGCTAAAACCAGTGGGCTCTCCCTCAAGGTGATGGTTAAGTCCCACAAGGCAACAAAGATCATGGGGGCCATGCACCATTTGGTGCAGGGGTGGCTCAATGGGCAGGGTGAGCTCACCCACGGCTTCATGGTCACCAACAATGGGGCCAATATGATCAAGGTGATTTGTGATGCCAACTTTGTTTGCATCTGCTGTGTGGCACGCAAGTTTCACCTCATTATCAGGGATGCCTTGGAGGGGGAAAGAGCTGCTGGTGTTGGAGCCAGCACCACCAGCGAGCTCATTTCCAAATACAGAAATGTGGCAAAGCATAAAGCAGGGCAAGATGCTGTGGGACAAACAGGCAGAGCTGAACATCCCGCAGCACAAATTTATGCAGGATGTAGAGACTCAGTGGAACTCCACATACCTGATGCTTGAAAGGATGGTGTGGTGGAGCAACAGAAGGCCATCCATAAGATGGCTTTGCTCATGGATATTGGGATCCATGTCCCCCTTAACAGATCTGAGTGGTATACCATCTCCCAGATCTTGGTGGTCCTAAAGTGCTTCCTCAAGGCCACCAAGACCCTCAGTGCTGGTGATGCCATCCTTAGCCAGGTGATCCTTGTAGTGAGGGAACTTCAGAACCAAATGGAGAAGTTCCAGGGGATCAATATTCCTGGCTGGGTAAAGCCCCTCTCACCAGACTTAAAGGAACTGGTGAGGTGGCTGAAGAAGGGCATCATGAAATGACATGATCCCTGCAGTCCAGTACGGTCCATGTGCTGGCCACCATGTGTGACCCCAAGGGTGAAGGGGAGCATATGAAGCAGCCAAAGCTTGAATCAGTGGATGGAGATGCTGGTGAACACAGTCAGGGAGGTGGAATGGTGGAGGCAGGGGGAGGTGAAAGAGGGGGTCCACTGTCCCATGCTACCAAGCCATCCACCAACCATCTCCTCCTCCACCACAGGTGCTGCTAGTGTTGGGCAAGGGCATGGCTCTCATGTTCGGATCTAGAGGCACCGGACCCCACCATCAGGCAGGTACCACTCAGGCCTTGGTGGCTGGCTATCTCACCAAGGACACGGAGCCATTGCTTTGTGACCCCTTGGCCTACTAAGCAAGCTGCAGCCAGATGTGGCCGGATCTGGCCATGGTTGCCCATAAGCACCTGTCCTGTCCACCAACCAGTGTTCCAAGCAAGAGGGTGTTCAATATTGCCAGTGATGTAGTGACACCCCACCGTACCTCCTTGGACCCTGGTTTGGTGGAGCAGCTGGTATTCCTCAAGGGGTACCTCCTGCTGCTGTGGTCCTCAAGCTACAGGTGCATACAGAGTGAAAGCCACCCTCCTCCCTACATTGCATCTGTTTTCTTTTTTCATTTTTTTAAAAACCATTTAATGCCCCACTCTCAGAGCTGGAGGTGGCACTCACTGCACCACTGGCCAGCAGGGGAAGAACATGTCCCTGCTGAGCTTCCATGACAGGACAAACTTGGAAGTATGAGATGGGGTATGGGGAAGGAGGAGGCCCTGGTCCTGGGCATGACCACTAAAACCTCACTCTTCCAGGGTTGGGAGTCCTGGTGGGACTGCTGGTGTTGTGGCAGCCCCAGAAAATGCCAGGACTGAGGGTCCCCCTCATGAAAGGCAGGTAGGAGGTGCCATATCCTCCAGCCACCACATGCATGCACACACTCCTGACTGGGAAAAGCCCAGACCCATCACATCTTGGACAGGCCTGAGGCTTGCTGGTTGCAGTAGAGTTGTGAGGCTCCAGGTGAGCTCAGCTTAGCTGCCTGGGATGCCAGCTTTCGGGTTGAAAAACCCTTTGTCAGGCTGAGGAATCACCTGTGGTTGGTGTGTCTGTGTGCTGTTCCTGGATGGAAGGAATAGTAAAGAAGCCAGAGGCTGGCATGCAATGCAGACAAGGAAGCCAGTCAGTGAAAATGGAAATGGAGGCACCAGGGAGTGAGGGACATGCTGGGGCGGGGGGGAAGGGGGATGTAGCATATAAAATGGAAAGGTATCTGGTTAGTCAGATGTCCGGCAGGTTGTAGTATGTCAGAATTCCAATGTCTATCTGAGTCCTTGAACAGGGGTCGGCAACCCCTAACACGTATGCTGAGCATGGCATGAGAGGCCATTTTGCTCAGCAAGCCACCGCCAGCCTGCACTTGAGGCAGCTGCTGCTAGCCACCAAGTTTAGGCTGCTCCCAGCAGGTGGCTGGGAGGCTGCAAGCAGCCCAGGATCCGTGGCTGGCAGCAAGTACCCGAACCTGTGCCAGCTACAGCTGGGAGGCTGAAAAGAGCTGCTAGCCCCAACCCCAGCCCCAGCTGCCTCCTAGCCCTAGCCTGAACCCCAGGCTTTGGGGAGGCATCAGGTGCCAGTGATGCTCCCCATTGTGCTACTCTCCCCACCGCCTCTGCAGAGCAGCGTGTGGAACCCAGCACAGCAGGGCACAGTGGGGAGTTGCATGAAAGCTGCCTGCTACTCCAAGCTCCCCACTGCCGTGGCCACACTTCCCCTGCAGGCAAGGGCAGCAGTGAGGGGCACAACCCTGTGGTGCTGCCCGTGCTGCCCCCATGCACACAGGGGAAGTTTGACCAGGGCAGTGCGGAGCTTGCAGTGGCAGAAAGCTTCCCTCTCTGTGAGCTGATGCTCCGGGTCACACACACTGCGCTCCAAAGCGCCTGGGGGAGGGCAGCAGGGCAGGGAGTGCAGCATGTGTGACCCACACAAAATAAATACACAAGATCAAAGGTAGTATCAGAAGTTTTATTTGTTGACACCAGGTTTACATTTTTTAAAAAAATCTAGTATTTACTGTAAAAAAAAATGCAACATTTATAATTAGTAACTATACTAGTATGCACGGCATCCTGCCATGTACCCCCTGCCCTCATTTTGTTTTTCTGGCATGCCAACAAGCCGGCACCTTCCAAGGTAGATAATGTGGTTTTTTCGGCACTCTGGCCAAAAAATGTTGCCTACCTCTGTGATAATGTGAATATGTCAGTTCTACAATCTGATCTGCTAGACAGCAAAATGTTTGTATCCTGATCCAAACCTTAGATCAGAATTGTGTGTGTGTGTATTCTCAGCTGGGTGGGGAACAGATTTTGAAGTTCATGGTATTTTACTATACAAATTATCCCACTGGGAAAAATCTCTCTCTACAGGGGCTGAAGGCAGACTTTTAACAATTAACTTGAACTATCTTCACAGTAAAGTAAATATCCAGTGTGAGTGCTGATACCAGAATCTGGCTTTAAACTTGTTTATGACTTGAAATGGTGGGTATTTTCTGAAATTTAATTTTTAAACAACACCTCTCTTCAAAAATTCACATTTTGAAAAACAACACCAAAAAGTATTGGTTGACTTCTTCATCCCAGAACTGTTTCCACAATTTTAAAATTGTGGGGCCTGTTCCCTTTTGGGGTCTCTGGCATGCCAGCTGGAGGAGGTCCAGGCGACAGTCCAGAGACTGTATGCCATCAGCCACTGTGAGCAGGAGATCGACTCCTACTGCCAGGCCCTTCTCCCCCAGGAGCCGGAGGGTAGACCACCGCCTCCCTCCAGGACAAAGGAGGACTCTGGGACCTCCCACTCTGTGCAGTCAGGGGCATGGACCAAGGTGGTCAAGGGCCCTAAGGCCTGCTGCACCAAGGCCCCTGCCCCGCTGGAGTTTAGCAACAGGTACACACCTCTTGCTGCTCCAGCAGAGCCTGCTGAGTTGCCAGCTCACACAGGCAACACAGGCCCAACTGCAGCTACCATCCCTGCTCTCCCCAAGACAAAACATAAGGTGTTTGTTGTGGGAGACTCCATCCTGAGGGGGACTGAGGGGGCAACCTGCCGCCCCAACCCCTTAGTCCGGAAAGTCTGCTGTTTCCTGGAGGCCTCCATCCGGGACATTGAGGAGAAGATCCCAAAGTTCCTCTAGCCCACAGACCACTATCCCATGCTCCTTATTCATGTGGGCACCAATGACATGGCTCAGAGTGCTCCCAGCCGGGTTGTGAGGCATTACAGGGATTTGGGAGCGGAGCTGAAAGGTCTGGGGGAACAGGTGGTGTTCTTGTCGATCCTCCCAGTCTTGGGATATGGGCTGAGGAGGGAGAGGAGGATCCACATAGTCAACCAAAGACTGTGATGCTGGTGTCATTGGGAAGGCTTTGGCCTCCATGACCACAGCCCGCTGTTTGGGAAGGGAGGCAGCGAGCTGCTGGGAAGAGATGGCCTCCACCTCTCTCCCCTGAGGAGGAGACACTTCTCAGTCAGACTGGCTGACCTTCTCCACCAGGCTTTAAACTAAGCCTGTTGGGGGATGGGGGACTACCACCTCTGCTGGCCTGCTGAGCAACTCTTGCAAAGCCAGCAGGCCA
>NW_017729030.1:20475834-20477242 GCF_001723915.1 Gavialis gangeticus
AGCAAATTGGATGCTTATCTTGCTGGGATCCTATGGCCCCAAGTGACTTCCTGCCCTTTGGGCAGGGTGCTGGACTCGGTGATCTTTCCAAGGTTCCTTCCAGCCCTAATGTGTATGAAATCTATGAAAAATATTTTTTTGAAAAAAAGCATTAAAATATTTTAGTAGAACTGTTTATTTCAAAATACACAAAAGAGTTAAATAGGTCATGTTTGAACTTGCTAAGTATTTTAACTCCAAACCCTGAAGAGTAAATCAGTCAAGTATGGAATATTATTAGAAGTTAATATGTGAACATTATGACTAGATAATATCTTTGGATAGTCATCAAATTGCTATGTGTGGTAACTTCTCAGCCTCTTGAAGGCTCAGATCAAGTTTAAAATGGTATAGGCATGAATGACTGTTCATTAACATATACATTAGTTTTTTATTTATTAGTGTAATTTTGTAAAATCATTTCTACAGAAATTCATTTTTTGCTTTTGACACAATATTTCAATTCATAAAAGTAAATATATTCAAGCTTAAGTGATGCATATTGTTTATAATTGTTGCTTCCCAACAGTATTAATAATGAACTGGCATCTGTTACCAAGCAATAAATATTCAACTGAATCTATGTTGAAGAGTATGGTCACTGTTGTATCTTAGTTAAAGTAGACAATTATGAAATATGAATTCTGCACTCTGTACATAGATGCATCACAGAGTTATTATAGTTAAGAGCCTGTATATTTAACATATTTACACCTGTATAAGTGACCTTTACGTAGTTGGATATAAACAAGGAGTAGAAAGAACGTCATAAACCCCTATGCTACGGTAACTTTACCTAATCCAGGGTAGAATTATTTCCTAAGGAACCAAGGTTATATCTGGTAAATTATATTGGAACAGGCTCATAAATTCTCTGATTACTCTTTCAATATGAAGAGACAATTACTGACTTCTTACTTTTTAACAATCTACAGTATGCCACAATGGAAAAAACTGCTCAGTGTAACTTAGATCAGTGTGCAAAACCAATGTTAATTACATGGGAGGTTAGGAACCAAAATTACACATAAACCAGTGTAAGTGATCAGAAACCAGTTCAAATCTATAACACAACAGAAGTTCAGTGCACTTTCAAAACAGCTGAAACCAGTTTAAAATAAACCTGCATGGAGGTAGTGTCAAACATAAATGATTTAGGTTAAATCTGTCTATTGAACTTCTGTTAAAGATCCCTTTTAGATTCAAATTAGCTCATAGTCTCCCAGAATGTTTTTCACCTCCCCCGCAACCCCCCCACCCCTTGCAGGGTGTGTGGGGTGGCCTTGACCCAACCTGTTTGCTGCAGCTGATCATGGAGGCATGCTCTAGCCTGGCTTCTGGCCTGGACTACTTAAGGCATGTGGCTGCT
>NW_017729030.1:20482242-20485593 GCF_001723915.1 Gavialis gangeticus
GGTCATCATTGACCACAAGATGAACATGAGCCTGCAATGTGATGCTGCAGCTACTAAAGCGACCAAAACACTGGCTTGCATCCATAGATGCTTCTCAAGCAAATCCCGGGACGTCATTCTCCCCTTGTACTCGGCCTTGGTGAGGCCGCAGCTGGAGTACTGCATCCAGTTTTGGGCTCCACAATTCTAAAAGGATGTGGAGAAGCTTGAGAGAGTCCAGAGAAGAGTCACACACATGATCAGAAGTCAGGAAAAAGACCCTACGATGCCAGGCTGAGAGCCATGGGGCTCCTTAGCTAAAAAAGTGCAGGCTCAGGGGTGATCTGATGGCCACCTATAAGTTTATCGGGGGTGAGCACCAGGATCTGGGGGAACGTTTGTTCACCAGAGCGCCTCAAGGGATGATGAGGTCAAATGGTCATAAACTATTACAAGACCATTTCAGGCTGGACAGAAGCAAGAATTTCTTTACTCTCTAAGCCCCCAAGGTCTGGAACAACCTGCCATCGGAGGTGGCTCAAGCACCTACATTGAACACCTTCAAGAGCAAATTGGATGCTTATCTTGCTGGGATCCTATGGCCCCAAGTGACTTCCTGCCCTTTGGGCAGGGTGCTGGACTCGGTGATCTTTCCAAGGTTCCTTCCAGCCCTAATGTGTATGAAATCTATGAAAAATATTTTTTTGAAAAAAAGCATTAAAATATTTTAGTAGAACTGTTTATTTCAAAATACACAAAAGAGTTAAATAGGTCATGTTTGAACTTGCTAAGTATTTTAACTCCAAACCCTGAAGAGTAAATCAGTCAAGTATGGAATATTATTAGAAGTTAATATGTGAACATTATGACTAGATAATATCTTTGGATAGTCATCAAATTGCTATGTGTGGTAACTTCTCAGCCTCTTGAAGGCTCAGATCAAGTTTAAAATGGTATAGGCATGAATGACTGTTCATTAACATATACATTAGTTTTTTATTTATTAGTGTAATTTTGTAAAATCATTTCTACAGAAATTCATTTTTTGCTTTTGACACAATATTTCAATTCATAAAAGTAAATATATTCAAGCTTAAGTGATGCATATTGTTTATAATTGTTGCTTCCCAACAGTATTAATAATGAACTGGCATCTGTTACCAAGCAATAAATATTCAACTGAATCTATGTTGAAGAGTATGGTCACTGTTGTATCTTAGTTAAAGTAGACAATTATGAAATATGAATTCTGCACTCTGTACATAGATGCATCACAGAGTTATTATAGTTAAGAGCCTGTATATTTAACATATTTACACCTGTATAAGTGACCTTTACGTAGTTGGATATAAACAAGGAGTAGAAAGAACGTCATAAACCCCTATGCTACGGTAACTTTACCTAATCCAGGGTAGAATTATTTCCTAAGGAACCAAGGTTATATCTGGTAAATTATATTGGAACAGGCTCATAAATTCTCTGATTACTCTTTCAATATGAAGAGACAATTACTGACTTCTTACTTTTTAACAATCTACAGTATGCCACAATGGAAAAAACTGCTCAGTGTAACTTAGATCAGTGTGCAAAACCAATGTTAATTACATGGGAGGTTAGGAACCAAAATTACACATAAACCAGTGTAAGTGATCAGAAACCAGTTCAAATCTATAACACAACAGAAGTTCAGTGCACTTTCAAAACAGCTGAAACCAGTTTAAAATAAACCTGCATGGAGGTAGTGTCAAACATAAATGATTTAGGTTAAATCTGTCTATTGAACTTCTGTTAAAGATCCCTTTTAGATTCAAATTAGCTCATAGTCTCCCAGAATGTTTTTCACCTCCCCCGCAACCCCCCCACCCCTTGCAGGGTGTGTGGGGTGGCCTTGACCCAACCTGTTTGCTGCAGCTGATCATGGAGGCATGCTCTAGCCTGGCTTCTGGCCTGGACTACTTAAGGCATGTGGCTGCTTTTCCAGAATCAAAAGTGAATGTCTATTCACTTGCTTATTTACACAGTTTTAGAATGACCTGTGAAGGTTGAATTGATTCAGCCTTGGGCTTTTTGACTGTCTGTATGTAGCCTAAATGTTCAATGTGCCCTGGCTTTAAAGTTACCTAACCATTCTAAAGCTCAGTTTTACCATCATTATGAGTACAAGAATAACTACATTGTAGATGTTGTAAGGCTTAATTAACTGTTTATAAGGAGTTAGGCTATCTCAGTCCTTACTCAGCTGAGCCTCCTGGTTGGCATTGTTTAGATTAGCCAAGGATGAAATGATGGGATAACTCATTGACTGTTTCTCACTGGGGAAGTGGTGGAGTGGAATTAGGAAGTTCTGCTCACCAACACCTAATAGTTGGTCAGGATTACTAACTGGATATGCAGGGAGAAGTAACCTGTTCCATGAAAAGACAGTAAGTAACTTATTGCACTAATTTGTCCAGTGCAAGACAGAAACAGATCACAGTCCATTCTCTGGTTCCTCTAGTGATGTCTGACTACTTGAGACAGACTATGATTCAAATTTAACATAATGTGGTTTGAGACTCCTGAACGGATGCTCTTTATATAGACCTACAAACTTTGGATTTCTTATTTTAAACATTTCCTGATATCTTAGAATGACACAAAATAAATGTTGCCATCAGGAATTTCATAAATGATGTAGATAGAGAACCAAATAGGAAACCACTTTTCCTTCTGATATTAATATGTGAGAGCCACTACTGCAAAACACCTCTCAGGATCAAGTCATAAAATAATAGTTTAAATAATATATATATATTTTAAAATCAAACTTAACATACATTTTCAGAGGAGGAAGATATCTAGAACCATGTCTCTACAAGTATTGCCAGTCAACATTGTTTAGATCTTTTCCTGCTTTTTGTACTAGTCTGTAGGCCTGTGCGAAGCATCTAGTATTCACTTCAGATTTGGATTCAGCTGATTCAGGGGACAGTGATTCGATTTGGTAATTCAAATAACTGTCCCAAATTGATTAAGCTGAATCTGATTCAGAGATTTAGCCACCACTGAGCTGGCTGAATTGACTGAATCTCTGAATTGGCCCCATCCCCTACCCGCTCTCAATGGCTTCTTCATGTGCTCTCCCAGCTCCCAGCTCTTAAAAAATAAAAGCTACAAAGCCTGCATTAACTGGCTGCTGCCAGGTGCATGGGGGGTGATCCCCGCTGCCCCCCCCCCACTGCCCCATGCTGCATGGGGGGCTCTGCCATGAGCCCCCAGAAGCCCTGAGGATGCTGCAGCAGCCAGTGAATTGGGGCTTTTTTCTTAAAGGGCTGGCAGCTGGGGTGGGTGGGGTATCCATGGGCGGGGCTGGGCGAGTGGGTGGGCCTAGGG
>NW_017729030.1:20485703-20493876 GCF_001723915.1 Gavialis gangeticus
TATCCATGGGCGGGGCTGGGCGAGTGGGTGGGCCTAGGGAAGCTCCTGACAGAGCCCCCCATACAGTGTAGGGCAGTGAGGGGCAACAGGGATTGGCCCCCCCTGCCTGGCAGTAGCCAGTGAATAGGGACTTTTTTTTAAAGAGCTGGGAGCTGGGACTGGATGGAGTACCTATGCGAGGGCTGGGAGAGCAGGTGGGGGTCATGGGGTGCTCGGGGGAGCAGGCAAGGGATGGGGCCTGGCAGGGGTCTCCCCATTGATCCCCTCCCCCCTCCTTCAGCCCTCCACATATTTACTGACACATTGTCTGGGTCCGGCTCCATGCTGCAGTGAGCAAGGACTGAATTGCAAAGCTCTCCAAATCTTTTCTGAATCAATTCAGAGAGCTTTGAATCAATTTGAACTTTTTGATTGGTCTCCTGATTCAATTCGGATTCAGAGATTCGGCCACCAAATCAGGCCATATCTCTTCTTAATCAAATCAGCAGCCAAAGTTTTGCACAGCCCTACTAGTCTGAGCCTAGTATGATCAAATGGGTCAAAAATTGGCTTTTTAAAAGACATCTCCTGCTTACAGAATTCAAGTTGAGTTTATTCTGTTGCTCTATATAGATTACAAAACATTTTTTTCTTCTTGAAGGAGTACATGCACATACAAATTTTTTTTTGCTCTGCTACCCTGAGGACAACCCATTTAGGCATGTATTCTTTTCCTATAAACTTTTCCAACCAGCAGGGATGCAAGCATACACTATTCCAATACTCTGTATTTTTTCTTCCCTGAGTCTCCAATTATATTTGAAACTCAGGTATAGTAACATAGTGGTAAGCAAGCTAGTTTTAAGGAAGTAATTTAGGTATGGAGGGAGCCTAGTTATGGTGAAAGGAGCTCAAGATGAGTCAATTTCCCCTATTTTTTGGAAGACTAAGACTGTAAGACTGCCTGTAATTTTGGTATGGGAATAATTTCTTCTAGGCTGCTGGGATTCATTTGGTAATAAAGTTCCAGAACTATTGATCTTGACCAGACAAATGGAGAATAGATATATGACTACTGTACACTATCTATAAATTTTAATTAGGCATGTTTTCTTTCAACTACTTGGTGAGTAACCAACTCCAATACTATTTTGGCTTTGACTTGTCCATTTAATTATACTTGCTGTTGGTGCAGCATGTCGTAGGGCCTTGGCGCTTGGCAGCCCAGAGCCCGGATTGGCTGTGCTATGTGTATCTGAGTCTAATAAAGTTTGCTATGTCAAAGGATTACCCATTTCTCATCTGCCACGACTTGATGTTGTAAAATCTTTTAAATTGGGAGGATTTGAATTCCCTGGTAGCTGGACTCCAAGGTGCCAGGCTTATCCTGTTTCCTGGGGCTCCAACCTTCCCTACATCCCAGCCTTGCACCCAGATGTTACTGTGTCCATCACTCCCTGGCTTTTTATGAGTAGATTTGTATTTGGACTTGTTGTATGGGCTCTTGACATTATTTTGCTCATGTCTCTGAAATACAGGTCACCTGGACCTTAACAGCCCTCCCTTTGGGGCCTCAATAAAAGGAACTAAAATAAATCTCCTGCTCCTGCACTAGGAGATCTGGCTGCTAACAGGCGGAGCCTTCTTGCTGCAACTCATAGGCCTTTGTGATGGTTGAGTCACTACCCTTCTTTCTTTCTGTGCATCAATGCCCCTTAGATTTAAATGAAAAAATCTTGGTTGTTTTGACCTCTCACTGGATTGAAGGTCCTATCTTTGGGCACTTGTATTTTGGTACAATTATGGTGCCTCCTGGGTTATGTCAGTCTCTTCCACTGAGGCTCCTCTGGGCCTCTCCACCCACAGGCAGCTAGCTCTTCTCTCTCTGGAGCCTTTTCTCTCTCCTTTAATTAAATGAAAATACAAAAACCTTATAGTGGGCATATCTGCCTGTCACACTGCCACCTTGTTACCTGGTGAAGTTCCCAGCTTGCCCCTCCACTTCCTTTGCTGTGGGCTCCCTACCGGCATCCTTGGCTTACTGAGGCTTCTCCAAGCCTCTCTGTTCTCAGGCAGTGGCTCCTCTCTTTCCAGAGCCATGCCTTCTTCCCCTCCTGGGTCTCATGCCACAATGCCCCAGTTTGGAGCACTCTCCTTGTTTTTCTTTTTTTCCAGGCTCTCCTTCAGAGTGTGGCTTGGGCCAGAAATACCAGAGCAGTTCCAGTGCAGTCCAATTCAGACCAAGCAGCTACTGATAAACCACAGTTCCCCCAGCATCTTTTCCTCTCCCTGCATGGCTCATTCCAGCGTGCCTGTTAAGTCTCCTGCCGCTGCAGAAGCAAACATGGTTTTTCCCTCTTCCTCACACTTGCTCCAAAGTGTGAGAAAGATAATGTTCCCTTAAATCTATGGAGGGCCTCAATGGTCTTTGTGTAGTGTAAGGCTATTAAGTCATGAACCTAGGTGTTGTGTGAGCTTCTGTATAGATCAGCACACCAGACCTACCTTTTACAAAGGTAACTTAACATACATGAAGCTCTATGCTGCTGTGGTTAGGTAGCTGCTGTTACCAGAGCTGTCTCATTTAAAGTTAGCTCAGGTATCTATATGCTACACTACAGTGTATTTTTTTTTCTTTTTGCTGTTCTGCTCACCAATAATTGTAAAATGTTGATGGTATAGTAGAATTGATTATTATTGAAATAATTATGAAGTCACGAGATATCTGACTTAAGATATGAATAACCTCTGTGAATTTTTTTATTTTTATGCATGCTCCAAGAGTAACTATACAATAAGATAAAAAAATGCAGAAAACCAATATGATATTTAATCAAGACTGCCTCTAAATAGAATGTTTTTCAACACTTCTGCAGGCTCTGACAGGACTTTAAATGAACTGCATAAAGAGGATGCATAATATAAGCAGCACATAATTAGAAACGTTTCCATTGATTGGGAATTCTCTCTCATAATCCATATGTGATTCTATTTTGTTTTTATGATACAGGTGTAACCCGGGGACACCCAACGGTGTTCCCTATTCTCAACTGAATAGGATGGGTAGGCAGGAGAGGGTGCTGTGAGAGGGATGCCAGAATTTCAAGCAGATCCCTCTTTCCTCTACAGAGTCAGCCCAAGGCCAAAGTTCTTAACTATATACAATTTATTAAGTTATAATATACATAAACTTAAAACTAAATATCATACACACACACACAGAACACTAACCAATAACCAAGGTCAAACCCTAAACAACACTATCTGCAACATCACAATACAACATTTCAATTACAAAATATAAGGTGCAAACATGAACAATCTTAATAACATCTATTCCTTAATATCATCCCTAACCCATGGCAAGAGGTAGTCCTCCTTCTAATGGGGGTGTCCAGGAAGCACCAGGGGCCCCTCCACTTAGGACCTTGACTAGGTGGTGACTGCTCACACTTCTATGGGTTTCTCCACCACAAACAACTTTCCCCTGTGGGACCCAAGGGCCCAATGACTCATACTCCCTCAGGTGGCAATGGTCAGGGTACAGCTTGACGGGGTCTCCTCTTTTGCAGTGCTTCTCCAGGCCTCTCCTGCACCACTGGGCTCCTCTGTGCCCTGTGCCCCACTCTGGGTGTTGAGGGCTCATCTCCTTTCAGCTGCTGCACCACTGCTGCTGGCTCCTGGGTGCTGGGTCTCATGCTGCAGCACTACTATTTCCCATTGCCCTTGCTCAGCACTAAGAACTCTCTTAGCACAGGCCAGGCCCTTCAGGCTCCAGCCAGATGTCTTCGCACCAGGTGAGTAACCCAAGCAGCCTCTGCTGCTCCCTGGCTCCCAAGGCTTGGGCCCATGTGTCACCCTGCACACCGTGGGACCTGGCCACTTGCTGGGAGATGGGGCCTGAGCTGCCTCACTGCAGCACCCAAGGTCCTGCCAGCATTGCAGGCTCAAGCCACTGCTTGTGGCTCCCCAAACCTGGGCTCTATGCATCGAACTGTGCACCATGATGGGCCCGAGCAGTCTCACACTGATCCCAGGGTCGGGTCTCTGCGCACTGTCCCTGTGCATTGTCAACATCCTGAGCGGTCTCACATCGCTCCCAAGGCTGCTTCTCCAGTGGCAGTTTCAGGAACTGCGACCACTGGGCTTCAGCTAGCCGCTCTCTGGCGGCTTTGGTCTCTTGGCAGATGTCCAGCCACTTCCAGGCTGGTTTGTCGCTGGGGTAGTTCTTTCCTCCCGTGTCGCCATCCCCGTTCTTTCCTGCCACATCTTGGTGTTCCTCAGTGGGCAAGGTTAGTTAGCGGGTCCCTCGGTGGCCCGGGTTAGGCCCGATGGTTGCTCAGGGGGCTCCGCCACCCCTGCACCTTCAGTGGGCCACCTCATTGTAATATTGCAGCCTTCCCTGCAGATCATGCCCACTGCTCTGCATCCTGAAGCCCATGGCAGGGGGCTCTGCCCACTTCTGCGGTGCTTCACTCCTTGCTTCCATCCCGCAAGGAACCTTCCCCACTATTGCCCCTCCTGAGGCTTCCCTATGACCTGAGCACAAAAGCACCCCTACCAAACTCAGCCCCTAGCTCGGGGTAGTCCAAAACAACAAAAAAACCAGTGCACCTCCACCAACCCACCACCTCTTCCCCGTCCCTGGACCCTTAAAGCAAATAGCTCTTTTAATCCTTATATTTTGAAAAGTAACACATCTTTCTCATGATGGTAATAACCAATTATTATAATATTATGGGATGTCATTACTCCAATTTTTAATTACTATTAATCCTCACACTTTAAAATTTACAAGCAGGTTTTCTCCTAAAGGAAAATTAAAATATCAGATTACAAAATTCAAGGATCAACAATTTATTGTGTTGCATAGTGTATTACACAACATTTATTGATACATAAATGAAGTACTGTGATAAATAATAAATCTTCATTTGACAGAACAGATGCATTTAGTGGTGATATTTCCTTAATATTTCCTGTGTTTGCTCATGTACCCATGGATTCATAACATATTGCACATAGATTCTTTAATGAGCTTTTCCAGGATATTCCCTGCGATGGAGGTTAGGCTGATTGGCCTATAGTTGCCCAGGTCCTCCCTCCTCCGTCTTCAGTTCTTTGCAAGATGCTCTCCCATCATCACTACAGGGACTGCAGAGCTCTGGGGGCTGGGCTCAAGGGACTGGAGGCACACATAGTTTTTTCTTCTGTGCTCTCCATTGTACACCATGTACCCCAGAGGGAAGGCTGTGTGGAAGAAGTAAATAGACACCTCTGACAGTGGTGCTACTACTAGGGCTTCAGTTTCTTTGACTGTAGCACACACTTCAGGGAGAGAGGACTCCTGGGATGAGATAGCATTCACCTCACATGGAAAGGTAAGTTGCTGCTCTCGCCCAAGATGGTTGATCTACTGGACAGGGCTTTAAACTGACTTTTCTGGGAGATAGGGAAACTCCAAGTGGAGCATGCCTGGGGACTGGCACACAGGAAAGTTCCCACATGGAGAACACTAAGAGAACTATTTTTGAAAATGTTAATCGAATGGTTCTCCCAGAGCATCTCAGGAAATTGACAGTGTCTGTTGGGGGCCTCAGCTGCCTGTACACCAATGCCAGGAGCATGGGGAACAAGCAGGAGGAGCTAGCCCTCTTGCTGTCTAGTGGACAATATGACTTGGTAGGGATCATGGAGACCTGGTGGGACTTCTCATATGATTGGAGCATGATTGTAGAGGGCTACACCCTGCACAGAAGGGACTGAGAAGGGAGAAAAGGTGGAGGGGTAGCTTTGTGAGGGAGCAATACACCTCTCAAGGTTGACATTGGCTCCAAAGATAAGCAGCTTAAAACCCTCTGGGGTCAAGCTTCAGGTGGGGGGTGGGGGGGAGGTGAGGTGAGGTGAGAGAGACCTAATTGTGGGCATTTACTACAGGCCACTGAACCAAGTGGAGGAGCTTGATCTGGAGTTCTCTCAAGAACTGACAGAGACCACGCATGGGAAGGACTTGGTTGTCATGGGGAACTTCAATTACCTGGACATAGATTGGGAGGAACACTTGGCTAGGTTAAATCAGTCATGTAGCTTCTTAACTGTAATCGAGGAGCTATTTCTGACCTAAGAAGTGCAAGGGCCAACCAGAGGTACTGCTCTCCTAGA
Source organism: Gavialis gangeticus (assembly GCF_001723915.1). Taxonomy (NCBI): domain Eukaryota; kingdom Metazoa; phylum Chordata; order Crocodylia; family Gavialidae; genus Gavialis; species Gavialis gangeticus. Next base: position 20,491,845 of record NW_017729030.1, read on the forward strand.
CTTGGTCTTGGTGAAAGGAGATTATCTGTTGTGTAGCTTAAATATTGAGGATAGCTTGGGCAACAGTAATCATGAGCTCATAATGTTCACTGTCCGCCTCAAGGTTGACAAATCAATTAGCAGGATTGAAGTCCTGGACTTCAAAAATGCTGACTAGAACAGGCTCAAGGCATTAATAGGGGAGGCAATGTGGGACCAGGGATGGAAGGTGAATGGAGATCATGAAGACTGGTTGTTCCTCAAGGACACAAGCCTTGAAGCACAAAAGAAAACCATCCCCATGAAGAGGAAAGGTATAAGAAGGGCTGGCAAGTCCTCCTGGCTCAATGGAGACATCACAGTCCTCTTGAACAAGAAAAAAGGAGGCATACACACAGTAAAATCTAAGGACAGTCCTCAAGGAGGACTATACAACAGTGGTCCATACTTGTAGGGAAATGATTAGGAAAGCCAAGGTGGTAACTGTATTTAAGTTAGCCAAAGTAGTCAAGGACAATAAGAAGTCCTTCTTTAGATACGTACAGAGCAGAAGGGAAACAAATGGAAGCATTGAGTGCCTGCTTAACACCTTGTGACAGCTGGTAACCTACACTCAGGAAAAAACTAAACTCCTGAATGTCCACTTTGTTTTGGTATTTCACTGGGCAAAGGGGAAAACAAGTGAGATAAGAATCACAGGGGGCATGGTGGGAATGATAGGCTAGACTTTCCACTGTAGATGCTGAGCTGGTACAAAACCAACTAGAAAAGCTAGATATTTATAACTCAGCAGGACCAGATGGACTTCACCTGAGAGTGCTGATGGAGCTGACTGAGGTCATTGCAGAACCCCTGGCAAAACTTTTTCAGAAATTGTGGCACACAGAGGAGATCCCTGAGGATTGGAAGAGGGCCAACGTTGTGCCCATCTTCAAGAAGAGGAAAAGGGAGGACCTGGTCAACTATAGGCCAATCAGTCTAACCTCCATCCCAGGGAATATCCTGAAAAAGCTCATTAAAGAATCTATGTGTAATATGCCCATTGAGGACAAGATTCTGAATGACAGCCAGCATGGCTTTGTCATGAGTAGCTCTTGTCTTACCAATCTCATGTCCTTCTATGAACAGGGCTCTCACTACCTGGACACAGGAGAGAAGGTCTAGATTTCCAAAAGGCTTTTGATCTAGTATCCCACAATATCCTTGTGGAAAAATTGGAAGATTGTGGGCTTAACTGCTCAACAGTTCAGTGGGTGGAAAACTGGCTGCATGGTAGGATCCAGAGAGTTCTCATGAATGGATCTGTGTTGTCCTGGTGAGAAGTGTCCAGTGGTGCTCCTCAGGGGTCTGTGCTTGGCATGGTGCTTTTCAATATCTTTATCAATCATTTGGATGTGGGGGTGAAAAGCTCACTGTCCAAGTTTGTAGACAACACCAAGTTATGGGGGAGCATGGTCATGCCAGAAGATAGGTTGTAGATACAGATGGGCCTGTATAGGGTGGAGAGTTTGACAGACTGGAACCAAATGATGTTCAATCGTGTAAGGTGCTCCATCTGGGGACAAACAATCCCCAACATACCTACAGGCTCAGTGGCAACAATTTGACTTGCACCATGACTAAAAGGGACCTCAGGTAGTGATCAACCATTGCATGAACAGGAGCTGGCAGTGCAATGCTGTGGCCAGCAGGGCAAACAACATGCTGGCGTGCATTAACTGTTGCATTTCATGCAAAACTAAGAGAAGTATGAGAGGGGATCTGGTAGCACCTTACCACAGGGGAGTATATCAAGAACTTGGTGAACAGCTGTTCACCAGGGCACCACTGGGGAAGACCAGGAGCAATGGATACAGACTCCTGGAAGGCTGCTTCAGGCACAATTCCAGGAAAAACTCCTTCATAGTCAGGGTGTCCAGAATGTGAAATAAACTCCCTCCAGTAGTGGTGCAGTCACCTACCCTGAAAATATTTAAAAGGAGACTGGACCGTCACCTCACTGGGGTCACTTGAGGGAATTCTGACCCACACCCAGCCTCTCACTCTGCCCCTG
>NW_017729030.1:20498876-20500785 GCF_001723915.1 Gavialis gangeticus
GAGGACTATACAACAGTGGTCCATACTTGTAGGGAAATGATTAGGAAAGCCAAGGTGGTAACTGTATTTAAGTTAGCCAAAGTAGTCAAGGACAATAAGAAGTCCTTCTTTAGATACGTACAGAGCAGAAGGGAAACAAATGGAAGCATTGAGTGCCTGCTTAACACCTTGTGACAGCTGGTAACCTACACTCAGGAAAAAACTAAACTCCTGAATGTCCACTTTGTTTTGGTATTTCACTGGGCAAAGGGGAAAACAAGTGAGATAAGAATCACAGGGGGCATGGTGGGAATGATAGGCTAGACTTTCCACTGTAGATGCTGAGCTGGTACAAAACCAACTAGAAAAGCTAGATATTTATAACTCAGCAGGACCAGATGGACTTCACCTGAGAGTGCTGATGGAGCTGACTGAGGTCATTGCAGAACCCCTGGCAAAACTTTTTCAGAAATTGTGGCACACAGAGGAGATCCCTGAGGATTGGAAGAGGGCCAACGTTGTGCCCATCTTCAAGAAGAGGAAAAGGGAGGACCTGGTCAACTATAGGCCAATCAGTCTAACCTCCATCCCAGGGAATATCCTGAAAAAGCTCATTAAAGAATCTATGTGTAATATGCCCATTGAGGACAAGATTCTGAATGACAGCCAGCATGGCTTTGTCATGAGTAGCTCTTGTCTTACCAATCTCATGTCCTTCTATGAACAGGGCTCTCACTACCTGGACACAGGAGAGAAGGTCTAGATTTCCAAAAGGCTTTTGATCTAGTATCCCACAATATCCTTGTGGAAAAATTGGAAGATTGTGGGCTTAACTGCTCAACAGTTCAGTGGGTGGAAAACTGGCTGCATGGTAGGATCCAGAGAGTTCTCATGAATGGATCTGTGTTGTCCTGGTGAGAAGTGTCCAGTGGTGCTCCTCAGGGGTCTGTGCTTGGCATGGTGCTTTTCAATATCTTTATCAATCATTTGGATGTGGGGGTGAAAAGCTCACTGTCCAAGTTTGTAGACAACACCAAGTTATGGGGGAGCATGGTCATGCCAGAAGATAGGTTGTAGATACAGATGGGCCTGTATAGGGTGGAGAGTTTGACAGACTGGAACCAAATGATGTTCAATCGTGTAAGGTGCTCCATCTGGGGACAAACAATCCCCAACATACCTACAGGCTCAGTGGCAACAATTTGACTTGCACCATGACTAAAAGGGACCTCAGGTAGTGATCAACCATTGCATGAACAGGAGCTGGCAGTGCAATGCTGTGGCCAGCAGGGCAAACAACATGCTGGCGTGCATTAACTGTTGCATTTCATGCAAAACTAAGAGAAGTATGAGAGGGGATCTGGTAGCACCTTACCACAGGGGAGTATATCAAGAACTTGGTGAACAGCTGTTCACCAGGGCACCACTGGGGAAGACCAGGAGCAATGGATACAGACTCCTGGAAGGCTGCTTCAGGCACAATTCCAGGAAAAACTCCTTCATAGTCAGGGTGTCCAGAATGTGAAATAAACTCCCTCCAGTAGTGGTGCAGTCACCTACCCTGAAAATATTTAAAAGGAGACTGGACCGTCACCTCACTGGGGTCACTTGAGGGAATTCTGACCCACACCCAGCCTCTCACTCTGCCCCTGGCTGCACACCCACACCCACCCACCCACTCTGCTCCTCGCTGTATAACCAGACCCACCCAGCCACTCTGCACCTGCCTGCATGCACACACTCACCCACCCACTCTGTTCCTGGCTGCACATCCACACCCACCCACCCATTCTGACCCTAGCTGCATAGCTGGACCCATCCAACCATTCTACACCTAGCTGCACACCCACAACACACACTCACACTAGACACACACCCCCTACTGGGGTGCTCTGTGCTCCCCGCTCTGATGATGCAGCCAGTCCACATG
>NW_017729030.1:20505785-20511071 GCF_001723915.1 Gavialis gangeticus
GAGAGTTCTCATGAATGGATCTGTGTTGTCCTGGTGAGAAGTGTCCAGTGGTGCTCCTCAGGGGTCTGTGCTTGGCATGGTGCTTTTCAATATCTTTATCAATCATTTGGATGTGGGGGTGAAAAGCTCACTGTCCAAGTTTGTAGACAACACCAAGTTATGGGGGAGCATGGTCATGCCAGAAGATAGGTTGTAGATACAGATGGGCCTGTATAGGGTGGAGAGTTTGACAGACTGGAACCAAATGATGTTCAATCGTGTAAGGTGCTCCATCTGGGGACAAACAATCCCCAACATACCTACAGGCTCAGTGGCAACAATTTGACTTGCACCATGACTAAAAGGGACCTCAGGTAGTGATCAACCATTGCATGAACAGGAGCTGGCAGTGCAATGCTGTGGCCAGCAGGGCAAACAACATGCTGGCGTGCATTAACTGTTGCATTTCATGCAAAACTAAGAGAAGTATGAGAGGGGATCTGGTAGCACCTTACCACAGGGGAGTATATCAAGAACTTGGTGAACAGCTGTTCACCAGGGCACCACTGGGGAAGACCAGGAGCAATGGATACAGACTCCTGGAAGGCTGCTTCAGGCACAATTCCAGGAAAAACTCCTTCATAGTCAGGGTGTCCAGAATGTGAAATAAACTCCCTCCAGTAGTGGTGCAGTCACCTACCCTGAAAATATTTAAAAGGAGACTGGACCGTCACCTCACTGGGGTCACTTGAGGGAATTCTGACCCACACCCAGCCTCTCACTCTGCCCCTGGCTGCACACCCACACCCACCCACCCACTCTGCTCCTCGCTGTATAACCAGACCCACCCAGCCACTCTGCACCTGCCTGCATGCACACACTCACCCACCCACTCTGTTCCTGGCTGCACATCCACACCCACCCACCCATTCTGACCCTAGCTGCATAGCTGGACCCATCCAACCATTCTACACCTAGCTGCACACCCACAACACACACTCACACTAGACACACACCCCCTACTGGGGTGCTCTGTGCTCCCCGCTCTGATGATGCAGCCAGTCCACATGCTGCTGACAGTGCCAGTAGGCAGGGAGTGCAATTGCTGGGGGGGGGGGAGCCTGAGCTGCTCAGTTATACTGAGGCTCCCCCTAGGTCCTACTGCCCCTCACTCTGTCAGCTTTGACAGGAGCTGGGGCAAGTCAATAGAGCATTAAAGCCTGAGGGCTCCCTCTGCCTCTGGCTCTGTTCCTGAGGGGGCGGTGTCCGTGCATCCAATTGCTGCCCGCCCTCTTTGGGTGCATGTACAGTTGGCCCCCAGCATTATGAACAGACAGACACACAGATGGGAGTACTAAGACTTTTATTATGTTAGAATAAAGTCCTGTATTAAAGGAGAAAAAACTATACTTACCTACCTCACAGATTTAGTAAGGATGATAAATTTACATATTTAAACTGCTTTACAAGGTATTTTGTATGAATGCTAAGAACTACTATTAGTGTTGTTTTATTTCATTAGTTTTATTAGTGTGTCTACCAAGTTCTTGTGAATAACAAAAAAACCCCCAAAAACAAAAAAACCCTGCTGACGCAGTTTACTCAGAGAATCTATGTATTCTCACAAGATTTCAAGAGTTTTAGCCAGAACCTTAAAATTTCAAGATACATGAAAATGAAAAATATGAGAAATGGCAGAGAAACTGATCAAATTAGCAGCTCTTTTCTTTTTCAGCTGTTTTCTAACTCCACATTTCAGATTACCATGCATTCTAATATAATAAAGGGGTTAGTCCATCTGTCATTGGTTACTGAAACAACCAATCAGAGTGCTCCAAGAGCATTATGGACAGGAGGTGGCAGCATGCCAGAGCACTACCATGATGGTGATGATGGAGGGGAATGGAGCGGGGGGGGGAGGGTGAGACCAGCAGCACTGACCTCGCCCCCACTCCCCACCCTACTCTCTGTAGGTGGTGAAGCACCTCCATGACAGTTGGGACAGAGCAAGGTGGGGCACGGCCAGCGCCATTGGCCTCATCTCCTTCCTGCTCCTTGGAGATGGTGGGATCCAGGGTGCTGGTGGAGGAGGATGGAGGGGCAAACTTCCTCCCCCCCTGCTCCTGGGAGGTGGCAGCAGTGCAGGCAGGGGGGAGGGTTAGGGTTAACAAACTTCCCTCCCCTCTGTCTCCGACCACATCCCCATCATTCTTGATGGGCAATTCGCTAGTAGTATTAGAAATGTTGTGAGTCTATTTGCAATAGCACATACACACAATAATCTAGATGATTATTTTAATGTATTAGTGATCTCAACAAGTTCTTTATTAATTCTGCAGAAAATGGACTGTTGTAAAGCTGTTTTAGCATTTTATCTCAAGTAAAAATAAATATGCATAGTAGTAATTTATTTTTTCTTTTATAGACTTTAATCTATTTCTTCAGAGTGATGTGTTAAGAATAAGTCAAGACAGCAGCAATAGTGCCATCAGCCAGTCAAAACTCTTTAATCATTTTCAAATACTTAATTGGGGTTTTAATTTTAAATTTACTTGCAGTTTAACAGAGGAGTTCAGGCAGTTGAAGGTGTTGGGGAGGAAAAAGCAATTAGAGAGAATCTAAAAATTGACACCAAAGTAAACTTTTCTGTCATTCATCTCTTTGGGGACTAATTTACAACTGGAAGTGCTAAGACAAAGAAAAATCACTGTACAAACAGAAGTTCACACCGACAAAAGCAAAAATGAGGGAGAAAAAAATCAGATAACCATAGGAAAACAAGAAAGAAAGGTTTATGGTTTGTAGTTGCAAATCTTAGTTTGGTCATTTTTACTGAATCCCAACATAAAGGATGTTCTACCAACATCAGAGATATCTTGGGCTATATATTCACTGAAAAAAACAGATGGTTCTTTCACTATGAGAGAGTTAATACATGATAGCTGCTTCACAGAAAAAAATCCTAATATAGATTAGATGCTAGCAATTTTCCATCCAAGAACAGCATTTTATGCCTCACTTCATCTGTCCCTTGCACATGTTTAGTCAAAGACACAATGGGATCTGATCTGCAATCCCAGTAACTGTGCCTTGTGATATACTACATGTGCTATGCTACATGGGCTCCCCTTGCACCTGCAATTAGCCATTGGTACTTCCAGTCTTGGGAGTGCATCAATGTCCTTCACTGGCGCAGTCCAGAAGCAGAACACCAGTCAGCTCAGTGGTGCTCTTAGTCTTGGGAATACATGGGCACCTTGAAGGTCTCCAGTGTTCTCTCAAGGCAGGGAAACCTCGTCATGTGACTGATGCCCCCAAGCCTGGGAGTGCACAGGAGCCCTTCAAAACTCACCAACCAGTGGATCTTGATCCACCAGTATATCTCAGAGCCTCTTTCAGTAGATCTCGGAGCCTCTTGGAGTTGATCTGAGGCTGAGGTGGGGGGCTGAATGCTCATGTGCATGCACGCACGCATCCAAGCCTGGCAGATCAGTCCATGGGGGAGGGAAGGGGCAGGGGCTAGATTGAGGCCCCTGCAGTGAGGTACAGTGCCACAGAGGCAGGAGCAGGGGTAGGTTGAGTGGGGCCCTGGCCAAATGGGACTTACCTGCTGGGGAGGCGTGCCCCCAAATATTTTTTTCTCCCTCTGCCTCAATCTGCCCTCCCCCACTTCCCATCCGACAAACTTACTTGCTGGGCAGCAGGGGAGGAGGGGAGGGCAGGGGTGGCAGTGCATGGTAGATCTTAGCTTGCTTTTAAATGCCAAAGGTGATCTCCTACTTTAAAAGGTTGGAGACCACTGCTCTAGTGCCTTCCTGAGTCCAGTGCTGAACAGCTGAATGATGTTGGCTACACATTCCAATTAAAGAATCATGAGAATGAACAACAAAATTATTACACAAAATATATGTAATAATTTGTGGCTTATTCCCAGTTTTATCACATTATTAATTACATGAATATGAAGCTATGTGACTATTTAAGATATGGCTAACTGGTTTATCATGACTCGTGTAACATCTGTGGCATAAACCTCCCATATCTCATAACCACTAGAATTTCAACCTGGGAAAACTAGCCTACATTAATAATCCTAATGTAAAATCATACCTTTTTATTTAAATATGAAGGCTTTTCCCACATTCTTACTGTTAGCTGGAGGTAAAAACTGTTAAGAAAAAAATTTAAAGAAGTTCACTTTACAGTCAGCATTTAAAGAGTAAATAGTAAAGTGAGTTTTTCCTCAATTTTTACTACATTTACTATCATTTCAGGAGGGGGAGGTGATGTTTTTCCATTTTTTTAAAAAAAGTAAAACTATGAAAATAATATATTTTAAAACATATTTATAAATTAAACATACATATGTTTAGTGGCTTTCCATTGAAAATAGAAACATGATTTTTTTTTTCAGCAAAAAAGGAGAGAGAGCACAGCCCTGGAGGAGCCAATAGTATTGTGATAAGGCAAATGAGTGCTTTTCCCTAATGGAAGAGCTAAAAGCCTTCTTTGGAGCCTGGATCTGTCATACCTTAGGTGAATACCTCAGCCACTGGATATGGTATGTTTTGGGGTAGGTTTCATGCACACCCACACTTGAAAAACATTTTAGAAAAATGGGTACTTTTTAGATTAAAAAGATTTCTGCCAGGAAGTTCCCAACAGACTCTAGGAATAAATCCCATTTTTCAAGAGGTCTTTTAGCAAACTCAGTTTTTACTAGATGATTTGCTTCAGCTGTGATACAGGGCATCTTGTGTGAACTAATGTGTTGTCCTAATTATGTTCATATATTAGTCTTGAAAACTCTATGCTCAGTTCACCTTTTCATCCATTCCTACCTATCATGGTACAATATTTCTCACTGCATAACTATTTTTTGTTTGTCATGTCTTCTGTCCCATCAGAAGCGTAATATATAACATGACTGTTTTTAATAGATGGTTTACTATTTACTACTGTTGACTATTTTAAGTGAAAGTTAGTTAGGTGTTAGGGAAAAATGCATGTTTCCTGATGTTTTGTTATAGTTTATTTCTGCAAATGCATGTACATGCTCATTACCTTTTTTTACTAGTCACCTTGTGGAGCAGAGATTAAAATAAAAACAAAAAATAAAACAGCAAATCCAGCAGGGTTTTAGCTTGCATGGCTTGAGCTGAGGAATTTGCAGAGCAGGGAATAGGAGTATTCTTCTATCATGCAAATTTCTATGAAAATGTATGCCTGTCTATGTTAATTCAGCAAGGCAAGCAGCTAGTAATGCTACCCACAATGCACAGAAAAACTAAATTAAAATAACTACAT
>NW_017729030.1:20516071-20519778 GCF_001723915.1 Gavialis gangeticus
GTGCGAAGCTGAAAAGTAGGTCACGGATGACTGACAGGCCCAGGGGTCGAGCAGAGGGCATGCAGCCTAGGCTGTCTGCACATGTCAGGATCGACTCTCCTGTATTGGCAGCACCCAAATCTAATAATTTGCATTGACAATAGGCACTTCCATTCAGATTTTAGCTACCTAAGTAGAAACTATCATTTTTCAAAGGTGCTGAGCACACACAGCTCTCATTGACTTTCAATTAGATGAATATGTAAAAATGAAATTAGACCTCTTAATTCAAGCTTACATGGGAACTATGGACCAGGTTGTCCACTGTTGTAAATCACTGAAGTTAGTGGAGTATGAGGATTGATCCCTATGTGTAAAAATCATTTAGAAGTTTTCAGGTGACTAACAAGAATTTTATTTTGCTCCCTTAATTATCACAGTTTTACCATAGGTTAATGGTAGCTATGGCTCTGCCTCATAGAATGTATCTTACTGTGAAGCAAAGGTGCAAATTTCCTGCTCATTCTAACTTTAAAATCAGCAGCACTTCAGCTGGCAAAATCTACCCAGGTTTATAGGTCTACCATAACCTCTCATTTCCAATGGATCATGGACCCAATAGTAATGAGGATCTACTAGTGAGATAATGAAGATATTGGTTAGTGAAGAGAAAGAAGAAACTTCATGGTTTCATAGATTTGTAAGGCCACAAGAGACATTGGAATATCATTGGGTCTAGCCCCCGGCACGAAGTAGGAAAGACAACTGGGGGCCAGGTGACCCCAGCAAGGTGACTGTCTAGTCTCTTCTTGAAGATTTCCAGGGTAGGTGATTGCACCACCTCTGGAGGAAACTTATTCCACAGTCCTGACACCCTGACTGAGAAGAAGTTTTCCCTAATGTTGATTCTGAATTGGTCTTCCAGGAATTTGTGGCCATTACTCCTAGTTTTTCCCTCAGGTGCCTTGGTGAACAGCTATTCACCAAGCCCTTGATGAATTCCCCTAGCGGAGCAATAAGCTGCTACCAGGTTCCCTCTCGGCTTTCTTTTCTTCAGGCTGAAGAGCCCCAGATCCCTCAGCCTTTCCTTGTATGGCTTGCCATGTAAGACTCTGGTGACTCTTCTTTGGACTCTCTGAAGCTTGTCCATGTCCTCGTTAAAGTGTGGTGCCCAGAACTGGACTCCAGCTGCAGTCTCACTAGTGATGAGTGGAGTGGAATCATCACCTCCTTGGTTATGCTGCAGATGCATCGAATGATTCATGCCAGAGTATTATTTGCCCTACTGGCTACAGCATCGCACTGCCAGCTCATATTCATACTGTGGTCTATTATTACCCCCAGGTTCCTTTCATTCACGGTGCTAGTCAGTTTGATTCTGCCAAGCCTGTAGGTGTGTTTGGGGTTGCTTGTCCCAAGGTGGAGCACTTTACATTTTTCAGCATTCAACTTCATCAGATTCTGATCTGCCCAACTTGCTAGCCTGTCTAGGTCTGCCTGTATCTGTAGCCTATCTTGAAGTATGAGCACACTTCCCCATAACTTGATGTCATCCATGAACTTGGCCAGTGAGCTCTTCACCTCCACATACAAATCATTAATAAAGATGTTGAAAAGTACTGGATGAAGCACCAAATCCTGCAGGACAGAACTGTCCACTTCTCGCCAGGATGACACAGATCCATCCACTATGACTCTCTGGGTCGTGCTCTCTGGGTAAAGCAAGACCTGCCTGCAACGAAGACATCCTGGCTATCATTCAGAATCTTACCTTCTACAAGCTTATCACAGATAGACTCCTTGATGAACTTTTCTAGAATTTTCCCTAGAATGGAAGTTAGGCTGATTGGCCTATAGTTACCCAGATCCTCCCTCCTGCCCTTCTTGTGGATGGGCACAACATTGGCTCTCTTCCAGTCCTCAGGGACTTCTCCAGAGTGCCATGAGTTGTGGACGAGTTTCGCCAGGGGTTCTGCAATGACTTCAGCTCATCAGGGATTGAGTTGACTGGGACTCTTTCAAATTCCAGTGGAAGAATTCCAGGCACTCACAGGAGATGGAATTCAAAGGGAAGTTGCTATTTATGTTGCATGTAATATAAAGGATAATGGTCATCATGTGGGGGTCACTGTTGAGAGAGAGGAATCTGATAGAGGTAGGTGTACTTACACCTTCATGCACCATCTGCAAACAGCTTGAAAGTAAAATCTTCTGTCAATAGCATGAGGTTCTTTTTATTGCTGGATTTGAAGGATACAACAAATTCAACTTACTACATGAATTAAAAGGTGTCAGGAAAGAAGGACTGAAGACATGGGAAAGGCATTTGAAAAACAACTCCACAGAAGCCAAGAACATTATCTATAAAAAAACCCAGAATTCATTGTCTCAAAGAGTTCACACCTACTTCCACATTGCTGGCAAATAATGGTGTATGTTGAATCAGAGTTCAGCTACTAGGTACTAATGGATACTAAAATGAAAGTTGCTTCTTAGTAGTTGCTTACACATTCCTGTGAAAATACTAGTTTTCCCTTTGCAAATACTTGTGTAAAAACTGATAATTTTACAAGCATTTCAGAAGGACCAGATATTGGTTCTTTCCAATAGCAAACATGAACTTCCATGGCAATAATGAGCCCTGCCCCCACAAATAAAGTGAAATGAAACAAAACCAAAAAACCCCACAAAAAACCCTCTAAGCAAATGCATCGTTTTGTACAGCCTGCTATTTTAAAAACACAATGTTATAATTTGAACAGCAAATGAAACTTTATTCCATTGTTTCCACCCTCTCCCATGTCTGAGGAAAACAGAATTAAACATAAATAAGCCAGGACTAGTTTGAGTCATTCCAAATTTTGATTTAGGATCCTATAATCTAATGAAGCCATATTTAACTAACCAGCAATCAGGGTTTTTGTCTTGTGTCATAGTGGCTAATTGGTTTCTGGTAACAGCTTGAAATCCCTTTCAGGCATGAAGGATTATTGTTCAACTCCCAAATATCAAAAACAAGTGAGAAGCACCCATAAACGTCTATATGCCATTCAAAGCCTATCTTAGGAAAATAAGGAATAATAATTACAGGTATCTGTCGTTTATGTTGCTCGAACTTTTATTACTCCACCTACTCAAACTGCCTTGATTACTTTGAAAATATTACTTCTTTCTGTATCCCAACAACTGAGTACAACCTGTTATAGACTAGAATATCATGGTAAGAACCTGACCTCGAGAATCTTCCAAAACAAATTTAGATAATACAAGGTATAAGATGACAAACATAAAAAGGTGGTAACACTTACTGGATGCATAATAAAACAGGTAGAGATTTCCTATATATTAATCTTGTTAGTTATGTGGTTTTTAAATGCTCTTTTCTATTCCAGCTCTGTATTATGGATCATTGACCAATATCATTTAGTCATTTTTTTCTCTTCTATCCTACCTTTTCTCTTCTATCCTACTAGTGAGCGGACATGGAAGATGGCATGCGATGTGCATCATGGAGACCAACTGGCGGTTTTGGGAATGGTGTCTCGAGGCAGGCTTTGGCTTCCTCAACAATGACCTGCACATCACGACAAGAGACATGCTTGGATGGGATGGGCTCCACATTTCCCCTAAAGGTAAGTGTGTGTTTTCTTCTAGGTTGGCAGATCTCCTCTGGCAGGCTTTAAATTAGGCTCACTGGGGGAAGGGCAGGACGAGGGCAGAGGAAGTAT
>NW_017729030.1:20524778-20526062 GCF_001723915.1 Gavialis gangeticus
TACATTAAGGAGGAATACACATCCTCATCAAGTAGCACAGAGTCAAAGGAGGGGCACACTGAAGTGCTCTGGGTTAGAATACAAGGCAGTCAAGGGGAAAGAGACTTAATGGTGGGGGTCTGCTACAGACCACCCAACCAAGGGGAAGAGCTAGACCAGGAATTCTTAAGTCAGCTCATGGAGGTAGTTAAGTCAAAGGAAGTGGTCATCATGGGTGACCTGAACTTTCCAGACATCTGCTGGGAAGAGCAGTCAGCCAGGTCTGACCGCTCATGTAGGTTCCTAGCCAGAATGCAAGACCTCCATCTAACCTAGGAGGTGCACAGCTCCACCAGGGAAGATGCCTTGTTGGACCTCGTGCTGGCCACAAGTGACGACCTGGTGAGGGGGCTGGGGGTGCTCAACCACCTGGGTCAAGTGATCATCGCCTGCTGGAATTCACCATCCAGTGCAAGGTGGGAAAGGCCTACAGCAAGGCAGCAGCCCTAGATTTCAGTAGGATGGACTTCAACGAGCTAAGGAGAATAGTCAGGGAACCACTGAGGTCCCGTAGGTGAGGGGAGCCAGGTGTCCAAGAAGAATGGTCGCTCCTTAAGGAGATGATCCTTAAGTACAAGCACAAAGGGAGGTAATCCCAACACAGATCAAAGGGGGCAGGAGGGCGCAAAAGCCCCCATGGCACACCAAAAGCACCTGGGAATGTCTCCTAGCTAAAAGGAAAGCGCATACCCAATGGAAGGGAGGGGCCATCACCAAGGAGGATTATACTGCGGTTGCTCGGGGATGCAGGGGGGTAGTCAGGAAGGCCAAGGAGGAGATGGAACTGGGACTAGCTTCCTGGATCAAGGACAAGAAGAAGTCCTTTTTAAAATATATATGGGGCAAAAAAAAGGTTCCAGGTAATGTTGGGCCCCTGCAGGACATTTTAGGAAATTTGGTTGTCACACCAGACAACAAAGCCAACATATTTAATGATTTCTTTGCCTCCATCTTCCTAAGCAGGGACCAGAACAGTCACCCCCCCCGTGGAGCCCCCCTCAGGCCCCAGGGGAGGCGTACCCAGGCCAAGGGTTAGTGAGGAACTAGTTAGGGAGCTTCTGGAGGGACTGGACGTATTCAAGTCAGCCGGTCCAGACGATCTCCACGCTAGAGTACTCAAGGAATTGGTTGAGGTCATTGTGGGACCCCTGGCACGGCTGTATGAGCACTCCTGGTGCTCTGGTGTGGTGCCAGAGGACTGGAAGAGGGCCAGTGTCATTCCCATCTTCAAAAAGGGTAAGAAGG
>NW_017729030.1:20531062-20533433 GCF_001723915.1 Gavialis gangeticus
CACTTCAAGAGGGATGTGGACAACATGGAGAGGGTCCAGAGGAGGGCCACTTGCATGATCAGGGGGCAGCAAGGCAGACCCTATAAGGAAAGGCTATGGGACCTGAACCTGTTCAGGCTCCACAAGAGAAGGCTGAGGGGATATGTAGTGGCCTGTTACAAACTAGTCAGAGGGGACCAGACGGCATTGGGGAATTCCCTGTTCCTCCGTTCACTACCGGGAGTGACTAGGAATAACGGTCGCAAGCTGGCAGAGAGTAGATTTAGGCTAGATATCAGGAGGCGCTACTTCACTGTCAGGGATGCTAGGATCTGGAACCAACTTCCAAGCAAAGTGGTGCTGGCTCCTACCCTCGGGGTCTTTAAGAGGAGGTTAGATGTATACCTTGCTGGGGTTGTTTGACCCCAGTACTCTTTCCTGCCATGGCAGGGGGTCAGACTCTATGATCTGCTCAGGTCCCTTCCGACCTTAGAAACTATGAAACTATGAAACGAGGAATGGGGAAAAGTAGCTAGGAACCCATTAGGTATGAAAATAGGGTATTTTAAATTCAAAATCTCAAATTTGAATTTCTTTTTCAATATCAAAAAACATACTATGAATATTCCCACTTAGATTAGTACATCTTTCAAAGACCCAGGCTCAGATTCTGCGATTCTGATCCTACAGTGACTAGAGTAATCCTGGGTAAAACTTAGAGTGGGAGTGGTGGTATAAAGTTGTTATGGCATCTTTTCCCCAGGTGCCTCTGGACAACAGTGCTGCCCAGAATCTCTGTGGCATGGCATGAAGTAGCTTATATGTCAGTGTCTTGCTTCCACACCCACTCCCCAACCTCCTGCCAGACACACTGGAGTTCAAATGCAGCTGTCAGCAACAATACCTGTGCTGAGGAATTTTTCTCTTGTCAGAACCCTGGGTGCAGACAGACATGCACCTCTAAGCCATTAATTCAGAATGATTTTTTCAAAACGTTCTGAGTTACAACGTTACCCCAGACCAAGCAGAAGTTTAGTGTTGGTTCCAGTGGGGAGAGGAATCTAGCTGAAGCTGAGCGCCTGCAGCCAATACCATCATCCAGGGTTCTCTGCCAGTGCTTCTTGTTTTCAGAATGGGGGGGAGGGAGTTCAGAATTGGAGCGTCACCACCTGTAGGGTGGTTCCAATATACCCACCCTCTAAGGGGGGCTGAACTCCCCCAAACTAAACAACCTGCACTCCCTCCCTCCCCATCCATTCTGAACACAGTGACAGGCTGGGAGCTCCACAGATAGAAGTTACAAAAGATGCTGCATTTTAAAATGTCTTTATCTGATACCTCATGTAACGTGAGGGATCAGATTTTCAGCCAAACAGCCATTTTTGAAGCTGTCTGCAGCCATGCGCTTATGTTTGGGCACAGTTTATAAACTGCTTTCTGTGTGCAGGTGAAGCAAAAATTGTCACTTCTGTCTGTGAGGCCTGGTGTAAATGGCCTTTTATCACATTTTTAGCCAATGTATCTTGTGCAAAGGGGGAAGAGTCCCACCTCAGATTTACTGACAATCACTGACTTGAGTTGACTATGCTCAGGGACTTTTTGATTACACTGTTTTTGCTGGAAAATGCCAGTCAAGAAACATGGATGACTTGCTAGAAATATATTGATTTTGATAAGACTTTTATAAGATAGTTCTCTCTGTCCTAGGATGGACTTTGAGGTAGGTGAGAAAATGCCTGACACACTGGAAATAAACAATAGCTCAGTGTTTAGGGCACACAGATGGGAGGTTCCTATGTTCAAGCCATGTTCCATGTTATTTGTAACTGGAATACTGTACCTATAAATCATGCTATAGAAATAGTCTTCATGCTTCAGGTGTTATATTATGTATACATAATTAATACCACTGGCTTACAGAGACTGATCTTAAAGCTTTGTGGTAAAGATAAAGAAGACCTGCTTCAAGTTCCTGCTCTAAATCAGGCCTTAAAATCTTTTGTGTAATAGAATTCCTGTTTTCAGGGAAGCTGTAATCAGACCTACATACTGCAAGCTAAAATTATATGTTCTTGTTCAATCTCTGTATAGCATCAGCTTCTTCCCTTTTTAATGCTGTTTTCTTTTTTTCTCCAGTTTTTTCTTTGTTGTTTTTCTGGTGGGAGTGACACTAAAGACAGTTTGCTCCCTTAATTGCCATTGGGCACAAGGAAAAAAAAAACAGGTTGGATATTATGAAGAAGTTTCTGACAACAATGGTCAAGCACTGGAATAGGATACATTGTGGAATCTTCATCCTTGGAAATTTTCAATAGCAGGTGAGACAGACACTTGGCTAGGATACTTCAGTCAGGGATGACCAGTACTGTAACATGGGGTGTCGGGGGGGGGG
>NW_017729030.1:20533609-20533976 GCF_001723915.1 Gavialis gangeticus
GGGGGGGGGGGGGAGGGGGCAGTCAAACAAGGCCCTGGGTACCACCTAATAGAAAAGAAGACAGAAAGATGGGGAGGAGAGATACTTTAACATGGGGTACTGCTTGCCTCTGCTGCATTGGCTGCCTGCTTAATGACACACATTGCAAGCACAGACATTGTGTGTCTAAGGGTAAAAACAGCTGTTGAGTTTATCCAAGAGCTGGCTCTCTCAGGCTTTGACTCACATTAAAAACAGGTGTAGAACATCCATTGACACACAACTTGTATGACAGTTAACTTGAATTAGCTCATAATTGTCGTGGTAAAATGTCATCTGGGATACTTCATAGGTACTTGAAGTGGGACAGAAGGTATATACATCTGTA
>NW_017729030.1:20538976-20545375 GCF_001723915.1 Gavialis gangeticus
TGACAGTTAACTTGAATTAGCTCATAATTGTCGTGGTAAAATGTCATCTGGGATACTTCATAGGTACTTGAAGTGGGACAGAAGGTATGTACATCTGTAAACTCCCAGGATAAAGGGATTTGCCCAGTGTAACTTCCCATGGCATTCACTAGTACATCTGGCTCTTATGGATCTTTCAGGTCTCACTGTCTCTTTGGGGACCAGATAGCTGGATGTTGAATGATTAATCTTGGAAGGCCTTCAGGGGCTCTCTCCTGCCATGTCTTTGATGGAAAATAGGTTTATCATCTGGAGTAAGATGTTATGTCTCGCCTTCCTGGGGACCCTCCTTAACTCTGCTTGTCCGATTTCCCAATTCAGGGCTCCGCCTCCCCTACACCCTGCCTTACGCCAACCATAAACTGTTATCTTCAGCCCACCGCTAGGGCGAGCCACAGTGGTAATTTTGTCTTGGCCTTTTGACTTTAGAATAAATAGGACATGGACCTTACTTGGCCCTGGCTCCAGGCTGTAGTGAAATTGACCTAGGGCTCTTGCTGCCCCTAGGTTACCTTGCTTCCGGGTAACTTTTCCTGGCTATGTATCTACTGTAGTCTGGATTTCTGGCTCTCTTTTTCTTTTGCAGGATCCCTGGTGGTCCAATAAGATCTGGTGACATCTGGAATCCACAGCTCTGCTTTGGATAAGTACCTTAGTCCTTGTGGGCTTGTCTTCCCTTCCTGAGAAAGCCACCACTGCTCCTCTCTGGAGCTCTCTCCTCCTTGGGACTCTTCTGGCCCCACTTCTGGTCCCCCTTGCTCCATGTCAGTTGGAGCTTTTATTCTTTCCTTAAGGGGCCAGGTGGTGAATTGGCTCTGGCATGCTACCATAAAGAGGATCCATGCCAGGGCTAGAGCTGATCCTGGCCCTTCCTGGACTCTTCATTCTTTTTTTATTATTATTTTGTTTCTGTGGCATTTTCCCCCTGCGGGGTTTTGCTCTTGCCAGACTTCTGGTTCTTGTCAGCATCCCACTGGCTTGGCAGCTCCCCCCCTGCAGGGTAAGTTTTCTCTCAGGGCATTGCCCCTACCACATCCAGAGAAAAATTCAACATCTGTTGTTACCCATGCTGCCAGCCCCACAGCTGATGAGGTTCACAGTGGTGGCAGGTTCCCTGTGTTGACCCCATTGCCAGCCCCCCAGCTGATGAGGATCATAGGGAAGCAGCATTTATTGTACTGCAACCACCATGAGTGTCATCAGTTGTGGGGCTTGCAGCAGTAGGAGTTGGTACAGAGGGAGCCTAGGATTGCAATCTTGGGCTCTCTCTACACTGGCAATAAGATATGATAGGATCTGATACATGGATCCCACAGTCATGCCTTCTGCCATGCACATTTGATATGGAAGGAGGTATGACTGTGAATCACACATCAGATGCTATCATGCCTTTATCTGAACATCTAGAGGGTCCTTAGTGCTCATACTACTTTTGGAGTATAAGAAAAAATAGAAAACGAACTCTGTAGTAAGTAAAATTTGGTAGTTTCTTTTTCCTTGTGATTCCCTGGGAGGCTATGTATATATACTTTTATGAGTCTTCCCCCACAAGCAAAAAAAAAATTGAGATTAAGTTTGGTATTGCTCCCTGAATAAATCTCTCATTTATGTTCTTGCTCCAGTTCACCAGCTGACTGGTCTGTCATACTGTTTAACCTGTAATTGTGAATTGTTATATAACAGCATTTCTCAGCCTGTGGGTTGTGACCCAAAAGTGGGTCACAAGGATATATGAAAGGGTCACAAACTTTAAAAATGGATTCTCCTTTAAAGGAGAAAAAAGTGGGAGATGGGGAATTTTCCCTTACAGGCTATCAGAATTCCAGCTTTCAAAGGGTTGCTTGGGGTTCCCCATGCCCAACACATACCCCTTCCTACCCCCCCCCCCCGCACTTCATACTTGAGGGCAGGAAGCAGCACTCACTTGGGGAGTGAGGGGCAGTGGGTTGGGACTGGCCATCGATGTTTACAAATGGGTCCTGCTGCAAAAAACAGTTGAGAACCACTGCTATACAAAGAGCCACTGCTATATACAGCAGTTGAGAACCACTGCTTCCAGGGGATGTGGTGCTCTCCCTTACCTTGGGGGTCTTCAAGAAGATATTAGACAAGCACTTGGCTGGGGTCACATGACCCCAGCACTTTTTCTTACCACTGGTAGGGGGTCAGACTCAATGATCCATTGAGGTCCTTTCCAACCGTAGCATCTATGAATATATTTATTTATTTATTTATTTTAAAGACCTAATATATGAGATTTATCATTGACCTTTGCATGTCCCCACCAATCCAGGAATTTTTCTACAACTTTCCCCAGGAAGAATAGCCAGTGGGCTGCTCCCTGGTCCCTGCTGGGATCCTTTGACACTAGCTGACTTCCTGCCCCTTGGGCAGGGGGCTGGACCCAATGATTTTACAAGGTCCCTTCCAGCCCTAATGTCTATGAAATCTATGTGCAACCCAGTTTACATACTTGAGATGTTCCTGACCTATTAAAGATTGGGCATGTCACGTTTTATTACTTTTGTATGCAAATATGCTATATTTATAGTTAAACAAAATCAAGCCAGAGTGGTGAAGGAAATTAGAACTAGAAGACTCAATAAAGTAAGTCTGAGAGAAGAGATTTGAAAGAGAGTGAAATAGGTTGCAAGGATGCTTCTATTAAACAATCAAAAAAATCAAAAGCATTGTTATCTGAATGTAATTTGCTTTTTCCCTAGAAGATTCTAGTACTAAGGGAAGGGAGAAACGTCAAAAAACAAACAAAAAGCCAAAATAAACAAACATAAAAAGAGACTTTTTATGTTTTCAGGAAAAAGGAATCATCTAGCATGATCTTTTATTGGTGTTGTCTTTCAGCATGTTAAAATTCAGAAGGTTTTTTTCCTGAGTGCCTGCTTCCATTTTCAACAACAGAGAAAGTTTTTTATTAGCAAGAATAGTATAGAATTTGGAATATTTTTGTTTAAAAATGACTTTAAAATGTGAAAATTTATCCAGTTAACTTTTACAAGTTTTTCTTTCCATTGGGTTAGTGTTAATGCCAAGTTTTACTTCCTCAGATATGAAAATCTGGTAAATAGCATGATAAATAGATGAGAAATTTCAGAGTCTGGAAAGTAAAATTGATAAAGTTGGTTGGTCCTTCACTCAAATTGTTCCAGTGTGTAGTTCTGACAGAATGGAGGTTGATTCATCTTGGTTCAGACTTATGATGGTAAGAGATCCCATTTAGGCAAAAGTAGGTTGTCATGTAACTGTATAGAGTTGAAAATTAACTGACAGGCTGGCGGTGGTTCCAGAATAGCTGTTACAGTTTGCAAGAGGGGTAACAGCCCTCACATCTTGAAGAGTGGAGCCAGGACATCCTATTATATTTTGTCTTAAGCATTTTTGCACCAATGATTTTGGACAGTTGTATGGATTTATAAAAGACAAGTTACCTACTAAAGCTTAGATATATATAATTAATTTGGTACTTATCTGTGAAGACAACTTTTGAGCCATTTTTCTTTGAAATTTAATTCAAATAATAATTAAAAAAAAATCTTATTCTGCATTAGGAGGAATGTAACTTCTTCACAGACAACAAAAGTCTTAGCATGACTAAGAGGGCTAATGGCAGAACAGCTAATCATCCAGAGGCCAGGTCACTCACCTGGAATATAGAAGATTAAAATTTGAGACTCATATCAGTTTTATGTACTGCAGATATCTGGCCCTTGATCTCCTCAGAAATAGACCAGTTCCCTATGCACTGGGCTGCTGGCTATTCTAAAGTGGCATGATCACTTTACTTTTTTTTTTCTATATGCACTTCTAGATTTCAAGTACTTGACATTTCTATAATATTTTTATCCAAGGATCTTGGAGTATTTTGCACACATTGATAAATTAGTTTGCACCACCTATGTGATGGAGGTAAGAGAGATTGTAATCTGCTAGCTGATTAACAGCTCACAATGAGAAAAGGACATTTTAGACAGGAAATAAAGACTCTGACACGCAATTCAAACCACAAGAAGAACTTGCTCAAATAAATGGAATTATTTAAACTGGATTGGCTGGGAAACAATTCTCTTAAGATGTGGTGGATATTTAAATGACTACTTATTTTTTATGTCCCTCACAAAAGACAATATTTTCATTTGAATAGTACATTCTTTCCAGTATTACTTGGGTTTTTTTGGTACAAATTCAGAGGAACGATTGCTATGCATATACCACAGCCTGAATTACCGTAGGATTTCTTGGCGATTTCCTAGTGACTCCAATGTAGTATAATTTACAAGATCCAACAGTGTAGCAACACAAAGTGGTTATAATAATTAAAAAATCCTGAATGAGAGTAAATTTGTCATTATTTTAAACTTTATAAACCATGGAAAAATGCTCAGGAAGCTTTCTGAGGCCAAGAACAATAATTAGTATTGATGGAGAAATACTTAGATTTTCAAATATTTGGAACCTAAGAAAATTACATCTATAAACGTAAAGATAAATACCTAAGAAACTCACTGCATCTTATACTGTTTTAACTAAAGTTTTTATATATATATATATATATATATATATATATATAGCCTTGGCAAATTTATGCCTCAGCTTTTGGTGTTTCAATTTGCTTACACACTAATCAATATTTAAAAACAAGTCATTTAGCAACAAAAAGGAACCACTACACTGGTTATTCAACAAATTAAACATTGTTAAATAGATGGCAGTAGGATGAGATTTTAAAACTCATTAATTTTAATGGAATTAGATGAATAATTCCCCTAGGCATCATTCAAAAATCTCAAAATTCTAAGAAACTTTGGGATTACATTTTTTTACCTGTTTCTGAGCCACAAATTGTTACCTATGAGTAACAACTCATGAAAATGCTGTTTGATGAATTAAATGAAAACAATAAGAAATACAAAAGTCACAGAAAATCCAAGGCTGACTTCATAATTTTCTAAAGCTGTTTAAATCTGGTCTGTAAAACTTAGTGTGCATAGATTCAAGCATCTCTCATTAGACTGTAATTAGACACCATGTTAAGGATTAGGGGTGGGAGGAAAAGACTGTAAGGAAAACAATGGGCAAAGTTTCATCAGCAGTGTTTGGTCCCTTGTGACTGATTGATCAATAAGATAATGTTTGCCATCATTCCTTTTCTATATCACAAGTTTCCTGCTGATAAAGTCATCTGTTATTAGTAGTAAATACATTTTCTTGGGTATTTGCATACCAGAAGATGGAGCTGAAGAGCCTAAATTCAAGGTCTCTGAAACAAAACAAAGCTAAGATTAGTATCTGATTACTTGGGTTTTGTAGTCTTCATTAATAAGATCAGGTAATGCAATCATGCTCACAGCTGTTTCAATCCCTTATTATCTTGTAGCTTAAAGTCCAAATCAGTGACAGTAAAATATAGGCAAAAGTTAAGAAAGCAAGTATTAAGTTAAAAAATAAATTTTAAAATAAAAATCAAACTCACAATGTAGCAATAGATTTATCCTAGACCATCCTGGTCACTAAATGTAATGAATTAATACATACAATTGGGAAACATTAACTTAGTACAATTTAAAATAAGATTGAATCCCTACCCTATAAACACTTCTGAGTATCCTTAATCTAAATAGGGATAACTCTCATACAGCAAGATTTAATGGAATTGGGGATACAAATATCTGCAGGCCTTCATATTTTGTTGGATTGTGAAAAGCAAACGACCTGACCTTACAAATGCTTCATATGAAGAGCATTCATTGAAACCAAAAGGAATTACGTGGGAGAATTTCGAAGGTAAAACGTTAACTCCCATCGTTTCCCAGTGGGAGTCAGGTGTTAACTGTCAGTTCTGCCTTTCAGTTTCTCTCCCTAAATGTGTGAAGGACTTACATGGTTGGGTCCTAATCTGTCATTTGTATTTTTTTGCAGAGCTATTTTCTTTCCTTTGTTAGGGCACTATCTGCATACCTTACTCAAGCACATTTTCAGGACTTTACAGTATATATGGACTCTTCATTAATAGTTGGCACAAAGAACTTATTTTTAATATTGCTGAGGATTTTACAAATACATGAGAACACTAACCTTTTCTTTGTCTAAAGGCTTAATTAAAATACATTAAAAGCAGCATCCGGAGCCTTAATTTATGCCCAGAAGAAAGATAGATAATAAAAAATAAATCTATCCTTGCTTATGCTTCTGTTTTGCAAGGTTGTATGAATGCATATACAAGATCAGGCTACTCATTTTGTATATAATGTGTTATATTCTGTTTGGGCAACTCTAAATCTATCCATGTACAAACCAAAGCCTTAACTCAAAGTTTGCTGTCATTTTTTTTTTTTTTTTTTCACA
>NW_017729030.1:20550375-20567254 GCF_001723915.1 Gavialis gangeticus
ATCAGGCTACTCATTTTGTATATAATGTGTTATATTCTGTTTGGGCAACTCTAAATCTATCCATGTACAAACCAAAGCCTTAACTCAAAGTTTGCTGTCATTTTTTTTTTTTTTTTGTCACAGTCAAACCTTTAATGTTTGAAAAGTGCTTTGAAGATAAAAGGCATTATATAGACACTACTTCTAAAAGAACAGTATTCTGTTACTGTCTTCTATGTAGAACTCCACATAGATTTCATCAGGAAATTTTCCATGTAGTTTAATATTAACTTAAGAAGTTTGGATATGAAAACCTAACAATTAGCCCTGCCAGTACCACTACATGTGTATGCTTCTCTATACACTTTCTATCCTTTGATCCTTTTGTTTGATGGCCCTTGCTTTCTTCCCATGTGGTTTATCCTGTAATTCTATTTATAGTTTTCCACTGCTGTCTTGCACATTTTTCTTTTCCAACACGTTTGCTCAGGTCTTTTTCTTCTACAAGACCTCATCCTTCTACCGTTCAGTCTTCAGGACTATGCTATTGAATCCTCTCATTCAGTTTATGCCTGTCTCAGTACTCTAACTAGCTTTCCCTCCCTCCCTATGTTGTGTCTTCCAGAAACACAGCTACTGCAAAGCAAATTAAGGACTTTGTTACAATGTAATTTTGGGAGGCTCCTGGAGCTCTTCACTCCTAGATTGTATGCACCTTAAATTGGTTTTAGGCATTTGTTATGCAGCTCAAAGTTACACCACTCCAGGGCAGGATTATCTCTGATCTGCATTATCCAGCTCTTATTCTGTTAAAATGGGGCCATCCCCCCATAGATATGCTGATCAAATTGATGTCCCCAAGTATCCCAGGATCTTTCAAACCCCTGCTCATAGAACAGGGATAGAAACCTGTCTTGGCTCACCAGCCCTTTAGTGGCAAATCACAGGTACAGCTTCTAGTCCCGCTCCTGCTTACCAGGCCTCTAGTTGCAAGTCACAGCTGTGCACATGGCAGTCAGAGAAGGGTTTTAGACTAAGCGTGTGACTTCTCCAAACTCCAGGCTAGCACTAGCACTGATCAAAGTTTGCACAGTTCACAGTGTAAGATAAAACGAGGCCCTAAATTCTATAACAGGTCAATGCTTATAAATAGTTAATTTAACTCCTGTCATTAAAGTGTTAACATTCATTGTATGTCAAATCTTTAAACCTTGACATACCAACGTTTTCCAAGCTGCTAGTAAAATAAATCCTTGAAAAGGTGGTGTTCTGTTGTCAAGATGTAAAGGTTTGAAAAAATGTAAATTAGACATAGCAGATATGTATGCAAAACTGCCAGATTATAATCTAAAGAAACCAGTTTTAGTTTGTGCTCCATGAAATCAAATCTATTTTAAGTCACTTTTGCTAGCATATGATTGTGCTAGGAGGAATGATCAACAATATTGTGACTACATTCTGACAAAACATGACAGCATGTCATGCAGAGGACAACCCCCCCCCAATGTAATTGCTATATAATCAGTAACAGGTAGTTAGAGGATAATTATCTGGATCTGGTGTGCTAGGTTATGGCCCAACAGACCTTGGACCTGATTTATCCTTGTTGTTGAAGTGCTACCCGCCCTAAAATGATTGCAGTTACTCTGGCATAAATCAGGTAATACAGTGTTGAATTGACATAGTTGCCTCTTTATGTAATTTTAAAATAATCTTTAGCATCAAGATATTACCACTGTATTTTTACAGTATTATGACAAAGAAAGGAATTAAGAGCCAGAAACTGAATAATTTAAGAAATGTTAGATGAGGCTGAATACAGTAAACAAAAAATATACACAACCTGCTTCATAAAATTTACAGTTCCAATGATATCCTGGTCAATCTGTTTATATCAGTTGTTTCATAGTACATTCAGAAAGCTCTGTGATATTAAGAGAGGTCATGATACAGGAACAGGATGCGTTTCAATACAGACAAGTGCAGGGTGCTGCACTTGGGCAGTAGGAACCAGCAGCACACTTACACAATGGGGAACTCCCTACTTGAGAGCACAGAGGCAGAAAGAGATCTTGGAGTCATTATTGACTCCAAGATGAACATGGGCCGACAATGCGAGGTCATGGTTGGCAGGGCTAACCGGACCTTGTCGTGCATCCACAGGTGCATCTCGAGTAGAGCCAAGGAGGTGATCCTCCCCCTCTACGCGACGCTGGTCAGGCCACAGCTGGAGTATTGTGTCCAGTTCTGTGCGCCCCATTTCAAGAGGGATGTGGACAACATGGAGAGGGTCCAGAGGAGGGCCACCCGCATGATCCGGGGACAACAGGGCAGACCCTACAGTGAGAGACTGCGGGACCTGAACCTATTCAGCCTCCACAAGAGAAGGCTGAGGGGGGACCTGGTGACCGTCTATAAACTCACTAGGGGGGACCAGAAGGGTTTGGGGGAGACGCTGTTTCCCCTAGCGCCCGCTGGCATAACAAGGAGTAATGGGCACAAGTTGATGGAGAGGAGGTATAGATTGGACATCCGCAAAAACTACTTCACAGTTAGGGCGGCTAGGAGCTGGAACCAACTTCCAAGGGAAGTGGTGCTGGCCCCTACCCTGGGGGTCTTTAAGAAGAGGCTGGATGCCTACCTGGCTGGACTCATTTGAGTCCCGTTTCTTGTTTTGGGGTTTTGTTGTTCTCCCGCTCTGGCGGGGGGTCGGGCTAGAAGATCTACTAGGTCCCTTCCGACCCTAAATCTATGAAACTATGAAACTATGATACTAAAGGACAGACTCTAACACATTGAAGCACATCCAGGTTGTGATGGACTATGGGTTTTAGTGTAGTTGTGTATAAACTGTATTTATGTTCTTATAATGTCGTGTGCTTCAGTTTCTCTATAAAGCTAGTACATGGGGAGGGAATGGGTTAAAGAGACAGTGAAACAAGATACCTGCCTACCTGTGGGAGGAAACAAGATGGACCTCTAGTATTCATAAAGTCTTTCATAGCTTTGTTGCCACATGGAAAACTGACCAAGATAAATATAACAAGGGGAATTTCAGGCTAGGGAAGAAGGGTGTCTATTGGGAGAAGAGAGTATAGAGTAAGAGACGTAAGACTTTTGGGGGCTTAGGAGCCTGAAAAGGAAACAACTGTGTGCTCATGTCTGTGCAGACTGGATTGAGGACAGAGAGACTGCTTAATTTCTTAGAAGATGAGGGCAGAGAATCTCTGGCTGAATGACCTTTGCTCCAATAAATGCCTTTACAGAAGAGACTGATTTACTGTTCAAAACTTTGGGTTGTATTGGGTTTTTCCACTAAGAGTAAAGTCCATCTCTCAGGAGTGACATTGGATACTAGCTCCTTGGGTCAGAGCCAGGGCAAGCCAAGGGGTGTGAAAGACTGAAAAGTCAAAGTCACATAATAGGAAGACATTCCAGACTCCTGAGGAGGCAGGTGATGTTAACAATTACATTTACTGCTCCCCTCCCCATCACCCACCCATCTCACACCCCTGCCTGTGAAGCAGGGATAGAAGCCTGTCTTGATTTATCAAGCCTGCTCACTAGGCCTCTAGTGGCAAGCCACATCTGTACAGGTGGGAAACAGAGAAGGTTTTTAGCCTTAAGGTGTCACGGCTTCAAACTCTAAGCTAGCACTAAGCTGATCAACATCTGTGAGGCTTACAGCATAAGGCGTAGCAAGGCCCTCACCTGCTACCACAGATTTAATCTGCATAAGTGCTGGCATCGGACTTCCATTGCTTCATGAAATATTCTGAATGTGGAATGAGAGTTGGTGCTCATTGCACCTGTATTCTTCTGCTGACGCTATACTTTTGTCATAACAACAAAATCATGTGGAAAAGCAAGTAAAACCTTTTTAAAGAAAGAGAAATGTTATATATAATATTTCAATGGTGTTCTTTTGTTATGATCAAGTAGGAGAAACTATCCCTTTTATTCTTTTAAAGCAAAAGATGATGAGGCTATGCATATTTTCATATGGAGTTTTAAGCTCATCTCTCAGAAACAAAACTGGATGCTAACACTGCTAAAATCCACTGGAGAGGTATAGAGCCAATCTGTATAAATCAATAGAGTAGGTTTATTCAGACTTCTTCACTGAGGCTCTTTATAAGCAAAGCAGTTGCAGGACTTTGAATATAATTAATTCTAATGCACTATTTGACAAAGAGCATCTGATGAAGTAAGTTCTCTGCTTTCAAAAGGTTATGCTATATATCTCTGATTTCATTAGGCTATGAGGTACAAACCTACCCTGACTACTGCCTCACTTGACTAAACCACAGAACACCTCACTGAAATGCTGTCTACAACCCCATACATCTAACAAAACAAAAAGCCTCATTTATTGTTATATGCAATTATTGTCAGTGTATTTTATTTTGTTCAAATCATAAACACCTGAAACTGGGATTGAGCTATGCAGGATGGATAAGAAGTACTACTTCTACTTAAGAAAAACCTAAAAAACTGGTCCTAGATATGAATTTGGTCATAATTTTCCAGTGGATAGCTTTAGTTTGTGGAATTACAGCTGACTGGAGGGTGTGATATTTTTGAGGTTATTACTCTAAAGAAAACTAAAGACTACAATTAGCTTGTGACCTCATTATAACCAACAGCTGCTTTAACCATTTAATTTTTTTCTACTTGGGTCTAAATTTAAAAATATCAAGCAGAAAGAAAGCCCAAGCACAAAGGTGAATGGATAATAAATCTCACAGACCATTAATAATCTGTGAAAGCTCTCAGTATTTTGTCTTACACATTTTTGTCAAATAGCTATACTCACCCAGACATTTTCTAATTAGCCTCTTTCAATCTCCTTCTATCTGATCTATCAGTTCCTTTTCCCTGTACTACACTTAACATGGGCATTTCAAAGATTGTATTTTATGCTAAACATTTTCACTGCATAATTAATTTGTCTTAAAAGAGATGTATGTGAATAAAATACATTAATATTCTTACCATTGTTTCACAATCTGAATTTATTTTGGTATAGTTTTAACAAACCTTTTTCTTACCCTTTTTATGTCCTTGAATATAGTTCCTTAAGCACTATAACATCTTTCCTGTTTAAAGGAGAGCACAGATGTCATACCACCCCAAAATTTATTAGTGTGACAATGCCAAGGCTATAAAATAAATTAATTAATTTGAAAAAATAGTGAGGCTATAGATAGAAAATATTTCTCTTAGATATGTCTCACACACACACAAATGTTTTACTTGATCAAAATGTTTAGAGGGCTTTGTAGGTGCTTTCTTTTTACAACTTCATCCCTTGTCTTTCTCTTCTGTGCCACATCATAAAAAGATTCAATGCGATGCAGATGGGAGTCTTTCCTTTGATTTTTCATGTGACAATGTTGCTTAAGTATTCAAGTGTATCCTCTAGTTTGTGTCTTAAATTAAATAGTTCTTAAAATATCAAGTTCAATTCCGTGTGTTTTTTCAATTAAAAAAAAAAAGAAGAGTGAAGATAATTTTCTACCATTTGTACTTCTCAACTGCTCTTTGTGTAAGAGTTGCTGATATGACAGTCTTTATTATATTTCTTCTGAGAGCATCGGTTAAGTGTTATGGGTAGGAATAAAAGGTTTATCTCTGGATGCTTCCAGGGAAACATTTCAGCCACCTATAAAATTCAGTCCTACATTGACAATATAGTTAAGTTGTCTTTTAACACAGCTTTTGGATCTCTTCTGTGACTTTCTGCTAAAAAACCTTCTTGCAGTATTTTATCAGTCCTGTTTTTTGAATGGTTCAATGGGTCTTTCAACATATGTTTTCAAATGTGCATTTTGTTGTATGGTAGTGCTTAAAAAGATGTTTATGTTATTTATATAGGCATTAAGTCTACATCCATGAAACTAGGAAGAGATCTAATTGCTGTTTGCATAGATTATTTATAGCTAGGTTGTCTGTGAATGAATGAGTCCATAAAAACAAAGACACTGACTGTTAAAACCAATCTGTTTGCTTCACGTTAATTGGGATGAGAATATTAGCTCATAGATTTTAGTAACATTGTATTATAAATGTGATTCTTGCGTGTTAAGGAACAGATAGAAGGACAAGTGATGAACACTAATTCAGAAGCCTTGGCTAGTGGGGGCTTTAGTCTGCTCCAGTTGTTGAAGCCACTGAACTACTCTGGATTTACACTGATGTAATTTTATGTATCAGTGTAAAAGTTTTATATGAGGGGAGTGGATTTTTTTCCATCATAGTATGCACATTTCCTTTATTACAACAGTAAGTAAAGACAAGTGCTCAATTTAGACCCTGTACAATTGGCAGCAACTGTTCAAGCTTCGATCAGTGTTTGAAATGAGCAAGATTAGTGATGGAATAAGACACCACTCCATACTAGTAAAGGGAAAGGAGTTGAATAAGACAATCTAATTTTGTCTTGCATCTAAGATTTTAGTGGTAACTTAACTGATGCTTGGTGAGCTCAGGTAATCAAATTCTTGGGAAGGAGAGAAACTATGAAAAAATCAGACATTGGATGATATTTTCCTCTGGTTAAAGCTTGAGGGAATCTCTTTAAGGATCTTCTCATTATGGTCCTATATACATAGAGAAGGCCAGGTTAGTGAGAGATCTTGGTGTGCCGCCCCATTCTAAAACATTGACACGTTCTGTAAAACGTTGATTTCTGTGGATCTACATTGTTTTATTTCAAGTGCCATCCTGTTCTGGAGAATGTGATGTTTGTTTGTTTATTTGTCCATAGACTACTTTACCCTTGGAGGTATCCCTTGAATATTGTAGAATAAGACTCTCTATGCATGGATTTATCAAGTTCAGTTTACCAGGCCAGGACCAGAAGGGAAACCTACATGTTTCTGCCTCATTTCTGGCCTGTGCACTTTTTCCCTTGCCCCATTTTGCCTTCCCCCTCATGCTAATACAGACCCTTCACCCATAATAACCCTTTACAGGGGAATAGATGGTGGCACAAATCTAATTCCCCTTCTTCCTTCCTCTTTCCATGTGCAAGCAGGAGAATTGTATGTAACCTGGGTGGTACTCCAAGAGGTAGACCCTCTCCAATTGAAAGGATCAAGCACTGTGGGAGGTGTAGGGACTCTCCTTCCCCTATAGAGCAGAGCCAGACCACCAATGGGGACTTAACTATATACCTTTTAATACTGGTAACATAACAGGCATAAATCAGAGGGTAGAGTGGATGCTACAATGCCCCAAGGGGGCAGGATTCAATAAAGGTTACACACTTACAATAACTGACAAAAACAGGGATAACAAAATATAAAACACAAACAGCAGAACAAACAATATGGGTTGGCGAACTATAAAAAGGCACAAAATGCAAAATGTCAAATGACAAGGAAATATAGGGCCTTGGTACCTGGAGGGGGAGTAAGGGGGGGGTGGGGGACACAATGGCCTCTTTCCAGTGCAACAAGATTTGCTTCTTGTGATCTCACTCACCCTAAGTCACCTCAGCTAGGACTTGAACTGACAGCTCCCATGTAGTAGGCAGGAACGCTGCCATACAGTCACCACTGGTGGCACTGTTCTGGTCTGCTAGGGGTCTTGACCTTCCTGGAGCTCTGGCCTCACAACAAGCTGCCTGGCCTCTGATTGGAGGAACTGGAAGCAGAGCTGGGAACCTCTCAGGTCACTGCTCAGATCCTTCCTGGAGCTGGGGAGCCTCTCCTGCCGGCTGCAGCCTCTCGTAGGGGATCCTGGAGCCCAGTGGGGAGCCTCTCCTGCTGGCTGCACTGTTGAGGGTCCCACTGCTGCCTGCAGGTCCTGCTCTTTCAGGCTCTTCCAGGGCACTGCTTCTGCCCCACTGGCTCAGCTCTTGCCAGCTCTGTGAAGCTCCTTCCTTGTTGTCCCTCGCTGGTCTCTCCCCTAAGTCAGCCCATGCTGCCCCTTTTATCTCCCTCCAGGTGACCCAAGCGGCCAATCGGGACAAGGGGGAGTGAGTCTCTGGGTCCTGATTGGTGCAGAAAGGGAATCCCAAGTCCTCCAATAATCTTTTGCCCTTTCAAAATCCCTGCCAGCTAGCCCATGACATGTATATGGAGGAACTCTGTAGATATAGATTTTAGGCAATAATCTGAACCAGTGTGATTAATGTTGGCAAATGGAGACTTCTAATCTGATCACTCTAAAATATATTTAATTTTGTTTCATTTGTAAAATCTTTTCCTCCTGGACTTCCTTATATGCCACATTTCAGTGCAGAGTGAAGTTTTACAGCCAAGTTATTATGGAAATAGTAATATC
The DNA here is from genome assembly GCF_001723915.1 of Gavialis gangeticus. Lineage (NCBI taxonomy): Eukaryota > Metazoa > Chordata > Crocodylia > Gavialidae > Gavialis > Gavialis gangeticus. The sequence continues at coordinate 20,558,647 of NW_017729030.1, forward strand.
TCAGCCATAATGGCAGGAATAGTGCTTCTACAACCCACAATTAAAATTTGTCCCTAAAGTGACATTACAATCTATTACCACCCTTGACAAGCTACAGAAGACACTTGACACTACACTGATACATTGATGTATTAATGCTCACCTTTTGGTAACCTATTGATTAGTTACTCTAATTTAATTTTTTCGTCTTTCATGAAATGTCTGCTACTGACCTGTGCATGTGTATCTACTTAATGATTAGCTTGCATTGGAGGTTAAATATGCATATCTCCATGGAAGTACAAGTTAGAAGACTTGTAGGAATCAAAAAAAACAAACAAATGAACAAACAAAAAAGCTTGTTGTTATTAGCCATGGCTAAATTGATGCTCTTAGGAGATAACACAGTGGATATGTTACTTCCCTCTGATTTTATTTCCTATGATAAAATAGTCATTACTACTTCTGATGAAAAAGAAACAAGAATAAAATAAGAGCTTCAGTCAAAAGGTACATAAAAAACTGTTGATTATGCAAGGTTTTATAATGGTAAAAGCTTTAAATGGAAACTGAAAATAAATTAGAAAAGGCTGGTTCTTGCAGTAGCCCTGGTTATATCTGCAAATATCTTGGTCTGTTTTTGACAAGATGAGAGTAGAATAATGTGTAGTGAATAGTAACTTTATTACTTCAAGGTCAAAAGGAAATGATGTATGTCCATTCCCTTTACAGCTTATTTTTTTAATTCTGATTTTTTATCCTGATAATTGACTATGCAGTGGCATCTATATTTAGCAACCACAATAATCATCCTTGTATTCAGTCTAACAGTTTAAAATATACTCTGAGAGAGCAGTGCTGTTTAAATAATAAAAGCAGAGGTGTAACATGCAAAGGGAAAATGTTTTCCATAAAAAGTTATTTTTGTTAAAATATTGTATAAACGCATATTGCATTTCAATAGTTTCCTGAAATGGGATTTGACACACTTTATTAATTATATCTATTCATATCCTCAGTGCACTACTGATTCCTATGGAAACACCATGAAGATAGAGATGTAATTGGATATTTTGCTTGGAACAAATACTAAACGTCAGTGAATTATACACCAGCATTAGGGGTTATCTGGTTGGACACTCCCTGATGTACATAGCTACCTCCTGCTTTGACACTGTTTCAATAGGTCTCTATTATCCTAATGTTTAAATAATAAAACAAAAATAGTTTAGCCTGAAGGAAAATATAATAAGCCATATGAATTGTATTTATTTCTCTTGGCTTTTAATTAAAACTTGGTCAGAGCTTGCGGGGATAAAACAGGAAAGCTTACCTTCTAGAAGCAACTATGAGAGCCATCCTTCTTGTAATTAAAATTCTTATTAAAGCATTCTTGGATGTAAAACAAATCCTAACAATTAAAAGATAAGTGTGGATAGGAAATATTCTAAATAAAAGGGTGGTTAGGCATACACAGTTAGGTTGGGGAAGCATGGGATCTGGACCTGTAGCCTGCTGCATAGCATCAAGTTTGAGGTGAGGGGGCATGCCAAAATAGCAGATACTATGCTGCCAGCCTAGCTCCTGCTGCCACTGGCAGTATAGCATCTGACACAGCCCTGTAAATTGTGCCTCCCAGGGTGCACAAGTGCTCTGGCACATACCTGCCTGTAGCTCTTGAGCAGGGGACGGCAATTTTTTGGGCTGGAGGGCCACTTAAGGAGTTTTGGTGAGCTGTTATGGGCTGGGGGGTACTAACCAGGCCCATGTGGTGGGGGTATGCTGATCTGGCCTAGTGTAGTGGGGGGAAAATTTGATTCTATCCAGTCTTGGGCCTATCCACCCCACACCCACAGACAGAATGGGTGGGTGGAGTCTCCATGGAAACTGGCTGGGACCCCCATAGGCAGGACATGCTTAGCTGGGCAGGTGGGATGGAACTATGGATTGGTGGGGCTGGGATCATGGAGCAATGACAGTGCAGAACAAGGGACTGGGACAGATCTGCAATGTGCTCTCCTCATGTCCCTGTGATGGGTGCTGGTTCCAGGAGCAAGAATGTATAGGAAGCAGACCACGGCTCGGCCCAGGACCCTAGCCCCACACTATCACTGTCCTGTGATCCCAGCCCTGGCTGCCTGTCTCATTCCTGGACACTACTCCCTGTCTGCCTGTGGCCCCATACCATCTACCCAGCCAAGCACACCCTGCATGCAGGGGTCCCAGGCTGGTTTCTATGGAGACCCCACCTGCCCATACACCTAATCCATCCGCTGCCCCCAGCTGTGAGTGTGGGGTGGATAGGCCAGAGTGCCTTGGCAGATGGGCTGGATCATGCAGCAATGCTGGCAGCCGCAGTGGAAAGGATCCACTGCGGCAGGGACTGCCAGGAACCTGAGTCCTGCTGCCATGCTGCCCTTGCCCCACCATGTGCCTGGGGGCAGTGGGAACAACTGCATGCACCATGGTCATTGGTGTCTCCTACTCCTGAAATAGGTGGGACTGACCTACCAGGGGCCAAACAGAACCCCCTGGTGAGCCAGATCTGACCCACAGGCTGTATTTTGTCCACCTCTGCTCTTGAGTGTTGATCCCAATTTTATGAATAATTTGTGGTGGACACTTGGGCAACTTTTTGAGAGCCAAGTCTTGTTATCTCCTTTCTAACACAGCATGGTCAAGCATGAGCATCACTTTTGGTATAGTGAGGGCCCATACAGGGTCTCTCCATCTAGTAGCATAATGATGGGTGAATAAGTGAGTCACAAGCTCTGGATGCTGCCTAAGTGGGAGGGTGAAGCCAGAATGGAGAATGTATCTCACCTTCCCATCCTCTGCTCACTGCCCGCCCTGCCCCCCATACACACACCCAGGACCTTCCCTGCAGTGGCTGTGGCTTCAGTGGCAGGAAGCACAGAGAAGCAGGGGTGATGCACAGTATAAAAACAGAATCTCAAGGTTACTTGCTGCAGTTTGGAGCTGGGGGAAAGGGGGGGATGGTCATTGCTGAACAGTTGCATTTAAAGTTTCACTCAACACTGGCTGCTGCTCCTGTAATGTGTGACACTACTTCTCTGCCCTCCCCAATGCCAGAGAGACAGCTTCATCAGGGAAAAGGGCTAGGGAAGAAGTGATGGGGGACAGAAGGGTAAGGAGCCCCTTTAGCTCCATTCTGGTGCTTCCCTCCCCACCCCCATTAGGCAGCTCAGGCCCTGCTTACCCACCCATTCTTAGGCTACCGCCTCCCACTGTGACTTAAATTGACACTGTCCCTAGCTATTAAGGTTAAATTGCACAGAGTATGCTAAAGGTTTAGCATATTCTGTGCAGTTTAACCTTAATCAATATACACACACTAAAAAACGAAAGACCCCTCCTGAATAATCAAAGTACAGATCACATTTGAATTTGTCACATTCGTTTGACCTGTGACACTTACTGTGTGTCATAGATGTTCCAAATGAAAGTTCATGTTTCAGATGATAAAGTATCCTTGAATTCGTGTAAGTCTTCTTGTAAAAACCAAATCCCAGGCTGATTGACTTGTGCAATTTGTGATTCAGCCTTAGTTACTTGGGCTTAGAGAAGAAAATATATTCTGAAAATGCCATGTTATCAGTGGATTGTCAAGTTATTTCTGATTTAGCCCCTGGCTCTGACCAGCCTGTCCTGCTTTCTGAGATAGTAATAAAAAGATAAGCCCTCAGCATTAGGAAAACCTCATTTGCATTCAGACAAGGTATTCTTCCAGCATCTCTTTTTATTTTATCTTATACAAATCATCATAGATTTAATCAAAAGCAGAGAAAAGAAGCATAAACCCAAAGACAGGTTAACAGGAGAGTTTCTTATTATGATAACTTTTGTAGCTAGATTAATGCATACAAAAAGTCCTTCCACTTGCTAAAAGTCTATGTACAGTATATGAAGTTATTGATCAAGAATATTAGGTGTGATACTGGAATGTCAAACTTCACAAGAAGCTGAAAAAGAGTTACCTCTTTATAAGGCCCCTTTTGAAATGCTGATATGTCTCCCTATGCCATTACATTCTATGACATTAAATTTAGTTCTTTTGTATGTCCACACACTAACATGCAAACCGTTTCATTCCTAAGAACATACTTCAGGAGGTGGAGCACTGTGCCTATGTTACTAACTCATACATAATTTTAATAAAAAATATGCGACACATTTTTGCAACCTTCTCTGGTACATAGCAAGAGGAAGCTATCTGGCAACCTTCTATCTAAATGAACATATATAATTTGCTAATATAAATTAGCTATTTCGAATGCAAATTTAGCATACAAGAGCAAAATCTTCAATCGGTAAAATTCTACACAGCTCCATTGGTACAAGAAAGTCATGTGGATTTGTGATAAATTTATCTCTGAAAGATTTTAGTTCAATATCCAGACACAGGCCCTTATTCAGCAGTGTGAATGATTTCAAGAGATCCTTTTGCCTATATAAATCTAATTCCTAATTTGGGCCCAAATCTGGTAGCTGGTGTCAAAAAACATTATTTTATGCTAGATGTACGGAAGGGGTAACATACTTTTCATGAGACTTTTCTCACACCAGCACAAGTGCATTCCCAGAGATAAAAGGCACTCTTAAGCATGAGTAATCTTAGAATATTGCTTTAAAATGTCAAGCTTGTAAACTATTCAAAATGAATGCCTCCAACTACACAGCTGGTCTAACAAAACATATCACATCTACCCAAAGAACCTTGTCTGCCTTTTTTAAGGTTATTTTTTCTTCAGTGTCATGTGAATATTGGAAAAACCTTTAAATCACAAAGAATGAGAGAACAAAAAAGAAGGGAATTTTCTTCCCCAACACCTGAAATATGTTGTGGCTACTTAAGTCTCTGGTGAACTCTGACAGGGATGTCACATTCTTGGTTTTTACTATGTTGTATAATCAGTAAAATAAGTATAATGATCATTCTGACTGATTTTTTAAAAAGGAAGAAGAGTCCTGGGGATATGGCTACATAATGTGAGATGTTGCATAAGATTTTTCTCTGGGTGCACACTGATATTACATTTAGATCAACTTAAGTAGGATTAGATTGATCTAAATGCCTATCTGTGAAGATATTTGGGGGGTTTAAATCAGGCCCAAAATGGCAGGTCTAATTATAAATTTGTTCTCCTGAGTGGAACAGGCTAACCCAATCCAGCAAATGTTTATGGGGTGAGAAGACCAACCACTTGCTCCAGACTCAGAGCTGTGCTCTTCCTACCCTCCCAGTCCTGACTGGGCTATTTTTAGGCCCTAATCCTCCACCCCTGGACAGGCAGCCCCTCTATGTTCTGCTCTATTTTAGGACTGTGATATACAGTGATATTTCAGGTCTGAGGTGGGAAGGGGGTGCAGAAGGAGGGATTAATTCAAGGATAAGTAGGAGGTACGCAGATACAGTGGTCATGGGTGGTAGTAGAAACCACTAAAATATCTGGTTCCACCCAGTTCTTCTTTCTCCATAATTTGAATGTCAAAACATTATCTAAGATCTCACAAATACACCTCGAGACTTTCTCACTTAGTTAATACATACTGGTTTCATTTTATATTTTCTTCTGGTAATATTAGGAAAGTCCTAAGTAACTTCCACTGCTGTATTAATAGGAATGTTTTTATTGTTTTGTCATTTGATAAAGAGGATACTTTATTCAGATGGAGTGAAAAATGCCCTTTTTTAAGTTTCAGGAAGGTTTAGCATAGATTATATTACTTTAAATGGCTAAGGCATTTGTTCTGGGTCAAAGACTAGTGGTTTAGAATCAAACCACTCCAACTGATACAGAAGTAGCAGATAGGGGAACTTGATTGCTTTCTTGTTTCTTTATGAATTAGTTTGCTGAAATGAGAAAATATTTTCTATAGGGCTTACAGTGAATGAGAAGAGCAAGAATGCAAATACTGATTGTGTGGGTGGTTGAATAATATTATTCTCAATAATAGATTTTCTGTATAACATCTGGTTTTGAGCTCTTTTGTCAGTACAACGGTCTTCTGATGGGGTAAGATTTACTTTTTCCATAATGCTTTCCTGCATCATTAAAAAAAAAAGAGTTAGGCAGCCTTTTGAGACCAGATGATTACTTTTAGTGTGAGAGACGGCCTCTGTTTTCTGGGCTTTCATGATTATAAGAGGGTCTGAGAATTTTGTTTTCTCTTATTTCAAACTACTGGACTGGTATTGGCCTTTGAAGCTTGCTGGGAGTAGGCTTATTACATGATTTTGCTTCTGGTGACTAAGTATTAAGGCAACTAAAAATACATATGTTCCATGTACGCATCTGCCATCACTGCCAGAAGGTAGTTATGTGATGGATTGGGTTCATGTGATGTTTTCAGTTACAAGACTGTCTTCAGATAAGACAGGTACCCTGTTGAAATATAGGCTTGCCATCCTAATTAAAGATGGCATCCTTTTCCAGACTATCGGGGGGATCTACCTTGTATAAGCTGCAACTGCTGCATTGACCTACTGGGGAACTAGCTGTATCAGCTCAGCAGGAGCACTAAATATAGCATTTGTGTAAAGCAAGCTAGCTGTTATACATGAAACAACAAAGCAAAACACTTCCCTATAGGTTTCTATTCATAACAAACATGGATTTGTTCATATTTCCTTTTCTGAACATTCTTTTACAAGCATACATTGAAATATGCACACAATTCATGGCGCAAATTTGTCTTTTAAATATTACTTTTGAACTGTCTACATGTCCAGATACTGTATATGTTTTAAAATATGAGCTTTCATACACAATTTCAAAACTACCCATTGAAAATATGCAAAATAAATCTGTATCCTCTTATTTCCTTTAATTGTTTATTAATGCTTTGGGTAATTAAGTTCTACAATTTACCTAGCTCCCACTGCATTATTTTTAGACTATTAAAAAATAGGCAGTAAGGAGACGAGAAACTATTTCTTTGAGATGTCAGTCTTGCTAGCAGATGCAGAAAACATTTGATCCAAATTATTTTTTGCAAAGCATTCTGACTTATGCAGATGTTAATAATGCAATCATTATAGTACCCATTTTTGCTTGGTGTCTCAGGCTGGATTTAGAAGGAATTCTGTTATAGAAAGGAAGGTCAAGTTTTTAAAATTATGTTAACATAAGCCACTTAGAACCTCAAGGGCAACATAGTTAAGGATCGGACCCCTGTGATGGGCTGGGATGGGTTGAGGGGATGGGGAGAAATTGTTACACCTTTAGCAGCCAAATTATATGCTGATATAAGGCTTGAATGTATTGGACATAACGTTTTTAATCAAACACTGTAGTTTGCAGATCTCTGGGGATTCTAAAGCTCTGTGACTAAATTATAATTTTAATTTCCACACTTGTTACTATTGCTATTGTTGTTATTTCAGAAATGCTTTAAGTCCTAAAAAGCAACAACAAAATTAGCAGAAATTGTTGTTGGAAAGCAAATATGCAATGGACATTTAATAGACTGAATGTCTCCAGTTCAAACTTCAGGGAGCATATATATAATATTACTATTACTAGTAATAAGAAAATATGTTGTTAATAATCTAATACTTTTGGATCCTATTCCATCTCCAACTGTTACAACCCATTATTATAGCAAATGAAGATCTCTCTCAATTTCTTATATTATATTTCTCTATAGCTCATAATATCAAATTCTTTTCAAGGCTTCTGTAGACATTGGTAGATTTCAGTTGATTCAATGCTTTTACTGATAGGACTTATATAATTAAAGGAAATGTCTTGCCTTTTGATGTATGTGCTTATGCAAATGGGCCAGTCATTCCCTTCTGCTTGTTTAGGGTTGCTTGGGTCTTTTATAGAGTGGTAGAATCTGGAGTTAGAGTGGGTCACAGCGCTTAGAGTATCACTGCTTTGGATGCATTTGGTTTTTGTTTTCAAACATTTTTAATCAAATATGATATCTATAATAAGGTAATCACATAGCTGTAATCCTACGGATGGGACAGCAGTGTCTTTGCCAACTGTTTGAATGTCCCTGTGATTTTCTGCAGTGAGCCAGTTGAGACATAGTATGCATTGAATTAAGATCCAGGGCACTTGGATTCTATTATCAGCTCTTATTCACTGTGTGACCTTCTGAAAGTCACTTTCCATCTCTGGACCTCAGTTTTTCTCAGTAAAATGGGAAGAGTAATTCACTTTTTAAAGTGGTTTGAGAGGGAGAAAAGAAAAAAATGCTACAGATGACTGCAGAGTTTTATTTTGTATGCCCTTCTCATAGGCCGCTCATTTACTTTGTACTTCATCATTGGCATAACAGATATATATATATTACACACACACACTTCATAGCAAACTAAATAGGGTGCTATATATTAGTACAGATGAATAAACCTTAATAATCACTCAGTCTCACAAGCTTTGAAATAAAAGCTCAACAGTAAATGCACACCTGATCTTCACATTAGTTTCCATTGCCCTCCATTACTCCACCTTTCTGACCTTCCAGGAATCTGTAATGCTATCTAGCTATGGGTTACTATGGTTTCTTTCTCCTCTCTGATTTTTCTAGATGTTTCAGGGCATGCCGATTTCCCTTTTTGTTGTGGTTTGTTTTTTGTTTTTGTTTTTTTTTT
>NW_017729030.1:20567356-20572595 GCF_001723915.1 Gavialis gangeticus
TTTTTTTTTTTTTTTTTTTTTTTGGGGGGGGGGGGGAATTGTTTTAATCTTGCCAGTCATATCTAGGATTTTTTGTACAGATCAATAGTCCATCTATTCTAGGATCACAGCCTATCTTCAGCACTTAAAAATGTACCTGAGTAATTGTGTAATGCTATACAATAATAGTAATCTTTTTCCTGCACCTAGATGGCAATTACTCTGTTCTGTACAGTACAGGGTACAGATGCATTTACACAAGATAAAATAAGAGTGATTAACTGCAAAAACATTTTTATTTATATTAGGACTTTACATTTTCTATACATATTGCTAAGCTTTAGCCTGCAATGTTATATAGAAATGAATTCTACGTTGCTGTTACCTAAAAAAATAAAAGAGTAGTTTTATTTAAATGTTGTATGTGTATAGGTGCTTCTGCCACTTTTCCTGGAGGCATCTTCCACAATCATATAGACATTTCACTAAACCAACACAATGTCTCCTGCAAATTCTTCTGCTCTATTTGGCACTAGTGAGGTCTCACATGGAGTATTGTATTCAGTTTTGGTTCCCCAAACTTCCTAATCTATGGACAGATTGGAAAGAGTCCAGTAGAAAACAAGAAGCATAATTAGAGGCCTGGGAAGTATGATTATAAAGAAAGGCTGAAAGAATTAGGGTTATTAATGTGGAGAAGAGAAGACTGAAGCAGGATTTGTCAATCTTTAAATATCTGAGGCATTATTACAGAGGATGGAAACAGACTGTTCTCTATACCTGTAGAGTACAGGATTAGGAGCAACGACCTCAAACTCTAGCATAAGAAATTTATGTTGAAGATTAGGAGGGACTTTCTGACTGTGAGGGTAGTCAAGCTTTGGAACAGGCTTAACTAGTTATTCCCATAGTTGTCTTCAGATGTTTACATTTGTTTATGCACCATCTGAGATAACTTGCAGGCTGTATCATTAGAGAGGAACAGACTACCGAGAGAAATGGAAGCTCCACCCCTAGAAATTTTCAAAAGCAGGTTAGATGGACACTTGGTTGGGATGGTGTAGTCAGGGATCATCACCTACTTTAAGCAAGCAGATTAATAATATGTGCCTTATAGAATAACTGAATCTGAGATGGATAAACTTTTGTGAGCTACAGCTCACTTCATCAGATACTCTGAAAGGCTATGCAGAGACCATCAAGTAGAAGTAGGTATTTAGATACAAAAGACAGGGAATTGAGACATGCCATAAGAAACCTACTGAAAATATGTCCAGTCCAACCTACAAAAAATCTCTGAAAATATGCCATTAATTTGTCCCTCACGTGCAACAGATTTCCAAGGGCCTCAGCTTCCCATAAGAAAGCAACCAATATAGTCAAGACCAAAGAAAAACAGTAGTTTGCCTTGAAATAAGAACACTTCAGAGCTCTTACATGGACTGAAGTTTATATTATTATTTCATACCATGCCCTGACCAGACATATGGTGTTATGCTATTAGATGGACATAATAGTCTGTAGAGATTTTTCCAGTTGTTTTAAGTGGTTTTGAAGATAAACAACAAAGAACCTCTAACATCCTTGCAGACAAGATGTTGTGACAGTGTCCTCCCAGTAAGGAGAGCCAATACTTATCATTCTTCTCAGTAAGGAGAGCCAATACTTTCAGTGGGTAGCCAGATTTTCAGCGTGGCTGTTTGCTGTGGATTTTATTTCAAAGGGTGCAATTGTTCCACAGTTTTTTGAAGCTGTAAATACTGCTGGCTGGTTTGCAAAACCTTACCCTGAATTTACAAAATAGCCAGGTTCAGTTGTCACTCATAATCTAGGACATTTTGCAAAAATTCCTACCATTGTTATCACAGTTGAGTTCAACAAGTCTCAGATATAATCAACATGCCACAACTACACTGTCATGTATCAGTGGCAACATAGCTTTACATCATCTAAGCAGGTCTAATCAACATGATGCCTGGCAATCCTTTTACTCAAAGATTCTCAATGCTATTAACAATAATGAAGAGAGGAAGTGAGGGCTGGTTTAGCTTTGTAGATAAACTGTATTATGTGATTGATTATATATAGCTTTAGACAGCTTTTTCTTGTAAATCACTGGCATTTCTTCTTAAGCTTGTCATTGCCTAACATTACTTTATTAATAATCGTCTGACACCCTCAAAATTCCTGTCTTTGTTCTCACTTAGTGACTGTAACTAGAGTGCATAAACTGTTTTAAGGCTGACAAGGTTCCTTGGATAAATGTGTTGAGTTTGGCTTCTTTCTTCTTCTGTTGTGAAGTTTCCATTTCAACTGGCAATATGTCCTTAGACCAAAACGGCTATAATCACCACCCCCTCAAGTGTTTTAAAGGAGATGTGTCAGGCCATATTTAAACTTTTCAGTTCTAGATTTTTTTCAATTTAGTGCAGTAAAGGACTTCTAAAAATTACAGTTATTTCATAATGGTAAGGTAAGTGCTCATTTCTTAAACAAAAAGGAAAAATTTAGCTAGTAATGTAATGGTTTATTTATGTTTCACTAAACAGGAATCATTTCCTTTTACCGTCAGTTCCATCCTCCTACCTCAACACACATAACTGGCAACCAGCTAAACCTTTCAAGTTTCTGTGAAAAGCCATTCCAGGGATGGGTGAAGTGAAAAATAGACTTTTCTGAACTTTGTTTGAAAAAGGAAATGCTTCAGAAAAAAAAAAAAAAACTCCTATTCAGATCAGAAACAGTTCTAATTGTGCTTTATATCCCTGAAATGAGGATAGAGATAATCTTGTTTTTCTTCCCCCAACCCTCTTAAAGACTTAAAAAGAAAAAGTGTTGCCTTTTCCTAGCCCTCTCCTCTTTTATTTTAAACCCAAATGTTCAGAGACATTAAAAAATGCATCTCATCTTTGCCATATTCTGTTGTGATCTCTAAAGTTTTACCAGTCTGTTTAAAATTAGGCTCTGAAACTCACCCTTTTCTCTTATGTATTAGAGACTTAATCTTTTAAGGCCACGGAAGATGAATTAAATGCTGCATCTTTAGTAGTTCTTCCTTCACTGCAGTAGTGCTTATTGATACACATACTGTCTTGAATTCCCCTCAAATAAACCAATTTTCCTTGGTGGATGTTATGTTATATATATTCTACTGGGTAGCTTTCTTCTAATTATTTCTTCTCACTTCTGTCTCAAACCTGCACTTCATAAATGTAATCTTTACTTTTTAGTCCCAATTGAAAAAAGGGCTTAAAAGTGGGATGCAAAGGTGAGAGTAATTTAAACGATTACAAGAAAACTGACAGATATGTCTGTGTATCTACTAGAGTCTTGCCAAAGTCTCTACTGCTATCCAGTTTGTGTAATTGAGATTTGAATCTAACAGACTGGAATCAATGTTGATCAGTTAACCACATTTCATTTTACTTCGCTTTCTCTGTTTGGAGAGCAGCTGTTTGTTAAATCAAAATGGCTTTCATTTTAGACTATGGGAAAACAGCAAAGCACAACACCAAATGTATTTCTCCATGAAAGGGGAATGTAAAAGAATAAACACATTTTTGAAAATTTTAAACAAATGACTTGGGAGACCAGGGTTATATCTACACTTTGATCATCACTGTTACTTCAGTCCAGGTATAGAAAGACCTGAACTAGCTAATGCAACTTCAGCTTTTCCATGCTAGCTCAAGCTCATCTACACAAGCTGTGACTTAACACAGATATACCCTTCAGTGCATGTGAGACACAGATACCTTTCAGTGAAGGCATATCTTCAGTGACCACAAGGTGCCATGGTATACTTGAAATTTTCATTATAGTGTATTCTTATGGAACCATTGAGATAACTTATAATCAAACACTGTTTTTTCGTTTTTTCTTTTCTTGGACCCTGAGAAAATAATTGCCCATTTTTAGAAGCCTACAAGTAGGAAATGCAAATGAGTTACCATATGGCTTGCAGCAAAAGCAAACTGGGCTTCAGCATATGAGTTCTGACATATTGTGCCTTCCCTCAACACTTCATTGGAAACAGTGACATTCCCCTAATGTTGCAAAAATAATCCTTAGACAACCAAAAGATTTAAAATGGTCAATGAGGCATTCCTGATTGGCTCACTGAGTAGCTGAAGGACCATTCCTTTCCAGTGATGCCATTGTTGAAGAAGTCTGGACACTAGTTTCTTTCTGAATGGGTTAGTCTATAATATGGTAGGGCCAAAGCTTTTTGGCAGGTGTGCCACAAATTAGCACCACACCCTCTTTGAGTGCCACTCTTATCTTTTCTTCCTTCCTAATCTGCTGCTGTTTCAGTTCTATTACTATTGTGCTACAATAAAAATAAATAAATAATAAAAATAAATAAAGTAATAAATACAATAAATAAATTAATTAATTAAATAAAAAAGCAACAGGTAGAGGCTGCCCATGCCATTTATAGCACTTGTACTGCATAATGGTTACATAGGTCCTGCCCTGCTTTCTGTTTTACTATTTAATAAAGGGCTTACAAATACATTTAATTTCTATACTTTATCTGGTTAAGGGAACTAGTAAATGTATATGATATACATCTAGATATAGTTAAGGAAAAGTGAGCATATAATTTGAAAGTGATTTGGCAGAACCCAACTACGTTTTCCAGTTACAAAATATCAATAAGCAATAGTATTTTCCTAAAGTATTTATCAGATATTTGTGAATTCCATAGTTGATGACTAGGTTAATAAGACTTGCATGCTCTTCCAGTTGTGTTGGTTAGTTCTGATTGAAACTAAGGTTCATGGGATTATTTCTACTTCCTGGCTGGATGAATGTGCAAATATTTATTTAATTCTTTTTGTTTGTAGATATTGGTGCATATAACCTTGAACATTAGTAAAAAAATAAATTACATGATAAACATTCAAATCCTCTAGGGCCAGCCAGGCATCCCTGTCAGCTGGCCCAAAGCATCTAGGCAGGCAGGCTACTATGCTTTAATTAACCCCTTGCAGCTGGGCTCTAGCCCCTGAGCCATGCACCTTGTTACAGAGAGCCTTCAAAGCTTGGCAGAATGACATCAGCTTAAGACAGAAGCAAGCTACTTCTCTCTGCACTAAGGACAAAACACAGAAGAAAATGTGAGTACCAAAGAACAAGCGTTGAGAGAACAAAGCAAAAGCAATTCAATTTTCGCTAACAGCTAATGCATATTTTTTTCAATGCAACCAAACCTATCTATAAACCAGATCCATAGGCTAGGGGCAAACATTCAAAA
>NW_017729030.1:20577595-20579019 GCF_001723915.1 Gavialis gangeticus
GGTTACTCCTACCACCAGGGGATGCTGAACAAAACTGGGTTATGATTCTTTTGTGTTTAATGTTCTCAGATCATGAATACTGGCCTTAGGTTTATGTTCCTGATACACTACTGTTTGTCAGTGAGGGGGGGCAACACTGCAGTAACTAGGGCTAGGGGTAGACATTCAAAAAGCCTGAGCCTGAATGGATTCAACCTTTGCAGGTTAGTCTAACCTGGCTAGGCTGAACTGGTTTCCAACCATACAGACAATCCCTCTGAACTGAGGAAATTCAGGCAGATGCCTGCAGTGGCTCAGGCTGGAAGCTGGGGGAGCTAAAGCATCCCTTCCTTCCCTTGCAAAGCTCAGCTGACAAGGATTGTGGCCAGGTCCCAGCAGGAGGCTTTGATTAGGGAAGAGCATAGACCCCTAGCCTGCCTGCAGTCCCAGGTTTTTCCTGGCTTGCTGCTCAAGGGGCAGGAGTGTTGCCAGCCCCTAGGCCCGAGCCCAGGGATGGTGGGGACTGATAACTATTAACTGCCCCATTAGGAAAACAGAGGGACATTACCAGCTACTTGTTGATTCTGCCTGTTGATTCAGCAGAGACCCAGCATGTGGTCTGCTAGCTAATATACAGATAATTTCTCCACCAGGCAGAGGGGAGGGGGGAATTCTTGCTTAGCAGGGAGGGGTGAGGAGGAGGGGAGAAGCAAACAGCTTTTGAACAGCTTTTCCAAGGAAGGACACTAAGCCACCTGTTGGATAGCCCCAAAAAGCCTGTTGTCTCCATTGTCTCTCACAGCATGGACTGTGAGGCCAGCACGTGGTCTACTAGCTAATGCTGAGGTGTCTGTGAGAGATGGGGGAATGCCTGCTTAGCACAGAGTGTGGAGGGGAAGGAGGGAGCAGAAGCCAGGCAGATGCCTGCAGAGACTGCGAACTCCAGCAAGGCAACCGAGGGGAGGGGACAGCCCTGCTGTGGAGCAGACAGGCCCGCCCAGCCAGAGAGCATGCTGGGATGCTGGGGAACTGTGATTTATCTTAAACCAGCAAGGGGTCAGGGACAGACATTGCATAAACTGATTTGAGCCAAATCAGTTAAGTCTGATACTACATTCAACCAGGTTTATCTCAAACTGGTTTCAGCCATTTTCAAACTGTTTTTTGTGCACTGAACATCTGTTCTGTTACAGGTTTAAACTGGTTTCTGATTGCTTAAATTGGTTTGTGTGTAATGTCTGTCCCTAGCCATAAAGACCTGTCCCAGGAGCTGTTTAAATACAGTTCCACTATCAATGCATGGTGGAAGAAACACTTTCAAAAGCTTCTGAGCTGATGTTCTAATGTCAAAGATGATTCTAGAAAAACCATTCCACAGCACCTTGTTAAGGACTACCTTGTAGATCCACCAACTTAGCTAGAAGGCCTTGAAAGCCATGAAACAC
>NW_017729030.1:20579142-20581905 GCF_001723915.1 Gavialis gangeticus
GCGAGAAGGCCTTGAAAGCCATGAAACCCCAAAAAGCAGGGGGGGGGGGGAGTGGAAATAGCATGTGGTCCTAATAGAATACCAGCTGAAGTTTATAAGCAAGATGGAAAATCTGGAAACATGAAAGGATTCACAGTGACCTGAGAAATTCCAGAAATGTTAGCATAATCAAGACAGGAGTTGGATCAGATCACAGCAATTACCATGTGTCACCAAGTCAACATCACCCTGAGGGTCACTGAGCTTGGTGTCTACATCCTTTTTAGGTTCCCTCGTTAGGTTTAAGGGGGTTTTATATCTTTCTTCTCAAGGGAAACTATCAGACTCCTTAACCCGCCTTGCCTGCCACAACTTTGATGGAATTAATGATAGGAGAAAATGCCTGATGACAGTCACTGTTTTTGTCAGAAGGGGCAACCAATACCCTACTGTCCAGGGTTGGTCTAGTGTAACAATTTATAATGTAGTATACAGTCTTATGGGTGAAATTTGGGAGCACCTCTGCCCCTACACTCCCACCTCATATCTCTGAGTTGTTTAACCAGTCTCAATTAAAGCTGTGCCCCAGCATCATTGTTGTAATCACTGGCCTTGGCTTCTGGTATCCCCAGTAGTCCATCTATTATTAATATATGAAAAGGTAAGTAGACAGGCTGCTTTTCACCCCTCTGCTGCCAGATTTGCTTTCTCCTGAGCTCACCACTGGATTTGGGTTCCAGTTAAGTTTTAAGGTTTCTGCCTGATTCCTGGAGCCAATCACCAGCTGTCTCCACCACATAGCTGTGGATGCTCCCTTCAGCTATAAGGGAGAATGGCTCTGAATCAGCCAGCTCCTGCCTCACTTTAGAGGCATCTGAGGAGCTGGAGCCAGAGCCACATCCCTGCCCGGACTTCCAGCTTGAGCTGGCAACCTCTTCTAATACTAGTTCCCTGCCCTGCTGCTCATCCCTGCAATACTGGGAACAAGTGGAGATGCTGTCCTGGCTCTGCAGCTCTGGTGCTGGACGTCAAGTACGTTTTGGGGCACTAGACATCTGGAGTGAAGCAGTAAGCAGGGTTTTTTTCCCCCTTTCTT
This sequence comes from Gavialis gangeticus, assembly GCF_001723915.1. Taxonomy (NCBI): domain Eukaryota; kingdom Metazoa; phylum Chordata; order Crocodylia; family Gavialidae; genus Gavialis; species Gavialis gangeticus. The sequence goes on from NW_017729030.1 coordinate 20,580,218, forward strand.
CTCCCTGGCTCCGCTACATCATGGTATTTCATTCCTGTCCATAGCTGGGACTATCCTTGTCCACTTTTTCCTCAATAGACTCACTCTTCTTGCCAAGGAGATGCTACCTAAGTCCCAATGTGATTTCAGACCACTCAGAGGTGTAATAGATATGATTTTTGTTGCTAGTCAGCAATGGGAGAGGTATCAATAAGCAACACCAAAATCTTCACATGGCTTTCACTGATCTGACTTAAGGCCTTTAACTTAATCAATCAGCAGAGAGGCCTTATGAAAAATCTTGATGAGATTTGGATAACAGCTGAAATTTGCTACAATCATCAGACTTCATGACAACATGATAGTAACCATACTAAGCAATTGTTCAGCAATAGACCTCCTTCTCTATTAGAACTGGAGTTAAGCAACGACACATGACTGGACTTGTACTAAATTTAGTTAAAGGGTGGGGTGAACAGATTACAATGACCAGTGAGGCTATTCCAGTCTCAAATTCTAGTTTATAAAATGCATAAGCAATACCAATATTTAAGCAAGGCTTTCAATACAACACCCAACTTCTGAGCAAGACCTTACAGTCTATATATATATTCTTACATGAGCCTTCTGATGGATACAGTGAATACAGCTGGCCAGGCATCTGTCGTGGCACTGGGGTTACAGTGCTTGTTTCTTTTCCTGTTGCTCTCCCCCAATTTCAGTCATATCTGGATTCTGGGTCTGATAAATACCTTATTTAGTGGAATATTTTCATTGCTGTATAGAGGAACTGCTAAGTTTAAATTCCTGTACCACATACTAGGGCTGTGTGAAACAGCACCATTTCATTTTGACTTTCACGTCTCCATTTTGATGGGACAGTGTTTCATTTCAAGTCTCATTTAGTTTCAAAGCACTGCACTATTTCATTTCAGTGAAACTGTTTCACTGTTTCAATGCTGTTTTGATGTTTCACCTATAGGCTATAATGGGGAATCACAAAACTACCTATAACTTTGTCATTTCTTGCCCAATTCAAACGAAACCAGCATGGAGGCCAGCCCCTGCTGAGGCCACAGTGTTTGTCAAGTTTCAAGGAGATAGGTATAGGGGTTTCTGGGAAACTGCACCTCAGGCTGCTGACAAGCAAAACTTGTGACGTGTGACTTTGTGTATGTTAAGGCATGCACTTGGGGCTCTACAGGACACAGAAGTGTGCCCCTATGAGGCTTCCTACAGTCTCTTTAAATAACAACAGGTAATACCTTAGTAAGCAGCACAGTAGCACCAGCATCATCTCAGGCAGCCAAACTGTCACAGAGCCTTTCTTTCCTTTCCTGCAGGAGCTTCTTCTCCAGCAGCTGACAGCAAACTCTCTCCTGGGGCTTAGATGTGCCCAGGACCCTGTATCCTTCTAGGCAGCTGACTGGGGACAGGTGCTAGGGGTATTGGTCTAAGGACATGGCACTGGCAGACAAGGTTATTTGGGTCAATCTGGTATCTTTTAGTAGAACAACTGAATAGTTAGAGAAATATATCTTAGCAAGGTTTGGGGGTTAAAAACCCTTTGTCAGGCTGAGGAAGCTCCTGCAGTTGTTGTGTGTGCTGTTCCTGGATGGAAGGAATAGTAAAGAAGCCAGAGCCTGGCATACAATGCCATTAAGAAAACCAGTCAGTGAAAATGGAAATGGAGGCATCAAGGAGTGAGG
>NW_017729030.1:20586905-20589559 GCF_001723915.1 Gavialis gangeticus
GGGGGGGGGGGGGGGGGGGGGGGGGGGGGGGGGGGAATGTACCAGTGCAGGTAAAAGTAGAGAGGTACCTGGGCAGTCAGATGTCTGGCAGGTTGTAGTGTCAGAATTCCAATGTCTATATAGAGTCCATGACTTTCTGTACCTAGGAGGTTGATGAAGGGCATCATCTGTGCCCATAGGCTCATCTGTGAAAAGTGGTTTGTAAATTCAAACAAGCAGTGAACCTCATCACCAGAAGCCAATTTCCTACACCCCAAAACACTTCAAATGGATCCAGACCATGCCATAACAAGACATGCAAAACCTGCCGACAATATCTCCAGCACGGAGATATCTTCACAGTACAATACATACCTCCATCAGGACACCAAGTGCCCTGATGGAAAATACATGAAGACACCAAGCAACAACTGTGCACCAGAATGAGCACACACCAAAAATGTATCAAAGACAACAGAACACTACCTGTCTCCAGTCTCTCAGGCCTGATCCTCAAAGGGAATTTACAAACCACTTTTCACAGACGAGCCTATGATCTGCAATTCAACAACCTCATTATCTTAATAGATTTAAGTATTGCTGTGTCAACACAATATATATTTTTTGGCAGTGATGGGTGTTGAAATTCCATTTAACTCATATTTCAATTGAAGACCATAATTTCAGAAGTCTTTCCTGACAGACTTTAACTCCCACTTCCCCCAGCAATTCAGGCAATTTTCTACCAAGGAAAATGTGCATGTCATCAGCTGCCTATACACATGCTGGTTTGCATCACATGGATTAAGATTTCCCACCATGTTTCCAAATGGCTACAGGGGAACTTTACGTAGACCTCATCGACTGAGTTGTAGTTTCACTGTCCCATGACCATTTTGAAATGTGGGGTATGTGGGACATAATACATGTGACTGTGAGCTGTTTTAATTATAGATTCATAGATTCATAGATTCATAGATTAAGGGTCGGAAGGGACCTAGTAGATCTTCTAGCCCGACCCCCCGCCAGGGCGGGAGAACAACAAAAACCCCAAAAAGAGAAATGGGACTCAAACGAGTCCAGCTAGGTGGGCATCCAGCCTCTTCTTAAAGACCCCCAGGGTAGGGGCCAGCACCACTTCCCTTGGAAGTTGGTTCCAGCTCCTAGCCGCCCTAACGGTGAAGTAGTTTTTGCGGATGTTCAATCTATACCTCCTCTCCAACAGCTTGTGCCCATTTCTCCTTGTTATGCCAGCGGGCGCTAGGGGAAACAGCGTCTCCCCCAAACCCCTCTGGTCCCCCCTAGTGAGTCTATAGACAGTCACCAGGTCCCCCCTTAGCCTTCTCTTGTGGAGGCTGAATAGGTTCAGGTCCCGCAGTCTCTCACTGTAGAGTCTGCCCTGTTGTCCCTGGATCATGCGGGTGGCCCTCCTCTGGACCCTCTCCATATTGTCCACATCCCTCTTGAACTGGGGCGCACAGAACTGGACACAATACTCCAGCTGTGGCCTGACCAGTGTCGCATAGAGGGGGAGGATCACCTCTTTGGCTCTACTCGAGATGCACCTGTGGATGCACGACAAGGTCCGGTTAGCCTTGCCAACCATGACCTCGCATTGTCGGCCCATGTTCATCTTGGAGTCAATAATGACTCCAAGATCCCTTTCTGCCTCCGTGCTCTCGAGTAAGGAGTTCCCCATTGTATAAGTGTGCTGCTGGTTCCTACTGCCCAAGTGCAGCACCCTGCACTTGTCCGTGTTAAAACGCATCCTGTTCCTGTTAGCCCACCCCTGTAACCTATCCAGATCCCTCTGCAATCTCTCGCTCCCTGCTAGCGTGCTCACCTCCCCCCAGATTTTGGTGTCATCAGCGAATTTAAACAGGTTACTTTCCACCCCTTCATCCAGATCGCTGATGAAGAAATTGAACAGCGCAGGCCCCAGGACCGAGCCCTGGGGGACTCCGCTACCCACCTCGCCCCAGGTCGAATATGACCCATCCACCACCACCCTCTGAGTGCTGCACAGTTGTATAGGCAGCTAATAAGTCTATAGCCCTACTAGCTCAGAAAACCATGTCCCATGACTCCAGGGTACATCTTAAACACAGATAGGTTCTCTCTCCTCTGCTATTAGTCAAAAGTTGTTTCAAAACCTTATTCCTAAAATGTTTGGAAACTTTCTAATTTCTAACCTAAATTTATTTATGACTACTTATAACCATTTATTTTAAATTTTCTTCCTTTCTGATTCCCTAAAAAGCAAGTAGACTAGCCCTGAGTGACCCTGTAGCCTCTTGCACATGCCTTCTTCTAATACATTACTCTTCCCTAACCTACATATAAGCATCTGTTTAGATGTGGGGTTAGCAACATTTTCAGAGAAGCAGGCCAAAATGAACACAGTTTAGTCCAAGGCAGGCCAGCACTTCCAAACCAGCTGTCTCTCCTTGATGTTGTTTCCGATAAAAAAAGTTACTAACTACAAAATCCCCTACCTTTTTAATAGTGCAGAATTGTCCCACTGCCAAAACACTGCTGGTATCTGGGCTTTGCAGATCAAATGAAAACATTTTTCAGACAGGATACAGCCCATAGGCCACTGATTGTTGACAACTTGTTTAGAAAGTCAAAAATAATATCAGTCAACCTAAGTCCCCCAGGGCTTGGTCTTAGGG
>NW_017729030.1:20594559-20597090 GCF_001723915.1 Gavialis gangeticus
CAAGAGGGACATGGGGAACCTGCAGAGGGTCCAGAGGAGGGCCACTCGTATGATTGGGGGCCTCCGTGGCCAGCCCTATGAGGAGAGGCTGAGGGACCTGAATATCTTCAGTCTCCTCAAGAGGAGACTGAGGGGGGATCCTGTGACTGCCTACAACCTTATCAGGGGCCAGCAGCAGGGACTCGGGGAAAGTCTGTTCACCAGGGCCCCCCTTGGAGTCACCAGGAACAATGGCCACAAGCTGAGGGAGGATAGGTTTAGGTTAGATATTAGGAAGAACTACTTCACTGTAAGGGTGGCCAGAGCCTGGAATAGGCTTCCCAGAGAGGTGGTGCTCTCACCTTCCCTGGAGATCTTCAAGAGGAGACTGGATAGGCACCTGGCTGGGGTCTTATGACCCCTCCCACCCCCAGTGCTCCTTCCTGCCCATGGCAGGGGGTCGGACTCGATAATCTGTCTAGGTCCCTTCCGACTCATTGATTCTACGATTCTAAGAGATGTGTTTGTGGGAGGCAATCCATAGAACAGACAGAATGAGTGTCCCTTTATATCCCTACCTTGTTCAATATAGTCAGATCTGATTTATCCGCTTCCACTTCTTGTTTCATTTACACCTATAATTTACAAGCAAGGAGAGTCCACCAATGAAACCTCCGCTCTGAATTTGGAGGGAAAGACTGTTCCATGGGCTTTCTGTAGAGACTATGGTTCAAGGTATTGACAAATGAACAATTACAGCAAATTAAAAAAAGGGGGAAATTTACTATGAAGCAGCTGACCCATGTGATTCTCAGCGTGGCCACTTCTGCCCTCCACTAGGTAAACTACTGTAACATAACCTTGTTTAATGGAGGTTTACTTTCTCTTCACCCAGGTATCAACTACTCCAAAGTAAGTTCCTGTCCCCTATTAATTTACTGGAATGTGCTTGTTTTGCCCACATTCTCAGTGGATAATAGTACTGCATATAAAACTTAAATGTTCCAGAGAAGATATTTAAATATCAATTCAAGTAATATAGTAGTTGTGTGCATAATTTTTTTTAAACAGCTGGTAATTGGATTTCTTTTTCAGCTGACTCCAAATTTTTTCCCCCTGATGAAAACCAAAAGGAAAAAAAACCCAACAACCCGTTTTACCCTAAACAACCTTTTATCTTTTAAAAGTATGATTAGGAAAGAAATTTCTAAAATAAATGTTATTCAATAGTTTTTTTTAAATCTTAGCTTTTAACTTTTCTATGTTTTTTCAGCCAAAATCTTAACAAATACACTTTTGCAAAATTGTTTTAATAAAACTAAATAAGCAATTTTTTCATTCAACATTTTTAAAATCTTGAAATATTGCTCCCCTAGCCAGCACCATTCTTTGCAACCTTTCTGCATAGCCTGTTTTCCTACAGGCTAAATGCTGATGGGAGCTACAGCGTAACAGTTTCAATAATGAATCATCTTTCGTCAGTTCCCCAGACACCTTCAGTCATGATAATCTAATCAGCTGTTCAAATTAACCTACATGCCACAGTTCCATATATAATTAACCCTTTCATTTATGTGGGCAAAGATCTTTGTAAACTAAATCTCTAGCATATTATGATAACCTATTCCTGTTACTTTTGAGCTCAGTGGGGACAATTTTGATTTTCATGCTTTCCATCCTGTCTGTCTTCTGTAAAGATTTTGGTTTTCATTTTTAAAAAATGTACCTCCATAGTCAGGTAATTGATACAGATGATTATAAAATTGTATTATAAGAATTGAAGGTACATGTATTTACTTAGTCAAAAGGAAAGAGAAGCAACAAAATCAATCCAAGTTCACTGTAATTCAGAATTATGAGAAGCAATTTATCAATTCAATTTGTCATTTAAAATCCACATAGTTTGAAGAAGGATGGCTAGAAAATACTTATATTGATGTAGGATCCAAATAAAAAGAAACTTTATCCAATGACTTTTCCATCAGTGTTGGGGATCAGATCCTATTCCAACTATTTGGCATGTAGGTGGATATAGGCACCTAAGTGTGATTCTATTCCACCCTTTTCTACCCTATGAAAATCCATTAATTCATCTATTTTGGTAGCCCTGTAGCAAAACCCCGAGTTTTTCTTTTCTTATTTTTTTTAAATTATTTTAAAATGCATTCCCTCCCCTTTCCCCAACCATTTTTGACTTTTTCTCTCCCTCTCTATTCCTTATAGATAAGTATAGGTGAGCTCAGACTTAGGATAAGCTTTAAACATTTTTGTTTTGGTAGCAAGTTTTTGCTTTTGGATATCCACTGTTTTATATCGTATAATTATTAGGTTTGTATTGATTCTTACTGTTGTATGTCGTATTATTATCATTTTTGTGTTGATTATTATTGTTTCAAATGGATATTGTATGGTTTAGGCCTGTGTTTTTAAGTGAAGCAAAGTCATGTCAAGTTTCCATTTTATATGTCAAGCCTCCGTCTTCTGTCCTCTGCCTGGGCATCCCAAGTTGCAACTGTATGAGTCATGTACCCCTCCCATTAAATTGGTTCTCA
>NW_017729030.1:20602090-20617163 GCF_001723915.1 Gavialis gangeticus
TGGGCATGCCTCCTGTCACTAGGGTCACACAAGGTCTACCCATATAAAAAGGGGCAGTGCAGACAGACCCAGTGGGATGCCCTCTCCATCTAAACCAGCACTATACCACACCACCTATCCACCCAGAGGCCCTGGTAGCGACCCCCCTCTAGACAACACCTACTGGACAAGGACCCCTTTCCAGCCTGGGATAGGTAGATATTACCTGCACACCTCCTCCTACAATTTGGACTTACTGTCTCTCTCTCTCCCTCTCTCCTCTTGGACTTCAGTGGACTTCAGCCCCTGCACCAAGCCTCTCTAATCCCTGCTGCCATTGCGTGCGCACGTGCTCAAGGGAACCAATAAGACATTGTGTCACCATCTCCCCTGTTCAATAAAACCAATGTCATTTGCAACCCCAACTTGGGTCATGTTTTACTGAATCCCAGTCCCTTCCCTATCTTAAATTCCAGCCTCATTCTCTCTCTCAGCTCCAGCCCTCCCCTGCTAGTTTCCTGATCTCCTCCCAATTCCATCTCCTCTTTTCTCCCACCTCTCAGCCTCTCCTTGCTTTCCTGTTGTCTCTGCTGCCTTTCAGTCTCTCCTACCACTTTTCCTGTGATTTTCTGCTGTCCCCCTGCTTCCCATGCTCCTACTGCCTTTTCCCTGTGACTTCCTGCTGCCTTTCTCTGCTTTTCCACTGCCCCTGCCACCTTTCAGTCTCTCCTGCTGCTTTTCCTGTGATTTTCTGCTCTCTGTCTCTGTTTTCAGGCTACCCCCGCACCTTCTAGTAATCTGCCCCCCCGCAGCTTCCCACCTCCTCATGGCTGTCCTGCAGTTTTATCCAGCACCTACTGCCGCTCCCTGCAACTTCTCTAGCTGCCCCGGAGCCATCCTCTGGCTCCCCACATCCAGAGCCCCTCTTTAACACCCACACTTTCCCTTAGTCCCATTTTCCCTCTCCCCGCCTACCTTTTCAGCTCCCCTGTAGCTCTGGCTCCAGTCCCACCCTCAGCCACTGTGCCAGTATCACTTCCCTGTTCTGTAGGCTTTGGGCATTGTCTTTTAATCAGTTAAGGTCAATTAACCTAAAGTTACCCCAGATCCTCAGTTCTTCAGCCTAGGCCCCTCTAGTCTACCGGTTCTAATCCCAGTCCCGGTGACTTTCATTTCCAGCAACTTCCACTCCCTACACTTCTACTTTCTTACCTTAACCTTTCCCCAGGTATCCCAAGTACACCAAGCACATACATACATACATATCACAATACCCAACTTAGGAACTCACTTGTGTGTATGTGTAGGTGGGTTGTATGTGTGTAAATTAGTGAATACACACACACATCAATATCAGTGTGTGTGTGTGTGGTATATAAATTAGTAATCCACATATGTATATTGAATGTGCAGGTCTTGGTTAACTGGTAACTGATTCTGTCTAAATTTGGTGTGTGTAGCATGTATGGGCTTAAACTGGTGATAGGTGTGCATGAACCTAGACTAGTTATTTTGAATGTGTATGTATCTGAGTTGTATCTAGTGTAAGTGTTTGTGTGGGTGAGTGTGTGCGTGTGTGTGTGTGTGTGTGTATATAATGTGTCATTGTGTACATAATATACAAATTAGTGATCTCTGTCTAACTTTTGGGGTGTGTAGTGTACGTGCTTGAATTAGTGATAGGTATGCATGTGCCTAGGCTGGTTTGGATATGTATGTGCCTGAGCCAGTAGTGTGCGTGTGTATGCACCTAATTGATTTGTGTGTTTGTATATGTGCAATTGTGTTACACCCTCCTAACAGTGCAATATCGAGATCCTGAGAGTTGGCCTGACCCCATAGGGCAACAGCACAATGATCTATTGCTTTAGGATTTAGTAATTTTTTAAAAATGTAGAGGACCACCTACCTTTTGCAGAATGTAATAGTATCACTTTTAAATAGGGTGACCATACATCCCAGTTTGGCCAGGACAGTCCCAGCTACTATATGCTGGTCCTGGGTGGTAGGTCCAAGGTCCATGGCTGGAGTCCAGTGGGTATGCAGAGTGGCACGGTGCTCCAGGCAGGTGGCTGGGCAGGCACCACTACCACTATGCAGTAGCAAAGCAAATGGACATATGGTGACTCTATCCAAGATGCCTTATCTGAGGTCTCTACATTCCTTGTCCCTTAAAAGGATTTTCTAGAGAGTGGATGCCATGTTCCCACTTTGACATGGGGTTAGCGAGGAGGAAACTCCTAGGGAAGATGCCGTCAACTTGCCTGCCACGCTTTTGATCTTAAAAAAAATATAAAAAGAGGGACGGTTGAGGGAGAGATGATACTGGAGTTTCCCATGGGAGTACTCACATAATGGTGTGTGATTAATTCTGGGGCTCTGCCTCCCCTATACCCCAGCCATACTCCAACTGGTGATTTTAATGACGGTGCCTCTACCCCTTTGCTGATGCTGATAGACAACTGGCAAGTCTCTGAATAGGGTAAAATTGCAGGGTCTTGATGTATGCATCTCCACCGTGTGGCCTGGTGAGCTCTGGATACTGCTTAAAGTCCCACACTCAAAACAACAAGAGGAAATGGCTGTGCTCGAGAATAAAAAAAATGGTAACTATATGTGAACTTGGCACAGACCTCTCTCAAAAGACACAAATAATTTGGTTATTAGAATCATCCTTCCTGCAACCCTGACGTCCATTTTCTTACACTAGGATTGTCCCATGGGCCACTGACACCAGCTTGAGTACTGGTCAAATTAAAAAAGAAAACAAAAGAAAAATCAAATGTACCTGCCTGAGTGGGGAAACTAATTTAAAAAAAAAAACCCAAAAAATCAACCAAAGTGTCCTTAATAGTCCAAGGCCAGATTTGATTCTTCAGGCCATGGCACTCTAATGTTCAAAACTCCCTCTCATCAGGCAGTCAGTCCTTCTCCCAGGGGGGTCTCCCTGACCCTAGGGATGTGGCAGAGGAAAGCACCCAGAATCATCTCTGGTTCTCCATGCTGGGTAAACAACTCCGCTGGGTCCTTCACTCCTGGCATCGTGGTGCACAGAGTCTCCCCTCCACTGGTCAGCATCACTTTTGGCTTTAAACTGCTGGGGTGGCACAACCCTATGCCACCACCACCAGTGCAGACCCCTGGAGCCACACGGAACATGTGCTAATAAAATGGCGCAGCAGTGCCACACGCCACTTTCACTAGGACTCTTTTTTGCCTGCAGGTAAGGCGTTTCTAACTTTAGCCCACACTAGGCCATGGCCCATTGCACCATGTCCAAATGGCAGGGTACACCCATCTCTCTGGGTTCCACCATTACAACGGAGCAGTAGCAATAAGGTAGGTATGCATAGTAGCTGTTTTGGGGGTGCTGGTTTTAGCTACATACCAGAATGAACGCACACTGAAAATCCTATCAAAGACAAAAATGCCCAATTACCTGTGGGTGGACACTTCTTACAAGACAACCACTCTCTCAGTTCTACTCCTCAAAGGGAATTTGCAAAATACCTTTTATAGACAAGCCTATGAATTAGATTTTATAAATCAACTGGATACAAAAAAAACATGGATAAAATATAGACATTGGATTTATGGCACGTTATAACCTGCCTACCACCCAATAACCCTAGGTAACCTGTCTGCATTGTACCAGCTACATTCTATTGATGGCTAAAAAATGGTATTTGCCAGTTTGCTTTTGGGAACTGGCTTGTAGGTAAAGTAGATATGCATTGAAATAATGGTCCAGGGAAATGGCAAGTGCTAATTGATTTCTAAAAGCCTGTTTGTGACAAGGTTTACTTCAATATCCCCTGTCTCTAGAACCAACAGACAATGTGTCTGAGTCCAACAGACAAGTGGACATACATAGGCTGGTAAACTGAAGACATGTACCACATCATACCATAACTTGAGATAAGGTGGCATTAGGTTACAGTGCTCAAGTGCAGAGTCTCTGGGATTTCCAGTTTTGGTGAACAGACCAAATTAGGAGGCCTGGTAAATAACCAAATTAAGATGTATGCATGTGATGGGTTTGTTGGAACAAAGGAATATGCTGACAGGACAAAACGTGGACAGTATGATGACCACAGGGAGACTAACTTATGATGCCCAGCAATGAAAAGTCAGAGGGGACAAAGGATACAAAAGGAGGGATTTCAGAGCAGCAAAGGGTCACCAAGAGGGGAGGCTGAGGCCACCATGGACAGAGTGTGCACCACTAGCCCATCTCATCCACCCCACTGGTACGGAGTAGGCCTTAGCCTTTGTCCTCCAGACTGCTGACATCTGACAGTCGAAAGAACCTTAGGGTGAAGCTTGTGTACTGACCACATGCATCTCCCAATCTTAGAGCTGTCACAGATGGAAGATAACAATTTTTTTTATACATCTGCTATCACTGTGTATCAATAAAATTTGCCTATTATCAAATGGATTAGTCGTGGTCAGTTTGAGGGTTTGGGTCCACCTTGAACAAGATATCTGAGTCATAAATCCAATACCAACATTATCACTAGGTCAACATTTCCTCAATTCTCCCAACCCCGCCCCCCGTCTCATACTTATCATCTCCCATGGCCTCTGATCCTCACTGCCACACATTTGCATTTTCACAGATCTGCATTTTGCATATTGGCTTCTATTCCATCCTGGAGAATGCAAAACAACAGCAGACTCTCTTTATGGCTGAAGAAGGGTGTTTGTGCTCAAAAGCTTGCAAAGAACAATTCTTCCAACTATTCAGTTGGTCTAATAAAAGTTACCATATTTACCCAAAGAACCTTATCTGCCTACTAGCTGTTTTGGCTTCTCTGGGAAATGAAGACATATTATTATTTTTATTATTATTATTTATAAATGTCATGTATACTTCAGTTTGTCCAAGTGATATTACCTTATTTGAATACAAACCGTTAGATTAAAGGAGGCTATAAAAAGGAAACTGATGGAAAATGAAACAATGGTAAACATAAGATGCTATCACAAGAAACACCAAGGGTCATTAGTGAAACAATGGGGAACCTAGGAAGTGTAAAGACCACATTAGATGACTTTGCATAACTGCTTCCCTCTTGTATATATCCTCAAATATATACAGATTGGAACTATATGTTGTTGCTATAAATATGTAACTAAATAATATGGTAGTGTAAGAGTGATGTTCTAGATGAGATGGTCCACACATTTATTGGACTAAGTATGTAGTTTGGATAAAATTAGACAAGTTTTAAAATGCACAACATTCTTCCACGTGCCTTTGATCACTTGAAGCCAGCACAAGATAGGGAAAAAACAGCAGAGAAAAGGGGACCAGAAACATTATCAGGGGGAGCAGATGCAATTAGCAGAAGAAAAGAAACTGATTACTTGGAGATCAAGGCCTGTCAAAAGGGAGGAGGGTCATTCCCACCTTTCCTGTGTGGAAAGAATTCAAGAGTTGGGTAATTATAATGTGCCATAAACCCTGTATCAGTGTTTAGTCCTTGGTTCTTAATGTCCATTCAGCTTATGAATTTTTGTTCCCAAGTTCACTTTTTAAATGTGGTACGTAGATTTCCCTGGAGCACCAGAATAATGAGGTTAGAGAGAGAGGGGTTGTTCTGTATGCTTGGTGGCCTTTACACACACTATGGGAGCCTGAACAGGTGCTGAAGTTGCACAAACACGATTTCCATTTGGTGGAAGAGATGGTCCTTGTCATCAAGTTTGATGCACCCACAGAACTCAGATATGTTTGTTTTTTTAATTCAATACAAAAATGAGAAAAAGATATATTACAACTATGTATATGTCACCATACATAATAAAGGGAAAAGGAAAATAAAACAAAAGAAAAGAGGAGGGAAAAAGAGGGAGAGAAGAACAAGGACTAATATTTTAACAACCAACATAATCTTAAAATTCTTTCCTAATTACATTAAACTTTTCAAAACCGAGCCAACTCTTCCATCTTTGTACCAGATTTCAACCTTTGGAGATGTTCTACATAAAGTGTATGATCAATTGTCAATTTTCAAATATCATGAATTGCTAATTTCCACTAGGATTGCATCATCTAGATACTTCGGTCTTTATTCCATTTCAGTCATAAATAGTCTGTATCAGGTCTGTTATGTGACATTGTGATGGCACATAATGGGGAAGGGAAGCAGATTTCCAGGCAAATACTGATATAACTGCAGTATTTCCTACACATTGAAGTCTCAGGTCCAAACTGATTTCCTAAAACTTGATGCAACTGTTTTTGCAATGTTGAATATCACATAATTCAGAAGAAGGACTTCATACAATTTACTTAGAAGCTGTTCTCCATGCACAATACCCTTATCCAACCACTTTCTCCACACCAGTTTGTGAGATTTGTACTTCAAAAAGGGACTGCCTTGAATAGAGACATTTGATGCAACCAAGTATGAAATTTCGGTAAGTTTGCAAAATTTTGTAAGCTTATCAGGCTTCAAACATTGTACAGATTAGAGAGTTAGAAAGACAGTGATAAATAGAGCTTATAATGGTTGATAATGGAAGGGGAAACCTAAGTGTCTGTTCAATTTCTACCTATACAGGAGAGTTATCAGTCACATCAGCCATCCAGTAGATAGCCTGACTTACTAAGAAGGCATTGTGATATTGTTGAAAGTTTGGAAGATGGATGAATTGGTACTTGCATTTTTTTAAAATGAAAAACAAGCCATTTTATCCACTCCCCAAAAATGTGTTGAACATTCAGTTGATTTTAACAAAATAGGAGTGGAGTATTACAAGAGGTATGTTATGCAACAGGTAAATTAGGCAAGATAAGATATTCTTTTAAAAAAATATTAACATGCTGCCACAAGGATATTGACAAGCTACCCCATAATTTCAGACCCTGTAACATAACCCAATTAAGTATTGTGTTTTGATGGACATGGAAACTACCATTTGCTAAACATATCCCTTGTGGTTTATGTATTGTGGTGTGTGTATACATAGATATATACACACATATACACACCTCAAGTCACTCAGATATAATCCAATTAATCTTATGGAGAGATAGATTGCTAAAATGGTTCATTATGATAAAAGGACAGAAACTGATCTCTTAGGCTTAACAGGAGTACTAGTGCATCGCCTGAATACAACAGAATCTTGTGTTCAGTATCTCCTATCCTAACACCTTTTATATCCCCCTTATTCTTCAAACCAATGGGCACACAAACATGGAGTCTGCTCCGATATGATGGATTAATCAAGTCTGCTAGAGTGTGGCAATTACTGTGCTCCAGCAGCCTCCTGCATCTCATGTATCAGTGTTCCCACACTTAAAAGTGGCAGAGGGGGCACTTGATTTATAGCTCATTGAACAAGCTTTAGTTCAAGCACTCTCGCCATTTTTAAGTGCAAGGATGCTGATACAGAAATTGCAATGGTGCTTTAATTAAAGCAGCTCTGAGGCCTGCTCTAATTAAAATGTCACCCTCCCCACCACCGGAGCATGTGTAAAGGTGCCTACTGGTTCTGATGCTAAACCAAACAGAAAGAAGGATAATGGACAACCCATCAAATCCCTCTTTGCAAGGGAAATGAATCAGATAACATATGGATCACAACTCTTTAAGTTTTGTATATAGTCGCTGTACCCACCTCATGAATTCTCTGCCAAGTCCCATCATTTGTAATGCACAAAAAGGTACCTCTAGAAAACACAATCAAAGGCCTTCTTAGCAGCAAGTGCTAAAAAGGCATAAAGACTTTGGAACTTTGTACCATTGCTACTATATTAAGAATCTGACATATGTTAACTGAACCATGCCTTTTTATTTTTGAGAAATCCTACTCAATTTTTGTGAATTAGGGAGGGCCTGTTCCAATCTTTGTGATGAGCTTTTGGTTTATAGCAATATATGAGATCTTTGCTTGGTTTAGGAATTATAGAAATAATAGCCTCACAAAGTGGTCAATCAATTCATTAATTGAAGTAACAATATATCTTAACATTTTTTTCATATCCTTTAAGGCCAAAGCTATTTCATCTAATGATAGAGAATACTTTTAAATTTCCCTTTCCATCTCTGAAATGTGTTGTATGGGAATGAAGTTCAGGAACTTCACTATTTCCTCACTAGTAAAATTCAGATTCTCAGTGTACAAACTGAAATAGAATTGACTGAACTGTTGATTGATATTTCTGTATGTTATATGCCTAGTCCCCCAAGAGTCACTTACAGCTGATATTTTATCATGATTTGATATACTCTTTAGGTTTGATTCACTCTTTAGTCTGCTAGTAGCTTTCATCCACATTCTCCTGATTTCCACTAATCTCCATGTAATCTATATAAACCAAACTCTGCCTTCTGGGACAGTAATTTATTCAATTCATATCTAATATTGGTGAGAATGTGTCATTTATTAGGCAAAGGATGTATGACATACGCATAATTTAAGTATTAAATATTATTTCTAAAGAATCTATTTCCGTATCTCATCCTTTATGCAGAAGCATTTTATGCTCCCAAAAGAAGACTTTAACAGTTTTCCATAATAACAAAGCAAAAGGAAACAGTAGGCTGATTAAGCTCAATAAAATTTTTGAACTCCTCTAGAATGAATGTTTCAAATCTTACAATTATTCAAGAGAGAAATGTTGAGTTTTTGGTCTATAGAATCATAGAAAATTAGAGTTGGAAGGAACATTAAGAGATCATCTAGTCCAATCCCCATGCTCAAAGCATGACTGCCAACTGTATCATCCCAGCCAAGGCTTTATCTAGCCAGGTCTTAAAAACCTCCAAGATGGATATTCCACTACCTCTCTGGGTAATCTGTTTCAGTGTTTTACTACCCTCCTAGTGAGAAAGTTTTTCCTAATATGCAACCTAAACTGCCCTTCGTGCAACCTGAGACCAGTGCTCCTTGTTCTGTCATCTGCTACCACTGAAAAGAGTCTAGCAGTATTGTAGCTCTATCTCATTGTTCAGCTGCTTCAAAATGACTTAATGCTTTCTTCTAGTTAGTGGTTTGACTCTTCCAGGGTATGTTTGATCTTGCCCTTTCCAGGTTACTAATTAATCTTCTAAATTATAAACCAACAAAAATCCATAAAATTGCCCTGTGAAGTAATCCGTAAGATTACTTCACAGGGCAATCCCCATCTTCCTCCCTCAGCTCTAGCATAAGATCAATATCAATTTTATAGGCAACAACCAACTTCATCAGCTGTTAAATTTAGTATGACTTTGGTCACTGATTCTGCAGTAAGGGGGTTCTATACCACATTGCTCTTGTTCCTTTGACAAAGGAACATGTTTAGATTAGCTAACTATTGTGTAATCATCCTCTGTTATTATAATAGACTGCTTTGAGGATACAGATAAGATACTCTCTTGAACATCAAATAGCCAAACCTGTAGGCCTGAGACTAGCTGCTTCCATCACTTCAGTGAAGTCATAGATGCAGATGCCTAAGCCCTTGAGAAAATGAATGTGTTATTCTTTTTCTGAATTCAGTGAAAAGGAAAAGAGAAACAAGTTGATTTCATTTCTATAAAGCTTTCTCTTAGATCCTTTCAAACCACCATCTCAAGAATGTTACTCTCTGGAACCTCATTTCAGGTAGTTGAAGGTTGCTATTAAATCCCTCCTCAGTCTTCTCTTTTCCAGATTAAATACAGCCAGTTACCTCAGTCTCTCCTCAGAATTCACGTGCCTCAGCCCCCTAACCATTTCTGTTGCCCTCTGCTGGGCTCTCCAATTAGTTTACATTCTTTCTGTAGTGGGGGCCCAAAATGGAACAAAGTACTCCAGATGTGGCCTCACCCATGCCAAATACAGAGGAAGAATCAATTCCCTTGATCTGCTAGCAACACGCCTACTAATGCAGCCCAGTATGCATTACCCTTCTTCATGAGAAGGGCACACTGTTGGGTCCTATGCAGCATATTGTCTAGTGTAACCCTCAGGTCCTTTTCTGCATAGCTGCTTCTTAGTCAATCCATCCCCAGCCTGTACAAGTGCATGGGACTATTCCATCCTAAGTGCAGGACTTTGCACTTGATCTTATTGAACCTCATGAGATTTCTTTTGGTCCAATCCTCCAATTTGTTGAGGTCTCTCTGAATCTAAGCCTTACCCTCCTGTGCATCTAAAACTCCCCCCAGCTTGGTGTCATCTGCAAAGTTGGTGAGGGTGCACTCCATCCCATCTTCCAGGTAACCGATAAAGATATTGGGGGGGGGGGGGGAGAAATGGTCCTAGGACTGACACCTGGGGCACTATGCTTGATACCAGCTTCCAACTAAACATTGAGCCATTGATTACCACCCTTTGAGCCTGATGACCCAGCCAGTTTTCTGTCCACTTTACAGTCCATTCATCCAACCTGTACTTTCTTATCTTTCTTTCAAGAATGTTGCGAGAAACCATACCAAAAGCTTTGCTAAAGTCAAGATATATCACATCCACTGCTCTTTGCACATCCAAAAAGCCAGTCATATCACCATAGAAGGCAATCAGGCTGCTCAGGCATGATTTGCCCTTTGTAAATCCATGCTGAGTGTTCCTAGTCACCTTCTCCTTAAAGTGCTTAAACATGGATTCCTTGAGGACCTGCTCCATGATTTTTCCAGGGATTGAGGTGAGACTGAGAGTTCTGTAAATCATCCTTCTTCCCTTTCTTAAAGATGTACACTATATTTATCTGTTTCCAATTATCCAGGACCTCTACTACTCAATACAAGTTTTGATGATCTGTAAGGTCCCCTTCAAGACCTGAACAACTATGAAACTATGAAAGATAATGACTCTGAAATCACATCAGTCAATGCCATCAGCATCAGCAAGCTCCACCTCAGCATGTCTGAAACAGATATACAGCCAATAGCAATTAAGCTTTGGGAAATTAAAAATTAGTCAGTTTTGGAATGTACTGAATGAAGCATTGAAAAAAATCTACTCCCTCTCACTAATGGATTCACTATTTACCACCTATCTATTCAACCCAGGTTTGACATACAACTTTTAATGACTTCCCTAGAAGTAGATTTATGGGTACAGAAGCACAAGACCTACCAATTAAAGGATGCAAGCACCTCTCCCCCACTCCCTGGATATAAACGTATTCCCTAAATTTAGATTTTTAATTAAAAAAAAAAAGATAAAATGTTGGATTATCTGGATTGGCACCACAGAAACATCCCAAAGTAAAAATGGAATCTCTAAGTTCAACATTCACAAGAAGAAAACTACCCTGTGGATCATGAGGTATGTCAATTAAATAGGGGCAGATTTTTTTTATGCAGTAAAATAGACAGACCACATGACTTTCTTAAATACACATGAGGTTGCCAACCCCAGCCAACAATGCTCTAATTTGTTAGGGTCCTATAAAGACAGATGAGTTTTTTGGAGCATAGTAACACCAGCCCTCTGGTTTGTTTGTTTTTTAAGAACACATAATATTTTCTTATTTTTAAATATGGCTATCAAAGCTGTCAATGCCGTTTACATTGGAAGATACACACTTTATAGCTTGGCCATTCTCAATGATTCTATCTTCTATGTTCAGCTTTGTATATAGCTGGTAATTTGCCAGTTTTCTTAAATCAAATATACAATGTTTATCTATATACTGCCATAGTTTGTGATATTAACATCATTCCACATAATTAGTGCTCATACTAACATATACATGGTTTTTTGATGGCTACTGACCGCATCTACACAAGACGCTACTGTGCAGTAGCAACAAGATACTGTGCAGCAGCTCATTGCTGCCACGCAGTAGAGTTGCTGGGCACTAACCATGACACAATGCTACTGCACAGTAGCATCAAAAAAAGCACGCAGCGATGATACTGTGCAGCAACACTGGTTATGCAAGTACTCAATGACTATGCAGTAACAACCGCACAGTCTGCCACTTGTGTAGAAAGTGAGGAAAGTGAGTCTCTCTCAGTCATAGTGAGGGATATCTCGGAGTCCCAAGTATAATTTTATAAGGGTAAGAAGAATTTTAACAATTAAAAGTGGCAGAAAATGTAACAAGATAGCAGAAGCCTGTTAGACTTGCATCTGTTTCAGGCCATAGCATCCCCTGGCTTCAATAACTGGAGCTACATCAATGTATATAAGCAAAGAATTTGGTCCTCATTACCTGGTAATATCAGGGTCATAATGTTTTTTCATCACCATGCTAAATAAGGACTATATCTGGCTGAATTATTCTGGTAAATAATTAAAGACTTCCACTTAGGAATTGTATATAAACAATTTAAAATTTTCTGTATGTTCTTATATAAATTAGATCCCATATAATTTCTATGAACAATTTCTCAGCCTATACATTAAGCAAAAGTGGTTAATTTCAAGCATCTAATATTTGGAAAATGGAGGTGTGTTCTTCAGTTTGATCATACATATCGATCTCATGGCATGCTGATATTCCCTTATTAAATCGACATACTTACAGAATCACATTTCCAGTTAAAATGGCCACATTTTTATTTGAGTCTGTAAGCCTGTGTGAAACTATATTTATGGAACAGCATAAATAAATTCGAAGCACATACATTTAATAATTAAAATGAATATTCAATGTAATGTTTTACTTCATTATTTTATAGTACTGATACCACATTTTTAAAAAATGCCTGCAGTCATAATTATTTTTGGTTCATATTGTGGCAGTAGTAGATTAACAGTACATTTGCCTGTATTGGATGAAACAATCACTTACATTATAGCACTCAGATCCTGTGATGCTCTTCTGAAATGCCTAATTAAATATAAATACGGATGGAAAAAAATAATGTTTGGACAGCCATTGCTTGTGCAGCACTTTCATATCCCACTAAACTAATTAGCTCTGCCATGCTTCAAGTGACTTCAAAGTGTCATCACTCATTGCCAGTGAATAATCAGAATACTGTTTTTTTTAAAACATTAACCAGTTTTATCAACATATTTAAAGTTTTAAAAATTGATTTGAAGATCACACCATAATGACTCACTAAGTCCTTGATCATCATCTCCTCCGACAGACCCGCATCTTCCATGCAGCCATATGTTTTTACCGACAAAACATAACTCAGTTTCATGTTGTATTATCAATACATCAGAACAGCAAACATTCTAACACTATTGAATACTTTGAAGTGCAGCTTCTTGCCTCATTGTATATTCACAGTCACTCTTTTCATTTAGAAGCATTTAAAATTTTGCTGTATGCGACTCTACTTTATGTTGAGTTGCTGAGAGTTCTAAGAAATCTCCCCCTGCAGGGAACAATAGATTGCAAATGCAGACCTGCGGAACAGCTCAGATACCTCAGCAAAAGAGAACAACGTTTAGTAGTTTGCATTGCATTTAGCCATGCATGGTTATGATAAAAATCGCAATTTTCTTGTAATTTACTAAACTAAAAGCAAGAAAAAATTGGGCGAGGAATAGCAGGAGAGAAAATGAAGCATTGCCTTTTTCTTGGACATTGTTATTTTCCAGTGACAATACACATGATTTTAAACATGAGTATTATGCTGACCTTTTAGGGCCTCAATGAATAAAATCACATAAAAACCTCTTGTTTCTTTCTATCAGAAAGACACATACAGGTTGCTTCTCTTTCACCGGGGACACTTACCTAATCCTTTTGTTATAGATTTTCCTGCCAGATTCTTGCAGTACACTCTCTCCTTTAATCCCCTGTTATTTGTTCTCCCCAAAGACCAACAGCCAGGATCAAATGAAGCTTTTTTTAATATTCTTCACTGCACAGCTGGTGACTTAGAAAGGATAGCTCTGGAGCTTATGTCACATTAACCTTAACCAGAACTCACAGGGAAGGGATTACATCCTGAAGCCATGCTTTAATTTTCTAAACCTGCTCCAACATACCCACGTGCTATAGTTATGCTATTGTCATCAAATTCAGTAAGCACAATAAACAGAACTCTCTCATAAGTAGACCACAACACAATGTGCAGAAATATATAGCAAAATAAAGAGGGAATAGCTGCATTGTTATGAGCAAAAGTTTGAGTGGTATTAGAGCTCAATGAGTTTTTTCTATACATATATAGATGATGTATGTATGTACAGGATGAAGATACATAACCTTTTTTATGAATATATTATTCTAGATTGTTTTGAATACATGCACACAATGATCAATTGTTTTGGTGGCCCTTGAAGCATGTTTTCAGTTAGTCTCAAAAGATATTTCAAACTAGTTCACTGCTGCTGAAACATTCTGGCATGATTCAGCAGTATGTTATGAAGGGAAGCTCTATGTATCATATTTTATTTTTTATGGGCTGATGAGAAAGGGTGGAGGAAAAAAATCCCACTGTCACAAATATACAAAGTGAACTCATTGTATAAGTGAGGTCAGTTAGGTATTCAGCTACAGCAGTAAGAACTATGGCTACTACTCCCTTTAACTCAATTATGATGGAATTGTTCACCTTTGTCTCATTCTGTACAAACCTTAATAATAATAAAATCATCATCATCATCTCAGAAGCCCTAGTCGGGGGTAGGAGCTCATTGTAGTGGGTGCTATACAGATATGAAACCAGAGCATGGTTTTCACCTCAAAAAGTTTACAATCTAAGCAGATAGACAGGACATGTAGGTATACAGAGGAATGCAAGAGCAGTGAAACAATGGGGTGGCCCAATACGTGGTAGTGTTGGTCAAGTATGCAACTGTTTTGGCGAAACTCCTCTCAAGCACAAGGGTAGTAGCAGCACAGGAGAAAACAAGAAGATTCTCGCTTGAACTTTTATCCAGGGGAGGATGGAGGTTAGCATTAAATGGTTTTTGGAAGCAAGAGTCAATATTTTAATTGCAAATGACAGAAGAGTTACAATGGAAATACTCCATTAAGTTCTTGAGAACAAAAACAAGTTGTTTATGCTTGATACAGTACAGTTTTCCACTTCTCCCAGATTTCAAAGGAAGTATTCAAAAGAATGGGTGACTTGATTTACCATCAGGTTCACTCTGGAAAGCCAGGGAGGACCTATTCCCCTTGGTTGGGTCATCTGTAATAGACCCCCACTGTTAAGTCTCTTTCCCCTCAACTGTCTTGTATTCTAACCCA
>NW_017729030.1:20617194-20619081 GCF_001723915.1 Gavialis gangeticus
CCAGTGTGACCCTGGAAACCCCGGGGGGACACATCCCCCCCCCCCCCCCCCCCCCCCAACGCTGATTAGGGAAGTATAAAGACAACAGAGGTTTTGATTTTTTCCTGTGGAGGTAAAACAGGCCTAGATGAGACACTTTTCCCTTTAGGAAAATGTGACCTTATGTTTATTTAGGAATAACTTTTCATTCCTATTGAAACTGGTGAATTAACATTAAAAATGAAAAAGGGTAGGCTATGAAATCTGCCTTTGGGATCATTCATTTTTAATCATTCCTTTCAAATGGCAAAAACAAACAAAAGCAAACTCTGTAATGTTTTTGCCCACAAATGTGGGGTTGTGTAAATATCTATATTTTGGACTGCTGTAAGTACAGACCACTTCTTATTAAAACAGAATCCTAGAGAAGCTGATCCTGAAGTCATACCTTGTGTGGAATGCTCAGTGTTTCTCATTTTTATATTAGAGCATAGTTAAAGCTTTCTCTTATGATCATCCTTAAAAATCAAGAAAAAGAGCTGTCATCTTTTACTGAACAAACTTAATATCTCCATTTTCATACTTCAACTAAGTATCTTCATAAATAATTGAGACTCACCGTGTCTTTACTCTAAGCTAGTTAAAAAAATATCATGACTTTGCTTCATCACATTAATCTAGTCTTTGGTTCAGTCAGAATTGTCCCCAAATAAGAGTTAAGGGCTTTTTTTCATGCATCTTTTACAGATTGATCATTTTATTCATTAATCTCAAGTTTTGCTTATTTACTACTTAGATTCTGTAAACTATAGTTCATATGTATATGTCGCATTTAGAAATGGGCTATGCTAAACTTAGATATGTCTAGCTGCACTCTCCATTCAGCTGTCAAAAACCAAGCCCCTAACCTCACTTTCCAAACCCAGAATGGAAGTGGCAAAGATGCTCTGCTGATGTCCCCTGCTATTACTTTCAAGCAAACTGGAGACGCATCCTGAAGAGGTGACAAAAAAACAAAACAAAACAAAAAAAACCCTCCAAAGTGTCCTTATCATCTCTGTGCTGGGTTTAAGGCATGCTGAGCATGAGCAGGTAGATGTGGTTTAGGTCTGGCATCAGTTTCAAGAAAGCCACAGAGCCGATATAAATATGCTTTAGATGTCAGCAAACAGAATCAATAATTGAAATTTTTATCCATGCTTGGGAAATTACATAAATGTGAAAAGATAGGGACAGCAAGACACATTTATAGCTTTATTATAAAAGAAAATGAGCCTGAAATTGAGCACAATGATGACCTAGATGAAACTCAATTTCAGAAACCTTTTACATTGAAACTTCAAAATATGCAATTTATTCCTTACAACATATTATCTGTAACTATAGTGATATTCAATAGGATTGAGGTGGATTTAGTGATTAAAGCAGCCATAAGATTTAGAAATAATACATTTTGAAGGTTTATTAGAGGCCTTGAAACACTGATGCATAACATTAAAGTCTTCCAGGAAGCAGGAGATGCTAGATTCCAGTTGTAAAGACACAATAAATGATCCGTCATGACATTTGGAAAATTCAAAGTAATTTTGGTTCCATTCACTGATTCTCTCCTAAAGTAGAGTGGCCTGTTCTCATCAATTGCCTCACCAGTTGTCAATGAACAAGGGAGTCTAAGTACGTGTAACTTAAAACCTGAAGAGCCAGTGGAAGGTGTAACCTAAGAAGCCCACAAAATTATATCAGTTTTGAATTTCTGACATACTGCCAAGGTTCACAAATGAGTACGTTACTGTAAGCCACTTAATATATTGTTCAGAAGAATGAATCACAGAAAACATGATTGATTCAGGCCATAAGAGATCATTGGTCCAATTGGTGGCACCACGATGTTATCTTGTGCCCCTCTCC
>NW_017729030.1:20624081-20630376 GCF_001723915.1 Gavialis gangeticus
GCCTTAGTGTATATTGGAATCTGTATGGGTTAGGGTTTCTGTCAGGTGAATCCAGGTAAACATGCTGGCCTGTGTCAGGAATGCAACCTTGAGGGATGGGGTAGCCAGCTGTCAGTTACCCAGATTTATGGCCCTACTCAATGTAACACAGACTGATAAACATAGACAACCAGTAAGTATTGACAGTGGGAGAGGCACAATTCTGCACCCACTGTTGCTGGCTGATCACTGCTGGCTGTGACAGTGCTGCAGCCCACTGTCAGCACAGAAATCATGCTTCTGCTTCCCCTGCTGCTCCTGGGCCCAGTCCTGGTGCTGCTGCCCACCCACCTTTGCTTTCCAACTGCTGCTGCTGGAATCCTCAGGCTATTCCTTCCTCATACGGCTTCCAAAGGCAGCTGCTGCTGCCGCTGGGATTGGAGCAGATTGCTGTAGTACATAGGGTGAAGCAACCTATGCCCAGGGAACTCAGGGGGACCCTCTGCAGTGCAGGGGCACTTGGGCACTGTAGCAAGATTTGCCTGCTGTATGGCAGGGGCCTGAGCAGTGCCTCTGCATTGGAACAGTGGGGGAAGTAGTTTGGCTCAAGAGGCTCGCATCATATGGGGGAGATGTGTGCAGCTGGGGGAATATCAGGGATGCATGCAATATCATGGGCAGTCCCCATGGCATGTACTCGGGGCATATATGGCCCTTGCAGCATGTGGCTGGGAGGTCTGTGGCTCCTGGCTACTCAGAAATTGGATGGTCCCTTGATATAGTCCATCTCTCTATCCCAAAACAGGTTCAAATAAATAAATGATACTCGCCAACTCTTTGTCTAATCTGTTCTTACACAATGCAAACAATGGAGACTCCATAACCTCCCTACCCAAGTTATATAAGTGTTTAAATAACCTTATATTAGAACATTCCTCATTATGTCCGTCTTACTTCTCTCTTACTGCAACTTAAGCCTGTTCTTTTTCATCTTATTCCCAGTAGCCCAAAGCACAATATATGCCTTCCGACTTTTAAGCAACTTTTACACATTTGAACACTGTAAAAACAGGCCCTTCAACTTTTTCTTGTAGGTCATGTTTTGTATACGTCATAATTTTCCTGGTCTCCTCCAAACTCTTTTTAGTTGGTCGACATTTTTTTAAAGTACAATGCCAAAAATTGGAGAGAGATACTATGCTATTTTTCAATTCCATTGCATGAGATGTTATAGGATAGAACTAAACAAATTGTATTATGGTATACATTGTTGAACAAAGAAGAAAATTAATTCATGTTCTGGGTAAACAGACACAGATGGCTGGTCTTCTAGAAAAAAAATAATCTTACCCAGACTACTCATTTAGAACACTGAGTTATTTTTAAAGACGGATTAAGTTTTGAGGAGGAGACAGAGTGAATAACCTCTGAAAAGAAAACAATGCATATTTATTGGTTCTTTCAGGTTCCAGAGCTGACAGTGTGGTAAATCAACAAGATATTTGCAGAGTTTTGCAGGGCTTTCAAAATAGAACAGGAACAGCCTTTCAGAGTACTTTGTATTTAACAGCTAGTTTCCTAAGAGGCGTTTGCAGCAGGAAAAGGGATCAGGAAGCAACTGAGTTGAATGGTACATGCATCTAAGAAATGGCAGTGCGCAAAACAGGTCTTTTGAGTTTTGCCCAGAAATTTTAATAGCAAGAAACACAGGATAAAGTATTAGCATTCCTGTGGAATTAACTTTGCATGTTTATTTAGTAAATTACAGCTGGTGGTAGCTTTCTTATGGACTTAAAAACCTTTGTCTGACAACCCGTGCCCATGATTATATGCATACAGCATCACAGAACTCAATTCAAACCAACACTGTTGCATGGATTAATAGAGTGTGTCCCTTTTGACTTCATTTCAATATACTGAAATAAACAGCTAAATATGAAGGAGCATGATCCTGCTGTTCTATTCATAGGGGACTTACAACTCTGACCTTCATTTTATGTTTGAACAGTTAAGTGCCATCTTCACAAGGCTAAATCCATTTATAAAAATAGGAAGAGCAGTATAGTTATATCTAAGATGAAATGAACTAAGAATACATTTTAAAATTGATATTTTTGTTAGAGATGAAGAAGTCTTACATAGTCCATCACATACACACACAGGTTTTTTTTTTGGTTTTTTGGGGTTTTTTTCCCTAAAGCATACGTTCATCTGCTCCATCCCATTAGAATATTTCCTGGGGTGTCACTTCATAAATGTCATACTCCCCATATACTGAAAAATATTAAATTAATGAGCATACTTCAGTAAACTAACACTTGGCATGGGACATCAAATCCTGCCAAACAGTGAAGCACTGTGTAGTTCTCTTGTCTAAAAAACAGATCATGAAAGTCCCATTTTAGTTCCACTATCCTTGAATAGGGAAGGAGCAAAAATCAATTCACATGCCCATCTTGCAAAACCCTTTTGGTGGTCAGATTACAACCCCTGGCAGATGTTTTTCTTATACTCTTGCAGGTTCTGGCAACACTGGTAGACCATCAAAAGAAATGAATGGGTTTTTTTGTTCCACTTTTTCTCTAGTATAAATGTGGAGGAAGAATGACAGCAAATATCTTCAAATTCTATCCTGCATCAGAATGGCAAAGGTAATTTGCTTGATAAAATTGGGGTTATTATAAATTACATTATAAAAGTCTGTTGTTTTTTCCTGCTCTAATTGGTGCTTAATTTTAAAAAGTGAAACTGTCCTTTAGCCAGGAAATTTAGTAATATAATATTACGTCTGAAAGTATCCATTTTCACCAAGGCCTCTAGTGATAGGTGAATTATTTCCCCCTTGTTACTTTTTCCTTTCAGACACTTCATTGCTGCTCAAATAGATAACTGTCAAGAGGCCTGTATCATGCGATTCAGAGGAAATGTTGTCCATTGACTTTCTCTTTCTCCTTTTTCCCCCTAGACTTTTTTCTTTCTTTTTGCTCTGTTGAACTTTAAACATCATCACAGATTCTTTAATGTAAAAAATTCCCAGAGAAAGTCAAGCTCTGAAATTGTGCCATCATTGTGTAAAAGTTTAAAACTTTTGTGAGATTCGGTTTGTGCTGTACGAGACACAGAAATTAATCAGTTGTGTGAGATGAAAAGGCGGGCCAGTAAAATTAAGAAAAGTTCAAACAACAGGTTAATAAAAATTGATATGTGTGTTATTTTTGCATGACTTTTCAGCCATGAAAGACAATATAATTCACACTGAGGTTGTGTTATTGTAAGTCCAATTTAAAAGAGAACAGATTGTATGATCTTCATAGGATGGAACTTGTGGTCAATGTCTTATTCTCTTGTTTGGATCGTTCCTCACAGTTAATGCTACCTAAATAGAAAAAGCAAGCAGCAAAAATGTTTTACTGCATGACTGAAATCTTCTCTGTTATACAATCTGTCACTTACTGCAAGGTAAGAAACTGAAAAAGGCATTGGTTCTACAAAGGTTATAGTAGTCAAATTTTATTTATTGAAAACCAGGCAAAGCTAGAAAAACATTTGGATCCAAGTTTCCTTTCCTAAAAACTACAAAGTTCAGGTAGATGAACATAACAGAATTTTGGTCCATTTCTATAGTATCCATATTGGCAAACTCTTGACAGATGCCCCATAAAAACAGAGCTAGCTGGGATCTGGGATCCGGATAAAGTATCTTTACTTTTCCTCCAAAGTTCTTGCTGTCTCTAGTGAGGAAATGGATTATGTCCATGTATGTTCCCTTACACTGTGTGCATTTGTATGGTTCAATTTACCTTTCCCTGATGGCATTAATTTCAGTGGTACTCACTACCTGATTACCATTATTTTCTATTTGGTATAAATGAAGAGTTCTCTCTTTTCTTCATTCACATGACCATCTTTAAAAGATTCTGACTAACCTTTCACAGTCTCCTAAAGCACAGCTAGAATGAGATTCTCTTCTGTATTCCACATTTTATGTTTTATCAGAAAATATTCACATTTTCTATTTTATGTCTTAGAATTTTTTTTTTCCTCAACGTGATACAAGACCTAAGTGTGTGAACCTTAAGGCCGCAAAAGGAATACTTTCCCTTAAGGTAAAGAAACTATAGTAGGAGAGAACACAAGTTCATTAAATGGAAACAACAGCAGAAGGAATAGCAGATGTAATGGAAACAAAGGCACTTAAAGATAAAAGTTGCCTTAGGTTTAGCACAGTAGTTGTCTTTCATGACATGAATGTCATAAGCATATTTCTTCTGATGGCTGATGCATATAACTACAGGAGACCCTTCTAACAACTCTTTTGATGACGAACTCCAGATTATCGGTCTATGTGCATTCTATTAATTCTATATGATAAAAAACATATTCTATCTTGGAATGCCAGAGGCAGCCATCTGCTACCAATGCTGTCCAGTCCCACCTATGCCATTGTCAGAAGTCACTTTTTGACTATTCAGATGGCCTAATGGGAGGGAAAAAAAACAGTTCTTTCTAATTCCTCCCCAGGCATCTGCGAGGAAAGTTTCCAAATGCAGAACCAAAAACAAAAAGGTGTGGGGGCTGATTTCCAAAACCATGACTGGATGTTTCAGAGGGATTCAGAGCTACAAATGAAGCACTGAAATATGAAGTAAGAAGAACAGGACATTATTTTATATTAGAGTGGGGAAGTGAGGGATTTCATTTCAGATCAACCCATGGGCGACTGGTGCCTCCTGAGTCTGGGGAGGCACCAGATCATTGACTGGGGGACATCTACCAGTGGCCAATTACCGAGCCCGGAACTGCCAGCGACGAAACCAGGAGTGCACTTCTGCCGGCACTTCCAGGAGTTGCACAGTCAAGCTCAGGGGGTGCACGTGCACCCCCTCTGCACTGCCAGTGGATCAACCAATAGTAAAGCAAGCTTTCTTAGGGAAGACAAATTCTGGACATTGTGTAGAGGGGGAAAAGTATTTCTATCCACATGGATTCTCACGTAAGTTTTGCTTTGAAGCTCTAATCTAAGGATTTCATATACTACTTCCCAATCAACTAATAGTATATTTTCTTGCATGTAAACCACACCTTTCCCCGCTCAACAACAGCTGGAGAAAGTTAAGGTATGCATTATACATGAGGAAAAGTTCTTCCTATGCATACACAAACTTGGTGGGGAGGAGTGGGGGTGGAGCAGTGGTAGGGTAATTGCTGTGGCTTCACGGCATCAAGACTAGTGAGCAACCATGAGTCCTGGCACACACCCCACTAGCACTGGTGTGGCCTCTCAGCCCGAGACCCCAGGCCTCAGATCCTTACCTGTATTTTAATGCAAAACCTTTTCTTTTCCTTCTTGAGGTCTTCTCAAAATATTTAGGGGGAACACTCTAAGGGAAAAAAAAATAGTAAAGGCTGGCTTGTTTTGCAAAGACTACATTGTTTTTTTCTGGAAATGCCTACTGAGTGCATTACTACCAAAGGAGAGAGTGTCTAAAAGAAGGTTCATAATCTTTTGAAGCTAACTGGAGAAGTAGAGGTGCTAAATGCAGACAGACAGACTCAGGGTGGAATGGATCGTAGTGCTAAAAGAGGTAACCTTCCAGAGAGGCTATATAAAAGAGGCATTTTAGGTGCATCTACACATGCACTTTACTGAGGAGTAGACTAATTAGGTCTGCAGTAAAGCATCATAGTCTACATATATGCTGGTATGAGGGTGCAGTAAACTAATTAACTCTGCCATAGGCTAGTATTGTTGGGGACAATACAGTCTTATGACAGAATATTTTACTGCACTGAAATGACATGTAGATGCTGACTGGGGGTGTAAATTGCACCCGGTCTGCCCAGCCAGTTAGTGTCCTGCTCTGCTCTGATTCAGATTGCTACCATCTCATGTGCACATGTAGATGCTGCACCCAGAGCAGTTTACTTCAGGTTAAAGTTCTCTGGACTTGTTTGCATTACATTAGTTGCACATGTAGAAACACCCATACACTCTTGCATTACCATGCATCTTTCCATTACCATGTTTTTCTCTTTTGTTTGTTTATTTATTTATTTTACTTCAGGCTCATGATTATCAGGTTCTTCTTCGAGAGCTACATATTCATTTCAGGAGTTTATCTGCTGCATCTTGACAGCACTTCTGAAAGATTTAGTAATCTGTGTCTTTATCTTTGCTGAACACACAAAGAAGGGAAAGCACAAAAAGGATTAAGATGTTATTTAATGGTGTATGGGTTTTTCTAAATTTAATTTTGTTAGTTTGGTCACAAAGTCTAAGATTTTTTTTCCTCTTTAAGTCTGTGCCTCCCCTTTT
>NW_017729030.1:20635376-20642116 GCF_001723915.1 Gavialis gangeticus
GTGTAATTCAAAAATACTTTCATATTTAAGAAAATAAGGAAATCAATGAATAAGCAATCTGTTCACTTGTAAATAAGGTTATTTTGCATCTGGGAGCTTTATGATCCTGTATTCATGGGGGTTGATTTGTTTTGTTTTGTGGTTTGTTTTTTTTTTTTTACACATATTCTGGACCTGCTGTTACAACAATAGTTAACACACAAAAGAATGTAAGTCTAAATATTTGTTTTTAAGAATGTTTCTGTTCCATGAAAACAAAACAAAGAAACCCAGTGAAGGTTACAAGTATTTGAATATAAAAATTGTAACAAGCAGCAAAATATTCTAGGTTCAACCCATATTTTTAATCAATTTAATATGTAACAAGTACAATGAGAGAGAACCTAAAATTCTAAAATTGCTGCACCATTTTCATATAAGACATCTATCCCTCATATATTTGTCATACTTAACTGTAAAGATCTCTTAACTGGTGAAATCAGAACTGTGAAAATAAATATTTTTCAGTTTACTAACTGAAGCCCAAAAATAAAAATAATATTTTGTTAGCTGATCAAAAATGAAGTCTTAGTTTCTCTATTAAAGAATATATCAAAAGACACTTGAAACACTTCATTTGAGAGATTTTATTGTTTTAAAAATGATTTGAAGTAAACTTCAAAATAATTATATTAGTGAATGAAAAAAATCAAAACATTTCATTTAAAAAGTGACAATCAAAACATTTATTTTTAACTTAGATTTTCTGGCCAGATTTAATTTAAAAAAAAATAAATCAACAAAATCATGACTAGTGTCGATTGACCTGATGCTTAATCCTTGGTGCCTACCGACATTAGGGCCCCTTTCCAACTTCTGGACTTATGACACAGAGGCCCACCCCTAACCCAATAGATGTTCACCTGCTGGGTAAGGTTAGAGGGGAGGGGGGACTGGAGCCACCCTGGCCATCAGAAATCTGCTGAACTGCACCTCTTTCAATCTCTGCCCCCCACCCCCCATTCTGGGGCTGTCAGTGGGGGAGGAAAGGGAAAGAAAAGAGACCTTTTGGCTACTGAATGGCCAGAGATGGGGGGAGGGGAGGGGGAGAGTTGGGGAATGGACCCTTTTTGCCTTAGTCTGGCTCCCCATAATATCCCAGCAAGGGTAACTGGGCAGGGGCCTGTAAGGCGAGGATGCTCTATTCTCTCCCCTTCCCCCTCAGCTCTGGCCCTTCAAAGTAGCT
The DNA here is from genome assembly GCF_001723915.1 of Gavialis gangeticus. Classification (NCBI taxonomy): domain Eukaryota; kingdom Metazoa; phylum Chordata; order Crocodylia; family Gavialidae; genus Gavialis; species Gavialis gangeticus. The sequence goes on from NW_017729030.1 coordinate 20,636,602, forward strand.
GGGAGCTCCCTCTATTTCCCCCTCCCTCTTGCCCAGCCCAGCCCAGCCCAGCACCCCATATGAAAAATGAATCCTGGAGGGAACTCAAGTTCCTTAAGATGCTCTGCTTTACAGTGCCTAAATGTAATACCTCATTTGACCAGAGTTAGTTTTTTTGTGCATTTGGCTATTTTAAAAGTGCTCTGCAGCTGTGCATGTGTGTTGAACCATGGCTGTGGAGCACTTTCAGGGGCCCAATCCCATGAAAAATTACATTTGTATATGAACACTTTTTCACATTCAAAACAGTTTCCTGAAAGAGGCCACCTTACTCTACGGGTAAGTTACATTTAAGACTACATTACATCTCCTTTACATCGCCAAAATATTATAGCAACGCTTCAGTGAAAATGCTAGTTGCACTCTTTTATTCATTTATGATAAGGTAGAAGTTCTCAAATACCAGTACCAAAAGAAATACCAGTAAAGTTAAAAGCAGTGGTACAAGAAAATGGGCTTGGAACCAGACTCTAATTTTCCTATTTAGAATACAACTGATGAATTGTTAAATATATTGTAAAGTAGTTATATGTTTTCTTCTATATTCCTTCTGCAGTATCACACATAAACATGGATATTTTATCCCTAGCAGGAGTTATTAAATCTGTAGACCTTCGCAAATAGTAAGTACTGGCTGTGGAGTCTACTCTGAATACAAAGGAACTGGTTGAATAGTCCAATACTTTCCTACAATCTCTGCCAAAATTAACCCACACATTTTCAGATTTGTTCATCCAAGCCTGATTTTCACACTAGAAAGTATTATTATAGACCATAAGATACTCTAACTGTTCCTTTTTAAATTTTTTCCTAAATCAACAAACATTAAAGAAAACACATAATACAAAGTGATAAAACTGTGGTTATCACTTTGCATTATGAAAATTCAGCCAGAATTAGAATTAAAACTAAATCCCAATAATCCATGTCTGAAAATGATTATTGCCCCTTCTACTACTGCAAAAGGCAAGTACATAATTTTTTCTTCCCTTGCGTAAGCTTAATGGCTCTATTTTCAGATTTTATTTCCACTGTCCATAGAAGTAGAACAAACAATGTTTTATACAGAAAACTAATTCAGCAATGTAGATAACTGGAGCTGTTTCTCCACAGGCAGATAAAATTTCATGATCATTAACTATAAACAATAACCATCAACAATAAACATTTAATGATAATCATAAAAAGAATTGGACATTATAAAGACCAACAAATACACAGCCATTCTATGCTAAAGTCACTGTTGTACATTTAAGAAGAAGCTTTACACCTCAGTGCATGACAACAAATGATAAACAGCGATAATCTTCTAATTGCAGCAGTTCAGCACATTTTTGGGACTTTCTCTGTAATTTTAGTACATAAACTCTATTCCAGCTTGTATCTTTTTTTGCATAGACCTTTAATGTAAACGACACTGTGATAAAGTTTTGCAAGTGAAGCTAAATGGGTTCATTTTTAGCATTTACCAATTTTGCAAGTAGGCAACACTATGATTAATATCCTTTACATAACAGCAATTTTGTCCATTTTTCACCATAAACAAATAGCAGTCCCCACCCCTGGAAATTATTTTTTTCCTTTTCAGTGTATAAAATATGTGGACCCAATGGAGGAAAGCTGATTTGTTCTTGCTGTAATGTTTTCACTAGACAGTTATTACCATAGCAATCTGCATAGCTCACACAAAGTTCCTGACTCAGCAAGGTGCTTAAGCATGGGCCTAACTTAAAGCACATGACTAGCCCCATTAACCTTAATGACTGCCATGCTGTAAGTTACACAGCTGCTTAAGTACCTTGCAGAATTCTGGCTAAAGAGAGGTTAGAGTGGGGAAAAAACAAGTAAGCCCCACATAAAAAACTATCAGAAATGTACTTAAAAAGAATTAACTAAAGAACTTACACAAAATTCACACAACTATTTCAAATTCTTGTCGTATTCTTATGTATTGTTTCTAGAAATTATGCTTTAGAGCCCTTTTATGCTATTTATTTAATATACTATAGGTAGAACAAGTGTAAGAATCTCATCCATTTAGACTAGAGCACTTGCCAGAATAAGTTGCAGATGGTCACTGATTAAAAAAAAATAAAAAAAAAATTGTACAAAAAATTAGTTTTATTTTTGCAAGGATTTTTTTTCAAGAAAAGGAAAACAATACTTTTATTCTGATGAGTCTTCCTAAATGGGCTCATGAAACCAGGTGTTGAAATGTGTCATGTCAAATTTGAAAAAAAATAACTTGCAAGAAAATCTTTTTTTCTAAGACTAAGTGGAACTGAATTAACTTGATGAAACTTAACTTTACAATTCAATATGGAATGCTGCATTTACTGTTATGCTCACATATGTGACAGATTTTAGGTTAAAAGGTACATTATAATCATCTATTGAATCTCCTACATGTCAGAGGTCACATAAATTCATTCAGTTATTTATGCATTTTGCCCAGCAAAATGATGATCATCTAGAACAGATAACACCAAAAAATTCCAAATGAGAACCTAAAGAGAATTAATTATATTTGGTAATAATCATTTCAAGTGGTTAACTACACTCACTTTTAATGTTTTCTATGTAAAGGGCAAAAAACATGATCTGCTTTATTAGAACCAGCCCCCTTAAATTCTAAGGCATGGCAATATTTTTCCAGAAACTAAGAGGTGACTATTCAGCCAAACAAAATCTGTACTGCTGGAATTCTATATCTTTCCTGGAGAAAAATATACTGTGGACGAACTAAGTATAAAGTGATTAAAATCCAAACATGATCTTCTCTATAATAAGAAAGTTAAGAAAAGAAAAAAAAAGTTCAAAGCAATTATTTTAAATGAATAAGTGATATTATCAGGAAGACAGCAATAAGTAAGTAGTGGAAGAGAGTACAAACTAAATTAAGGAAGTTTCAGATGTGGGACCTATGATGCAAGCTAAAAATCAGAAGTTCCAAAATTCATTCCTGAATGATAACCAAAGAGATTGTAGAGTGTAAAAATGAGGTATCTAAAATTACTAGTCACTTTCTAAATCTTTGGCCTTAGTCTAAATCAATAACACTCTACTGTAAAGGTTGTCAGCAGTTTCCCATCCTAAGAAATAAACAATTCAGGAATTGTATATTGTCATATCAAAAGAAATCTTAATTTTTTTTCTTCACCATCTATGCTTCCTTTGTACTTACCCAGTCTACATACCTACTTATGTGATAGGTTATACTCTAATATCATAACTCTTCAATGCAAAAATAACAAGGTCCAGCAGAGGTAGAGATAATAAGACACCTACAATTGCTCTGAGAAGATGCAATGCCATCCTGAAGCATTAAAACATTCAAAATACTATTGAGAAAACAAATTATTCTGCCCATGCAAAAATACTGTCAGCATTCATCCTCCACTCTTATGGTAAACTTGGGTTCTAAAATGCATATCCCATTTTAAGCAATGGAATCATGAAAAGAAGATATGAAAAAGTGGTGTATTATACAAGATCTCATTAATTTTCATTTGATCTAACACTGGCTCCTCTTGGCTTTTTTTGTGTTTCAGAATCTTCTGGTGCAAATAACCTGAAAGCTGAAACTGAAAAACTAAGATAAAAATCTGTATATAGGCTTCCTTTTATAAGCAGACACAGCAGGCTAATTTGTCAAGGACATTCTCACTGTGCTATAGTGCTAAGCATATATGTATCTGTAAAATTCCAGCAGAGCAAATGGCTGGAACAAGTGTCAAGAAACTCAGTCATCTGCTGTACTAATAACCACAAGACTATAAACACCATGCTGAGAAAACATCCATAAGGAGCAATGTCATTACCTTAACATTTCAGGTTGGCTTGATGAGCTGTTTATTCCAATTAACACAGAAGGAAAATTGCAGGGTAACTAGCACCTTCATTTAAGAAGTCTCTCTCTGATGTGCAACTTATGATGAGTTCTGCAACATACCTTCTTGAAGATCACAACATTTAAAATGATGTTAAACCATATAAGGCAACCACAAATTTAAGCCTATCATGTTGTAATCTTTAGAGGAAAATAAATTTATTAGGAACATATATACATCCAGGAGAGAACATAATGCTGAATACAGTCAGAATGTATTTTTATTTGCTTTTTTATTTGAAATTGAATTGCTGTCTTTATTTGAGAAGTAGCAACCTGTCTTTTCTCTTTTTAGGGCTTATATCTACTATCCTTTCTTGTCCTGAATCAATAGCCAATATTAGAATCAGGTCCTAAAAGAAATAACAAAATTATATTGTACCAATTATTTTTCTATCATATATAAAATCTCCCACTTGGAAATTTTCTTAATTTTAACTTTTATATGGTATAGTATGTATTAATGGTAGGGCTTCACATATGGAGCACCTTCCTTCCAGGAAAGTTATTCAAAGGGCTTAGGCTTCAAGAATTTGGGCCAGAAAATGCCCCTTGCTCTAATACTGCTCAATAGAGTAAGGGGTTTTTAAGAACACCTTTACTGAAAGACATAGGCTGCTTGCATTACTAGGGATGAGCAAGCATATGCTGTTGAACCTGTTTCCACCCCCTGCCTCCCTATATACAGAGGAAGGTAGAGAGTGGGCAGCAGTAATACAAAACCCAGCCAGTACAGCTGAGCCAACCCAGAGGGTATGTTGCTACTCCAGAAACAGAACTGGCTACTCTAGAAGAAGAGTAAGTTTAAAATAGAAAAAAAGCACCAAATCATGATCCTCAGAATTACAGTGCAGTCTGCTGTGCTCCTCAGGCAGTGTAACTATTGACTCCTGAATACTTGGGACAGATTTTAAAGGTTCAATCCAGCTCTTATTGACTGTACAACCCATTATAAAAGTCCAGCTCTTACTAAGCCTTGCAGAACTTGAGCAGAGCTGTGGTGGATACATTGTACAAACTGGGCTTATTCTTTAGTAAAAACAGGATAGCTAAAGGAAGGCAAAGTACAATAAGGCTCAATAACATCTTATTGAAGCACCAAGGTTTAAAAGGTTGATATTCAAGGAAAATTCAAGATAGGAAAAGTCAAGGTTCTAGAATGGTACAAGTTACCACTAATCAAATGTGGTAACTATCCTTCGGGCAGTGACTTCCTCTCTTTTGTAGTAGTAGTAGTAGTAGTAGTAGTAGTAATAGTAAGAGGAGGAGGAGGGTAGTAAAGCACTAGAAACAGGTTATCCTGGGAAGCTGTAGAATCTCCATCCTCGGCAGTTATTAAGACCCAGATAGACAAAGCCTTGGCTGGGGTGATATAGTTGGGGATGATCCTACTTTGAGCAAAGGGTTCCTCCAGAGGTCCCATCCAACCCTAATTTTCTAAGGTTTATAGCTTTTGTCAAAATACTACAATAAAATGAACACTAAAAACTATCTATAGTAAAATAGCATTTATATCATTTATAATTTTAACAGACACATACCACACATTTACCCACTTTACCAGTTTATATTGTTAGAACAAAATAT
>NW_017729030.1:20642209-20644657 GCF_001723915.1 Gavialis gangeticus
TATATATATATATATATATATATATATATATATATAAACAGGATCAAATGAAGCAGTGGACAGTAAAACAAAAAAAGGGATTTCATTTGATTTTGGCCCTTATTCTTTGGGCAAGTAATTCAGTTACACTTAAGATCCAGGTGTTCAGATAAATGCGGTTTGTGGTGCCACAAACCTCTTTGCAGCACCACAAACTGCATCCCCAGCATGCTAAAAATGTGCTCCGCACTGCAAATTTGTTATGCAGAGGTAAATTTTGCTACCAGGAAATCCTGCTAGGAAAAAAAACGTGTGGAAAAAAGCAGTATGGTGCACACAAGAGGAACCTGCACTAATAGACACATATACTGGGTCCTCTCAGGAGAAGCTCTGGCTACTGGTCAGAGAGTCTCCACTGCTATAGTGGTCCCCTGGCTCCTCTAGCATGGCAGGGAAGTGTCATTTCCCTGAAACCAGGCAATTTGCCCCACACCAAACTGCACATACAGGATTGGACACTGCAGTAAACCATAGTGGCACAAATTTGCCACAGCAATTTTTTGCCACAGCAAGTACACACCCCTGCATATGGGGATGAGCACAAGGAGTGTAGGGTAGGTTTTAAATTGTTTTCTTTTCACTGGCTCAATATTTAAAGTTTCCCATTAATGGAGAGATACATTTTCCTCTTATTTTAAAGAACACACAAGACCACAAATAGTGATGTAAGTCATATATATGATTCTTCTCACAAGAAGATATTTGTCTGAATATGGGGTCTGACACAACATATCCAAGAGAACTGCAGATCTCTTTAGAGTCAGTCTCAGTCTAGGAATATCCTCTCATTATTTGTAATTTTGCACCATAGACAGGTAGGTTTCTAGACCAAAGAAATGCTGTATTAATCTAAAAAGGGGAGAAGTTTGAGACTGTCACTGTCAGTATATGTGTCTGTGCACTAACTTATAAATTTATGTATTGTTTCAAATATAGGGAAAATATTGGGTCAGTGACTCCCAGTATATTTTCCAGGCTATCTGTCTGGAGGAAAATATAGATGTTACTTAACCATGTAAACAAGGTTTTACTTGGGAAAGGAGAGGCTACTAGAACGTAATTTCAGGGCACCTGGTAGGCATAAGTGTGGTGGGTCAGTAAGGGGTGCTCCTGCATTGAGCTACCCACTTCACTGCACCTGACCACCTTCCAGGCTCCAACTGCCTCCCTGGGGGTGTCTCACATCTGTCCAACTCCCTTCCTGGAGCACACCTGCAAGCCTGGGGGTAACGCCACTACCACCCAGGGTCTGGATTGCTCTTGGCCCTGTGCTTCCTGGGAAATACAGGCCTAGTAGTCCTTGAGGGTACTTGACCCACTGCAAAAATTGGGGTGCTTCCCTCAGTCTGAAGCAGAAATAGTGTTCTCCCTGAGGGACCCCTTGGTTTGGCTGACTAAAGCATAATCTAGGCCCTCTCCCAATAAGTCTCCCATGCCAGGTACAAAAGACAACTTTATTGTTTACAAGGAGTAGGTTTGGAACAGGGTACAGGGCAGAGCAATATCAGAGAAATCCCTTAGAGCAAACAGTGGCATGGTAGCCTTTTATTATGCATAGGTAGGTTACTCACAAGTATCATCCAGAGACAGGCCGAGATTTTCTCTGGAGGCAAGCAGTTCACTGACTATGAGTTTCAAGTGAGAGAGAGTTTCAGATGGTTCACATTCTCATCATGGCTGCTGCCCTACCTCCTGGGCAGTACTTAACTCATATAGACCTTATGACCTCATTTATCCGATCCAATGAAGGCCAGCAGCTGTTGGCTCCCAGACAACCAATTTAAAATGTATCACTGGTTGCCGAGTAGACTGCCAGGGTCTCTAGCCCCCTCCCAGTCATGATGACATTGCTTAGAACAATAGGAAGTTTAAGCCCCAACCCAGGTGTGAGAGGCCAGTCACATAGGCAGAGGGAGCAGGTCTCCCCCTCCCTCAGGAATGTATCCAGCTCAGGTTACAAGTCAGGGTTACCTGAAGCCAATGGGGCCAAAGGTGTCTGCCCTCTTCAGTGACCATGGTAACCAAATTGTCAGATTGGTCACCCACCTGATAGCAGAGTTTGGAGAGAGACAGATGTCATTCTACCACAGTCAAAAAAAAATCTACTTTCACCCAGTAGCTTAGAATTCTTAAGCTAAGGTGTTCCCCTCTCGTGTATGACTGGGGTAGGGAAGGAGACAAGAGTGTGCCTGGAGAATAGCGTAAAGAAATACCACACTGACACAGCTGCCATCATGCTACAGCAGTTTTCAAGAAAATCTGAGTAAGACTGTAGAATTTAGTACTTTGAAAAACTGGCTGTTTAACCAAAAGACAAGCTCTTGACTACAGGCATACTACCAATACACTACACTTCATTCCATCAACAACTTCCTGGGGCTTGTCTGAGGCCTCCACCCAGACGGAGCC
>NW_017729030.1:20644668-20654789 GCF_001723915.1 Gavialis gangeticus
TCTGCTTAGGTCCCTTCCGACCCTAGAAACTATGAAACTTCAATTCTGACCCATTAAAACTTTCACAACTAAAAGGCAACATATATAATTAATGCTGTATATGCTGTGGGCGTTCATAAGTAAATCTTGTAGTTATGAGTTCAGTTTGCTTTAATACTGAAGGCGAAGTTTCTTGTTAATATTGCTATTAACTGAATGAAGAAATTCTAACGATAATAGAGTATTTATGCAAATGATCTTAAGTATTCATTTCCATTCCTTTTGACAACTATTTTTCAAACACTAATACTTTTCTAGGTATGCATTTTGCATAAGAGTTATATTAAATTACTTCAACTGCTGTAAGTTAATAACATTTTGTGTAAAAAAAATATTAATTCATTTTTATTGGTGAAAGTAATTAGAAAAAGAAACTTAAAGCTTATTTTAAATAAAATAGTACAGTACCACCTCCCCCCACCCCCTGTCCCTCATTCAGTTCAGTCATTTACTTTGATACATAGGTTTCTTCTCCATTTGAAGTTTAGGCAGAAACAGATCCCTAAAAGGGAAGTTGGTTTATGTCAGGATGAGAAGTATTGCTTCATGATGACTGGGCTTATTAAGAAAGTGGAAGAGGATGATCTTTTCAAAAGTGAATTGTAAATACCTAGTCATATTTTGGTTCCCTTAGGAGGAGTCTTCTGGTACTTCATTAGCTTATGGGAACACTACGCATTGAAAAGCTCATGCTAAATCAAGACAGGCAAAAAGCTGTCAGCCATAATGATGATCCAGTGTCCATTTTCTCAACAGCAACACCCCTGCAAATATACTATCAAGATGCAATCAGATAAGCCCTTGACACTATTGCTGTTTATTGTTTTGCCTACAGAGTGCACAGTTACAGTTGCTGAACATTCATTAGATTCATGGCAGTTGATATTCCTATCCAAGTGTGCATGCATGTATTTGCGTGTCTAACCATAGATTCATAGACTAAGGGTCGGAAGGGACCTAGTAGATCTTCTAGCCCGACCCCCCGCCAGGGCGGGAGAACAACAAAAAACCCCAAAAAGAGAAACGGGACTCAAATGAGTCCAGCCAGGTAGGCATCCAGCCTCTTCTTAAAGACCCCCAGGGTAGGGGCCAGCACCACTTCCCTTGGAAGTTGTTTCCAGCTCCTAGCCGCCCTAACTGTGAAACCAGTTTTCTTCTGTTTCTTTCAGTGATATTATTCCTGATTTATCCCCATGGAACAGAGAGTAAAACAAGCTAATGACTGATTTATTTCCCTTTAATCCTAAGATAGTCAGTCATAAAGACTAAAATAGGGGAAAACATCATGTCTATTTTAAAATTCAGTATAAGCAGACTAAAATATCCCATTAGAATGTGATCTACTTTTTCAGGTATTAGTAAATGAGTTGCATTTATTTAACTTTTCGAATTTTGGAATTTTCATGGAAAAATAATTTTCACTTCTCATCTTTTTCAGAGCAATCATCCTGACTAATGATCAACTCCATATTGATCCCATTAACTCACTGGCTGTAAACAGGAAATAGTATTATTTAATCATCCCTTCTCTCAAAGAAAGTACAGTATTTTTCGCACTTTGTAAGCCATCACAGAATAATATCTTACCTCACCCACTGAAAACACAGAATGAACAGTGATTTTTAAAGATCAATTAAAGTAGGTTACAAAGGAAATATAATACTGCAAAACTAAAGGCCTAAGTAAAATAAATACATTAAGTGCAATAAAGGAAATTTACCTCACTCAACCATTTTTAGAACACAATCCTTTTATGTCCTAAAAAGAGAATATCAAATCTACTGAATACTTTCAGAGGTCTAGGGACTGTATGGAGAAACTGATGTAGCCAGCCTGTGATGTTCAGTCACAGAACTTAAAACCTAGGCATAAGGGGAATTTTTACACATGCTTGCTCCTAGCACAACAATGCATGCATTTGTATAAATGGCAAAATGCATGTCAGCACTGCAAAAATGGCAATGGCACATTTTTGAACTAAAACACATTGCAGGTGTTTTAATTCAAAAGCACACCACCACCAATTTCTGCATGCTGATGCACATTTCACCACTTACACTGTGTTGCTTCACATGCAGTTGTATGGATCAGCTTGCATGTGGAGCAGAATCGATTAATTGAGATGGAGATTAATTGAGTCTGCTTTGACACAGTGGATCTCTGGTGAGTCAAAGCTTGAAAAGGTACGTGTATAAATACCCTTAGCTTTTAGAGTGGACTCTGCAGTCCTGAGGTAGGCACCAACGCTCCTTATAAAATGCATATTGAGACTGCTTCATAAACGGACTTACAGTAGTCAGAACATAGCACAGGGAACCTCTTAAGCTATTTAGTAAGAAATGCTGTAGAGGTGGATGCTTTTCATCTTTCCCTGTCAGGGTATAAGGCATTTAACTCTGAGTTACAGAGAGGCTTTATTTACAAGTCCTGAACCTCTTCAGTCATAGCTTGCTCACTTTTACAAAATGATGATGGTGGTAGAGTCTACTTTTTATATGATAGCAGACGGTGGCCAGATAATGGGAGACTTGGGTTCTAAGCCCTCCTCAACTAAGACTGTTTAAATCCATATCTCTCATTTCCCAGAATAGTGCCATAGGCCATATGTAAATGAAGTGAGAGGCTTGTGTGCATGGCCCTTTAAAGTAGCTCAGTGCTTTTGTACTGCTTTAATGGTGTCCGTGTTTGCATGCCTCGGTGACATATTATGCATTAATTACACCACCAAATTACCTACAGCAACTGGAAAGTGCCCTAAATGACTTTGGGTGCCTTAAATGACTCCTACAGTTGTGGCGTGAAGCACCAAACTCCGTGCAGCTCTATGGATCTGCAGGAAGCCCTGCAGGCAGCCTGACAGCAGCCCAGGAAAGGAGGTCCACCCAAGAAAAGCAGCAAGCCTGTACTTCCTCCCACACCCTGTCCTTCCCCTTTGGAGCCAGCCTGCCTGAGCTGCGCGGGGGCCTGGTGCTTCCCTCCACAGTTGCAGTGGCCCCCAGGACTGCTCAAGCTAGGTGCCTGTGGGAGGGTGCTGCCGGGGGGGGAGGGGCTGCAGATGCCACAGAGGGAAGCACCAGTCCCACCCTCCCCACAGCCCAGGGACCACTCTACCTGCTGGCAGCTAACCCTTCCCTACCCGCTGGAAAGGCAGGTAAGTCAGTGGGGTGTGTGCATGACACAGGGGTTTAAATCAGCCCTAAATTGAAGCCGTGTTTTTTAAACCCACCGCTTCAATTTAGGGCCCCCATTTCATCTCCACACAACCTTAAATAGAATTCTGCAGGCTGCTTTGGGGAGTGGACAGTCTCTACCCAGAGAAGTCAGTCAGAGAGAAGAGCAAGATTCCACAATCCAGTTACTCACCTAGGAAAGGGGAGCTCTGGGTTATGGTTCATGTACCTAACCAGCTCCCTAACCATTTTTGTTGCCCTCTACTGGACTCTTTCCAATTTGTCTGCACCCTTCTGTAGTGGGGGACCCAAAACATGACACAGTACTCCAGATGTGACCTCACTAGTGCTGAATAGAAGGGAAGAATCACTTCCACTGATCCACAGACAGTGCTCTTACTAATGCAGCCCAGTATGCCATTAGCCTTCTTAGGAAAAAGGGCACACAGTTGGCTCACATTAAGCTTCTTGTTGAAAATTGTCCTGCTGGGGGACAGGACACAGGCCTTCATATAGCTTTCCCTGTTAGTAGCTACATAAGTGAACCAACCCTTTCAAGCTACTTTCAACCTACCCATCTACCATCATAAACCTGACATTATGATGCAACTTAGTCTTCTTCAAAGGAATAGTGGTACCTGAATCATCCAATTAAACATAGAGGGTTTCATGTCCTTTGAGAGCATTGTTTTAGAATGTCTGACTGCCAAATACCAACCAGTTGCTGTACTGATACAAGAGGCCTATGTAAAGGACTCTGCCAAACCGAAGCTCAGAGTCTACTGCTTGGCTACTCACACTTGCAGTAAATATCATGTCCTTGCCACCTGCATTAAAGCTGGTATCAGGTATGAGAATCCTAAAGCATCCCCAGCAGACAGCACAACACAACGGACAGCTGTAAAACTAAACAATTACAACATCATGAATGTGTACAAACCAACTACAGTATCATCTCAGAGGCAATGGAAAGTCTCCAAGACTGTATTAACACAATGAAAAGAGAATGTTGGATGGAAACAGTAGAAAATATTAACTTGACACACTCCAGCAGGAAAGCCTTGAACATAATCAAAAGGCTCACTAGAGAAGGCAATTCATGCAGCTGCTGCAACCCCAGCTCTGGCCTGGGGCAAAATCAGAAATATCCTATGAAGGTAGACTCAACAGCAGTACAACTTATCCAAAACAGCAGGTTCACAAATTCTGATAAGAACTTTTCCAAAGAAATCAGGCACCAAACAACTGCAACAAAATGCCAGCCCACTGTGGACCTGCATCTCACTGGTTCATTCACAGAACTTGAAATGATAACTGCCATAGCCTCTATCAAATATCATAAGACTTAAGGTTTGGATAATATCTATCCAGAATTCTTGATGAATATGGGGCCCCACCTAAGATACTGGCTGATGGAGTTCTTGTCATCATGTATGTGAATAAACAAAATACCCACATTCTGGAGATGCACTCATATGACTGCACTACCCAAACCAAACATGAATGCTGACAACCCTGCTAGCTAGAAACCAATATCTTTGCTATTAGTTATCTACAAAATACTGAAAAGACTTATCCTAAATAGGATAACTGACATCAGTGATCCACAGTTATCACCAGAAAAGGTAGTGTTCCATAAAAGTAGATGAACCACTGACCAGATAGTATCACTTACTCAAGACATTGAAGACGCTTTTCAAAGCAGGGAAAAAGCAGGTACTGTGCTGATAGATCTAACAGCTGCATATGATACCATCTGGCTGAAAGGATTAGAGTACAAACTACTTAAAATGATCCCAGATAAGAGAATGGTCTTTATCACGAATATATCATGAAGCAGATCCTTCATCCTCTCCACCAGTGGAGGAGATAGAAGCAGATACAAGCATCTGCATAAGGAGATGCCAGAAGGATCAGTGCTAGCACCCACTCTTTTTAACATCTATATAATCTAACATTCAACACACTGTGACAGTCGAAAATTATGTCTGTGTGATAAAGGTGCTTGCTGAAGGCTCTATGAAGATTAGACCAAGTGTTTTTCAGTCATGTGTTTAAATATTGAGCTATATGTTGTTGCTAAGAGCCTAATTAAAGTTTAAGATGTTGTGAGGCCTTGTATAAAGTAAGGCCTAGTAAATTTAGCAAAGCCTTGAAGTAGTAAGGCCCTGTGGCATAGTTAAAATTAAGCTGATCAAAGGAATGCAAGGCTTGTACTGCTACTGGTTAGTCTAAGGACAGTTGAAGTAAAAAGAATCTGAATGGCTGTAAGTTATCAGCACAGTTCAGAAGTTATAAATTGGCTGAAACATCCAGAAATCATTCAGAAGGAAGATACAGGTCTGTGAAAGGGATTAATTAGCTGCTGACCTGGATCAGTGGGCTCGTGGATCTTGAGGAGCCCAAGGACTGAATGCCAGGGTCCTTTGGTACCTCTTGGACAGCACTGATCAGGGATGCCTGACTTCGCTGAGCTTTGTGGAAAGAGAAACTTGTCATACATCAGGCATCAGAGGGGACTGCCAGTAAGTTGCCGATGTGAATTATTATTGTCTGTCATTATCCGTCTTAACAAAAACATGACTACATGTAGTATACTAAGTTAATAAACCTTTCTTACCTTTCTACCCCCTGACCACACTCTCAATCAATCCCAAACCCTCCGCAGGTGGCTGGGACATCCACCACAGATAACAAGCACACCTATGCAGATGACTTGGCTCTGTCCATCTTTGACAAGTCCATCTCAAAAATAGAAACTGCCTTTTCTCAGGAATATGAAGACAGTCGCCTCTTACCTGCACCAAAGGAGACCCAAGCTCAGTCAAACAAAAACAACTGCATCACTGTTCCATTTCTGTAATGCTATGGCACATCAAAGGATCAAGATTGACCTGAATGGTAATGAAACTCCCTTCATAGGTAACCCAGTGTACCTGGGAGTAACTGGATAGGAGCCTTAGCTACAGAGAACAGCTACTGAAAACACCTAAAATGTCGACTCTTGCAATGGAGCTATAAGATGACTGGCAGAAGCAACCTAGTGAGCCAATTTCACCACTCTAAGGACATTAGCACTTGCACTAGCATACTACTGTCAAGCATGGGGGTGCAGCAGCCATATCAGCAAAGTTGATGCTGTCCTGAACTCAGCAATGAGAGTAGTAATGGGGTGTGTAACGTATACTCCTGTCGACATGCTGCCAAAACTATCAGGAACATTGCCTCCCAAACTCAGAAGACAGAAGGCAACTCTTGGCCTTGCTCAGCATACCAAACAAAACCAGGAGCATCTGATCCATGAAATCTTGGACCAACCAGTACATAAGCACCTGAAGTCGAGAAACTCATTTAGACAGGAGGCGCAGGTATTGTTGAAACAGTGTGGAGGTGGGAGCAGTGCCCTATCGGCACTTGAACACCACCAAAAACTGTGGGATGAGACTGATTCTCATCCTAAGTGCTTCATAAGCAACTTGGGTTGCTTACTTTATCCACCTGGATACAAGCTCTCCCACAATTTTTGGATCAAACTAAACAGGATTCGCTCTACAGCTGGACGCTTTAATGCCACAAGCTTAAAGGACTGTCCAATACATGAGTGTGGTGATGCACCACGGACTGCTGACCACCTCCTCATGTGTTTAGCACACCCACACATCCAGGATGAGGACCTGGCAAGCATCAACAATAAAGCAATTGTGTGGCTCTGCCACATTAATGATGTGTAGAGGGGGAAATGAAGTGAAGCTTCTTGTCCATTAGAACCCCCAGGTACTTGTCTTCAGAGCTACTTCTTAGGCAGTCAGTCCCCAGCCTATACTGGTGCATGGGATTGTTCCTTCCTAAGTGCAGGACTTTTGCATTTTTCCTTATTGAACTTTATGAGATTATTTTTGGCCCAGTCCCCCAATTTGTTGAGGTCTCTCTGAATGCTTGGCCTACCCTCCAGCTTGGTGTCATCTGCAAAGTTTCTGAGGGTACACTTCATCCCATCTTCAGGGCACTGATGAATCCTAATACTTACGCAAAACACAGAGTATCTCTTTCAAAGAATGTAATTCAACATGTCACACTACCACCTAGCAGGAAATAAATCTGTGTTCATGCAGTGCTTTGTGACGAAAAAAAAATTCAAAAGAAAAGCATTTAAGAATTTAAAGTTTAGAGGGAGAAATAAAAAAATATATAATTTTTTGCAATGTTTTACAATTAACCATAAATTAAAGGCAATTACCTTTGCTTGTGTCTAGAAAAGACTTCAGGGTAGATAAAGGACATAAGATGCACACACGATTATGATACTATAAAGAGCTTGTTGTGGCAGTTGCATTTATGTCTAGGTCAAAAACTCAAAGTTAATCTAAGATGGAGACTACTAATCCATTTAATTTTGTTTTGTTTTGGTTTTGGACATACATAAAATGAAAAAAGAACATTTTAGGTTCTACAGTGAAGCACTACAATGTACAGTTCATGGTTTTACATTCATCATCAACATTGTGCCTTATTGTGATCATCCTGTGCACAAAAAAAAGTAGGAGTCCTAGTGGGGAAAAAATGATCATTTAATTAAAGACTGTATTACAAGGAGTATGCACAAGGGGGATATTTTCATGGCTTATATTTCAGCACCAGCTGATTAGAATGTTAATCAATTTCACAGGACAAGGCAAAATAGCCTAAGGCATGTTCCCTCACCAAAATCACATGCCTGTTGAAAACCCCCCCACCCATCTAAAGCAGTGATTTCTCAACTAAGGTGCTGCAGCAGCCTGGAGTGCCTCCAAATCCTTTCAAGAGTGCCACACAGTGCTAGCACTTTAATTTTGCAAACATGATTCACAAGATAAAATAGGAATCCATATTACTAAAAACATTCTGACCTGTTATGGGCCTTCAAGCACTTTGCAACAGAAAAATTGTTCCATTATTTTTCTACAGTCAAAAATTGAGTGAAACCTAAGAGCTGACATTTTATGACAGATGGCTTGAGTCTAATGAGGGGTGCCTTGAGTCTAAAAAGGTTTAGAACTACTGCTCTAAAGAAATAGAAGATCTTTTTAAGAGTTAAGCAACTAAACTATAAAGTTTCACACCATCTCCTCCTATAATGACTTGGTGGTCCTAGTTTTGCCTGTTACAACCAGCACTGCACCAGGTATGCTGCTCCAGCGACTCTAGGGTTACCATATTTCCAGGCCCAAAAAAGAGGACGTCACGTGGGGTAGAGAGGAGAAGGATTATGATGATGGGGGGGCAGTGACACGCCGGTGCCCTGCCCTTGCCCATTTTGTTGCCCCTTACTTCCAAGCCAGAACCCCCCCAAACCTGCTGCTGCCCCCCTCACTCCCAACCCACTGACACCAGCCATGCCAGTGCCCTGCACTCCCAACCAAGAAACCCCTGCACTTCACTCTCAAGCTACAGCCCACCCAGCCCTGCTAGCTTCCCCTCACTCCTTACCTGAAGCCCCCCTCCAGCCCTGCCAGCAGGGCCCCAGGTCTCCCCATTCTGACCAGGCCAGAGTGCAGTGACTCCGTCTCATACAGGTGGTGTCAGAGCATATCCAGCCCCACCACAGTCTGGAGGGAAGAGGCGAGGCTTGTGGCACCCCCTGCCCTGGGGTGGGGCTGCAGTGCCCTGCTAGACAGCCTGGTCATGGCTCCTTTCCCCTCTCCCCACCGCCCCCACAGTGGCTCCTGGTTGTTCAGCCCCTGGGAGTAGAGGCATTGGAGCCTGTGCTGCTGACCAGCCAGAGTTCCCTGCTGCTCCCCACCTTCCCCTTTCCCCTGCTGGAGGGGCAGGCAAGCCTCCCCTCCCACTCTGCCCCGTCACAGCCCCAACTCCAACCCGGCCCCCACCCCATGTCCTGACCCAATGTCTGGGATTTTGCTGTGCTCCAGCAGTGCGAGCAAGGGGACGTGATCAGAGGCAGTGGGGAGCACTGCATGAGTTTGCATGCACCTCTGCAGCTGCAGGCAAGTGCATCTGTGCTCCCCACCGCCTCTGATCACCCTCCCCTGTGGAGCAAACAAAAATCCCTTTCAAATTTGGGCAAATTTAAAAAACCCACCCAGATGGAGATCAGAGGGCTCAAAAAGAGGACATATCTGGGAAAACCCATATGTATGGTAAACCTAATCCAGTCTCTCTGTCAAGAGCTTAAGTTACAAAACAGCCATGAAGACTTATCACCTCCCTCCTACTTTTGCTCTTTCCTATGTCAAACTAAAGCACAGTGATAATACAGGAAGCATCAATGATATCTGTTCTTCACCTTTTGTGTGAATACATATTTTCACATCTCTAATGATACTCATCTAGTACTTTTGTATTATTATATTTATTTTAAATTTGTAAGTGTATAGGTGCCTATCCCATATGCTGCTAGCTTTTACATTATTTATCATATCATACAAATGTAATATAACAAGAGACAACAAACTTCCATCCCTCTCTAATAATTAACCTACAGCAAACACTAATTAAAACCACTCCAGGTCTCACCAGTATTAAAATCACCAGAGAAATTAAAAGTAATCTTTGTAAGGAATATTTCAACAGGCTGCTTTAAATACTTGTAAGAGACTTTACTTTAGAATACAAGGCCATATTTGTAGTTTGTATTCCCCTTTTTTAAATTCAAGTGAACATTATGGTATTAAGGAAAAGAATAAGTTCACTTCTCTTCTGATGACATTATAGTCAACAAAAGCAGCAGAGATTCCACCTACAAAGACTTGTTAATGAAGAGAGCTTGGTATGTACCATATTTAATCAAATCCAAGATGGAGAGTCCCCTCCCCTCCCCATCCTATGCCCTTCAACCTACAGGAAAAAAAGCTTTGTCTTGGATTTGAGTACCATATGGTGGTGGAGGCGGGGGGGGGGAGGGTGAGCACCAGTCTG
>NW_017729030.1:20654987-20656490 GCF_001723915.1 Gavialis gangeticus
GGGGGGGGGGAGGGGGGGGCAAAGCCTGAGCTGAGCTACCAGCTGGCACCTGGGGGAAGACTGTGTGGTGGAGAGGAGCACCCAGGGGACACCTACAGTGTGCAGCTTGAAGGGAATGTGCGAGAGCTTGAAGGGACTGCACAGCCTGCCTTCCACCCACTGCTTACTAGGGGTGTGCAAAGTGGGCCCTATTCAATTGAGATATGGCTTTCATCAGGGGCAGAGATTCAATTCATTGATTCAGAACACTGTCCCTGATTTGATTTGGCTGAATCTGAAAATGTGATGTTGCTTAAATGATTTGGACATAGATACAGCTTTAAATGTTTTTTCTACATACCTTGAGGTAGCAGGCATAGCTCATGATTGCTGCAATGCTGGGATGCATAGAGTGTCCCACAGAAGTCCAAGGGGGTGGGCCTCCAGCGCTCTCCCCAGCAGACCTGGAAGTGAACTGTAAGTGCTTCTGGTCCACTTCTGGGTCTGCTGCTGAGTGCACTGGGGAACACCACCCCCCCATGCTTCTGTGGGATACTCCATGTGCCCCAGCATCACAGCACTCATGAGCCCCTGCACCTAGAGGTATGTAGAAAAGCCATTTAAAACTGTCTCTATGTCTGAATCTCTGAATTGATTCAGAGAGATTAAAAGGTCCTCTGATTCAATTCTGATTCGGAGATTTGGCCACCTAATTGGGCTGAATCAAATCAGGGACTGAAGCTTCGCAGAGCCCTACTGCTTACCTCTGGCTCAGACTCCATCCCAAACCTAAGCTGGCCCAGAGCTACTGCCACTACTGAGTGGCTGGGCTGGGGCCAAGGCAACTTGCCTCTCCAGAGCCAGAGCCACCAAAGAAATAAATCTGAGAAGGAGGGGGCAAGTGGCCAGCGCCCAGGCAGCAGTGGGGAAGGTACAGAGAAGGTTTGGCTACCTGCCCCCCAATACTATTTTCCTTGCTGTAGAGGGCAGGATTTAGGGTAAATACAGTATACCATCATTTTGCTAGATTTAATACCTTTTCACATAGCAAAAAAGTGATCAGAAATCTTTACACAGAGGCCAGCACTTCTACAGGCATTTTTTTTTTTTTTTTAAGTGAATCAAGACAAAGAATGGCCTGGCATATTCATGTGTACATGAGAAAGAGGGGGAGAGAGAGAGAGAAAAACTCTTTAGAGATGTCATTAGATCAGAACTGGCTTCCATATAGCTCAATGAATCATCAGTTAATTAGACTATGAGGTGAAAGATCATGTACCTTCAGTTCATTTGAATAAAAGTAAGTTAGCCTTTACTAGCAACCAAAAGGAGAGAAGTGTTAGAAAGTTGTTACACTAAAATTTATAGAAATTTGCCTGGTGTATTATTTACATTTATGAAGCGATTGGTGGCAAGATATCACAATTTATGATGCATTATATCCTATAATATTATAGTACCTTTTTCCCCACTCTCTTTTATGATGACTGAAAACAAATTATATTTTCAGGTAACCCATACCTT
>NW_017729030.1:20661490-20673965 GCF_001723915.1 Gavialis gangeticus
GAGAGAAGTGTTAGAAAGTTGTTACACTAAAATTTATAGAAATTTGCCTGGTGTATTATTTACATTTATGAAGCGATTGGTGGCAAGATATCACAATTTATGATGCATTATATCCTATAATATTATAGTACCTTTTTCCCCACTCTCTTTTATGATGACTGAAAACAAATTATATTTTCAGGTAACCCCTTTTTTATGTAAGCATTAAGTACAATCAAAATTCTAGAACAAAATATGGAGCAAGGTTATTGTTATCACAGTTTATATGTATATATTTTCACCCCCCAATCTTCTCTCTATTGCATATTTTTCTATAACTTCTTTCATATCATCAAGCAGAAAGGGAGAGAGAGAATATCAAAGAAATAACCCTCACCACCCTATTTTCATACAACAAGGGGATCACTGCCTTTACCTTCAGACCTATTAATAGGTTTTCTTACATGCTTGCCTTTCATGCTTCTGTGAGACAAGCCAATAAATATTTAAGGTAAGGATGAAATTCTCAAAGGCAGAAAGCCCAGTTGGCCATCCATGTCCCCTCAAATATCAATGGGAGTTAGATATCGAACTGCCATTTGTACTCAAAAAACCCCATTTGCATAGTGTTATTTTTTTCAATAAGAGCAGAGTCAAGGATTTCTAAAAGTATCAGCCCTGCGTGTCATATGCCTTTAGAATGTGGACAACACAGTTTACCAATTCCATTGAGGATTCCTAAAACCTAATTCTAGTATGGACGTCATGGAATTCTCCCTGTAGTAAATAAATTAATTAAAAAAAACTCATAGCACCAAAAAAAATAAATTAATAAAAAAACCTGATACCACCAAACATGTGTTTTGTACTTAGCAACTTTCAAGTAAAGGTGATACAGAAATATTTTCTCTCTTTTTTAGGGCATAGGTGATGACTGCAAGCATTTTTCGAGAATTTTCTATAAGGGGAAACAGTGTTTATTTTTGCCACGTTTAGGGATAGGGCAGTAATCCTTTAACTAATCTGTGAACTTTTTAATAACTTTTACTGTCTTCTTGCTTCAATCTAGATGTCACCAAAACTAGGTTGGGAATTTTTAACTAAACGTTTTTCCATTGGAAAACGGCGACTCAGTGGAATATATCACTTTTAGTAGAGGGCTTCTACTCATATAGAATGTCAGGTACCCAGCTTCA
Organism: Gavialis gangeticus; assembly: GCF_001723915.1. Classification (NCBI taxonomy): domain Eukaryota; kingdom Metazoa; phylum Chordata; order Crocodylia; family Gavialidae; genus Gavialis; species Gavialis gangeticus. The sequence continues at coordinate 20,662,666 of NW_017729030.1, forward strand.
AACACCCACTTTGCCTGCCTCAGAGGGACGGAAACCTGGGATTGCTAAATTCCAAGCAAATATCTTAAACCCCAGGGTCTGGGCTGTTTTTCTGTTGTATAAATAATTAAACATCCCATAGCCCAGTGATTAAACACCTCACAACGGATGCAACAAATGTCGAGTCAAGCCTCTGGCCTGAATACAGCACTGGAGAGACTTGAACCTGAATTTTCTACCTTCCAGGCAAGTGTCCATAATACTGCACTGTTACCTATTTGGGCATTTTGCAATCTTTTTATAAGGTCCTATTAAGAACATACATTTTTTGGAAATCTTTGTATGGCAAGGTCTAACCAGATGATAGCTACATATGTTGTCATATTGTACATATACACAGTTAGCATACTTGTTTATTTGGACTCCTTTGTGTTTGTGTCCATTCTTTTTATTATATTTTTGTGTAAGTGGAAAGAACAATAACAGTCTTAGAAAGATATTATGATAAATGCTTTTCTCACTGGATATGAAAAGGGCATGTGGAATGCCAGCATAGCCTCATATACCATAGAAAAAGCCATTGCACTACCTCACTCAGAGGACTAGGAGTAAACTAGGGAGTGGGACCTGGATCTACTTCCCTATAAATTCTGTAACTTCAAAATCTGGTGAAATAGATTTGAATGAACTGGGGTTCCTATTTTATTCCATGGTATTGAGTATAGTAGTCACCTTACCTACTCCATTGTTTTTTTGTTTGCCAGGAAAGAGCTTTACTTTCCAAACAGCTTGGTACTTTGTCAGTTTAAAGCCAGGTCTGATTCAGGTGGAAATAATCTCACTCTTGCTGTATAGATTTTATTGTGTAAAGGCTTCCCCCTGCCCCCATAATCATTACCATATGCTCAAATAACAAGCACTTATAAAGAACATGTGGTCAGAAAGGGGCATAATGCTCCAAAGCAGCAGGTATTTTTGTTCCTGATGATAGATGTGAACATGAGATGTGTTTGCCACAAGCCAGCCTTCCAGCAGTAAGTTTTCAGAACTTGACAAGACAGCAAAGAATACTTCCAGAAGCAATTGACCCTCAATGTATGAGGGAGACAAAAAAAACTCATAAAAAACAACATAGTCTTGTTATCGCACTGCAACCTACTCTATTACTGATAGTACTAGTTTGTGCCACAGGCACCCTTGCATCCTATTATATACTAGCTCATTGCTATCAATAGGTATCAAACAGAACAAAATAGTTAAAAAGGAAAGAAACTGGAGGGAGAAAAATTATAAACCTCACAAACATCAGACTGAGTGAAACATAGTTACTCTAATATAATACAAAATGGCACACTATTACCTAGTGGAACTTACTTCTCATACTGAGGTGTAGAAGTCATGGGCACCACCATTTATCATAGCACAATCTGCCAGACTCACAGCACGTTGTGTTTTCCTTCATAGTAATTAACAGAGGCATGCATCTTGCTAAAATGTTTGCAATGTGGTCTTTTATTATTTACAATTTTCTTGCCTTTGGACATATTGCTTAAATAAATATCTAAGCCTGATGCACCTTTTACCACCATTTGTAAACTGTTACAAAGAGAAATTGCTTTCTTTCTCTGCTAATTGTTGAGACCATATGTTACCAGGGGCAAAATGGGTATTGAATAAGATTTTACATTGCATCCAAAGTGAAGAATGTATTTTAGACACTAAGCCCTGGATCTCAGCCCTGAAATCCTATTTTACACTCATTTCTTTGGCTTTGGAAAGACATTAAGACAGCCTGTAGCTTACTAGCAATAAAATATTGACATTGACAATCCTAGTTTAAGCAGATGTTCTGCAGATGCAGAAGAAGATTTAGAATGTGTTCTGGACAAGCAGCCTGAAAATTACTCTCTCACAGATGAATAAGCATCATTACAAAACACGCTGTTGCAAGCCTTGTATTTCTGTATAACAGATAATCAAAAACCATCTGTCCATTGTAGTAATTTGCCAAGAACCCAGTCTAGCATAACATTTCACTTTTCTGTATTTAAAAAAAATCAGTAATAAACAATATTTCTGAATTGTTTTCATTCCATCTGTAATCACTGGAATGAAATCTTCATTGTATACCTCTACCAAGGTCAGTGATGTAAGTAACAAATAGATTAGAAATTTAAAATAGACTGTGCTTCTCTTTTAATTTAGCTTGGAAAAACAGAGGTTTGGATTAAAATGAATATTAATCTTTTTGGGGGACTTCCTTTATTTAACTATTGCATTCAAATGAAAAGGCAAACATAAAGAAGTGTTATTTTGGAAAATATTTTTGAGGTAACTTACAAAAGGCATGGACATTAGTTAAGGTTTTGAATGAACTGGTTTTTAAACAAAAGGATCTAGTTCTGAACTTAAATTTTCAGATCATGCTGCTTTAGGTCTAATAACTTCCTCACATGCATGTTTTATAACTGCAGATTTTCATCCTCTCATAAACAAAATAATACCTTTTTGCAATGGGTCAACATTGCCCTCACTAGGTATTGTTCATGAATGCTAAGGACAACAAAAATTAGACAAAGTAAAAAAAAAAAAAATCAGACTGCTTCTGCAATCTTCATTCACCTGCTTGTGATTACCTTTCATTACCTAATTATAAACTTTTTAAGTCTCTAGGACCAATGCCTCATTCACAAAAACAGTACTTAATGAATTAGACAGGAATTTGGGGGAGGAGGGGGGGTGTTTGTTTTTTTACAAAAGAACAGGATGTTCACTTGTGTTTATTAGACCGGAACTCAGGAGACCAAAGGTTTATTTCTTGTTTTCTCACAAATTCTTTATATAATGTGCTTTCTTATCAGGGGTCTTTGGGGTCAACTGCTTTCTTTTCAGGGGTCTTTTGGAATTTCCACCATAATCCTTAACCCGCACAATACCATCCCATCTCCACAGAAAAGGCTGGGGCACTTAGAAAGGCAAAATTAAAATGGTGGAGAATACTGAAGTGAAGGGTAGCTATACTCAAAAAAATTACAGAAATGTAGGGCAAGAAGGGCTCTCAGGAGGTCATCTAGCCCAACACCCTGTTGACTAAACCATCTCAATCAAGTGTCTGTCTAATTTATTGCAAACAAAACTGAGCAAGCAACCTTCTCACCCAGCTATGAGGCTCAATACCTGAAAACCATCAAGAAAATCCTAACTTGTCATAGATAAAGCAGGGGAAGAAGGGCACTGCAATGTCCCGCCTTTGCAGGGAAAGAAAGCAGTTTGTTAAATTACACTCAAGAAATCCACTCAGACCACACTCCACGCTACAGAGGAAGGCAAAATGATGAAGTTGTATGCCTCTGGATAGCAGGGAGGTTGGGTATGGTTGATTTCCTTAAACATTTATTGCCTTGCTTTTTAGAGTTTACGTTTGTGTTCAAGCATTCTATACATAGACAAGAGTTAAATAACACTCAATGTCCCACATTTACTCAAGTATAAGACATTTATTTCCATATATAGACTATAATTATAGGGGGTGCTATAGATTAGATTGGATTGTATATATGGACAAATTATAAATTTGTTAAAATTTTCCAGATAAAGAATCTAATTATTGGAGATTTGTCTTGAATTTCCTCCTCCTCACCCCCCACCCAACTGTTACATTACATTAGGAAAAGTAAATCTGGGGTGTCAGATAGCCCCCTTGCCCTCTCCCCGCCCCCCCACCAACACCTTCCCTCTTCATCCCTTTCCCCTCCCACTTACTGTCATACCCTACTCTTCCTGAGCACATGGAAGAGAGGGACAAACTTGAAAAAGAATGAACTTTGAAATAAACATACCTGTAGTAATTTAGTTCATTCAGAATTGATGCATTTTACCTTTTCTGAAAGAGATGCAAATTTTAGCACAGGTACTCCATAAACACACTTTTAAGCAGTACTTTTGCACCTATTTATATTTAGTACAAGCTATGTATGATGTTAGTCCAAAAGCCAAAAAGCTCATGATCTACCATGCAGCTTATTGGGCACGGCCTCATTTCAAGCTATGGTGACCCCATAGCTCAGCACTACTGGGTATGTGTGTGTACTCCATATCCCTCCCCCGTACCCCAAAGGATCCATGAATTGAACCTGGTGTCCTTGTCACAAGTCCTGGGATCCTCTTAAAATGTATATACAAATAAGGTGAAAGGCAGTTTGGCCCAGCTCCCCCTCATGGAGGGCAGGGGCACACTAATTATTTGCTCCAGACTGAGAGAGAAGGTGACAGAGGGACTCTGGTTAAAGTCTTTGGGGCCCTATTTGGTCAAGGTTGCCAGATATTTAAGACTCATGAAGAAACAGGAATCATTGAAAATGATAAAGAAAGGCACAGTTCAGCTGTGGAAGTGAGGAAGAAGTCAAAATGTATTCAATATAGTGGCTCACCGTGACTTGAAAAGGAGCTGGCACTGAGGGGGAACTGTGCACAATGAGTACTATCAGCTCTCTTATTCAGATGGGTTGCACTAACCTATGGTAGGTTCCTATTAGTATGTTTGCCCAATATGGGCTGTGTGTTTTATAGTCATACTCAAGTGTTGGCTGCATTTAATCAGTTTCATAATTGGTTTCCATTACTGAGTACATTCTGCTCAGTTTAATGATAGACAATATATTTAATGAGGTTTCTTTGTATATATAATAAAAATATAAGATGAGGAACTTTTCCTCCCCATGCTGATTAGGGGGAAAAACCTTATCTTACGTTTCAGTAAATATGGTAATTCCTTTTGCAGCAACAACCTGAATTATAGATCTGGATATAAGGAATAGAACAGGGACTGCACACCCCCATGTTAAGACAACTGATAAGTGGGTAAGGGGAAGTAGCCCTGAGTGCACTTACTCAGCTTTGTGAACAGCTAATAGAGCTGGCTGGACCTAATGGTTGGGAGAGCATGCCATGTATTTCATAGGACTAATATGGCAGCATGCACTACACAGGGCATCCCTGGGGCACAGTGATTTTCTTGGATTTCTCCTAGGATTGTGCTACCACATGCTGCTTCATAGCAAGAAAAAATGTATTTCCATTGTTTTATTGACTGCCATTGGGAAGAACAGTTATGGTGAAAGGCTGGCTTGTTGGAAAGCAGTGACGATGTTGCTACTGATTAAATAGAGTCAAGTTTTCACCTGTAAACTTATGTAGATAGATACTTATACATGAGTGGTTAAAATAAGAACCAATCAGGTTGTGTGCATTATTTATCATCTAAAGTCTTTTCTAAGGCTCAGTCTATTACAACATAATAGAAAGCAAGCTAAATTGTTATTTATTTCCTGTTCATGGGAGTGAGAAATTTTAAAACTAGAGAAATATCAAAAAAAGAACAGAGTCCCTCAAATTATATGGCACTGTATCTGCTGCTTGTACATATTGTGAACTCAGACCCAGCAAACATATTATATATGCTTAACTCCATGTAGGCATACAGTCTCATTGGCTGTCAATGTGTGTAAAGTATAGCAGTTGCATAAATGTCAACTACACCTGTGTCACTATTATTAATTAACTCATGTTTTAAGAAATCACTGAAATCTTCAGTGCTTCCCTTGTGCTCCATCTTAGCTACTTCTATTTGACAAAAATCAGTTACGTGTTTCCAGTCCTTTTTTGTCATTAAAGTCTCTCTTTGCAAGTAGGTTATCATACTTCATTGCTGCAAAGAATCCATGGTACATAAATTAAAAGATGTCATGTGCATTTCAGCTCTGATCAAGCCATAGGAATTATGAATTCGAGGTGCCTGGAATGTTACAGAGTTTCCAAATGTGCGGATAACTTAGTTACAAATACAGTTGAATAGCCCTCCACTGAGATGCTGCACACTCCCACCCTTCCCCCTCAAACTTCACACTCCCACCACACCAGTCTTGCCTGACCCCACTCCCTTCCAGTGTTGGTAACCCAGTCATAGGCAGAGGCTAGGGTTTTCAGGTGCCCCTCCTCACCTTTCACTGAGGTCGTAACTGGACTGGCATTTCTGGGGGATTATTCTGTTACAAACTGCCCCACCAGACCACCCATCCCCAGCAGGGTACAGTTTTAGGTCAAACTCAGGACCAGGACCAGGACCCTCTAAACCATCTCCATAAACTCCTGCCCTTACTTCCAAGATGTTCCAGCAACAGCTCAGCCCTGCGCCTCCCCACCCCCCACAAGGGGCTGGGTTAAAGTGGAGGCTGCTCCATCCCCTCAGCCAATCCCAGGGATCTCCTAGGGTCATGTGCTAGCCTTAATGAGACTAGCACCCATCTGCTGGCTGCTACACTGCCAACTAGAACCTTAAGGTGGCAGGCACTGCAGGTGCCCTGCCACAATTTGATTATATTATTTTTCATATAATAAAGCCATCTAGTTATTTTTTGCTTTCATTTATTTTAATTTTTTTTTATTAGGTTGTCATTTTGACAGTATCCTAACTTTCAAAGCAGATCTACCTTTAGCTTTTAAAACTGTGATTATACAGTCTTAAATGACTCATAGCAATGTAGAGGGATAACCCTCTTCTTAGCCTCACTGGAGAGCTAGGATCTCTAAATTCTAGTCTCCCTCTTCTTAAAACTTGAAGAATTTTGTAATATTTTCTTCCATAATAATTTCCCATTTTAGATAGAATAAATGTGTATGCAACTGTAAACGAAGGTGCATGGAAGTGCTTTTCAGAACAGTGGGTATTTTTACATATGCAAGTGCCACAGTGCTGGGAGCTTTGAAAAACGCCTGGCAATGCATCTCTTGCAGTTGTATGAGCAGTGAAATGCATGTCAACATGCAGAAAATGTTGCTTTTGAACTAAAGCACATAGATGGTGATTTAGTTCAAAAGTGCACCACAGCCATTTTCTCCATGCTGACACAGATTTCACCACTTATACAACTGCAAGCAAAGCAGTGAAGTGTGCATCAACTCATGTGCAGAGCAGATTAGATTAACTGAGTCTGCTCTGATGCGCTGAATCTCCGGCACATCCAAGAACAAAAATGTATGTGTATAAATGCCCAGTATGTCTATCTATGGCTGCTGAAAGACAGCAGAGGTAAAGACAATGTAGGCATAGCCTTATTAGATTAGAGACCTAGGAAGCAAGATTTACAAGAAAAGGCTGAAAGAACTAGGGTCCAAAGAAGAGAAAACTGAAGAAGGATTTGATAACAGTCTTCAAATACTTAAAGGGCAATTTGAGAGAGGATGAAGATGAGCTTTTCTCTGTGGGTGTAGTTGACAGGACTAAGAGAAATGTCTTCAAGCTGCAGCAGATGAAATTTAGGTTGCATATAAGTGTGATAGGGAGCCAAAAGCCCCCATCATTTTAAGTAGACAGTGCAACAGACCACGTCTGCTGCATTGGGCTGCAACAGAGGAGCACAGACTGGCCATAGACAAAGCCCTTGTGTGTGGCTAGGGAGCCATAACAGTACAAGGGGTGGGGCTTAGAGTCATATAAACCCAAGGCCTGAGACAGGGCAAGCAGTTGGCTCTGCATACTGCAGGAAACAGATCTCCAGGGAGAGAGGGGATGAAAGGTACAGCCTGGCAAGCACCCAAGCCACCCATGACACCTGGGCACAAAGAGATATGGCTTGCAAGGTGGCATAAACCTAGGGTGACCACTCATCCCTAATTGGGTAGGACAGTCCTGGAATGGGAACATTAAGTCCTGGTCTTGGGCTGCAAGAGTCCAGGACAGCATTTGTCTTGGATTTCCAGTATTGTGCAGGGATCTGGGTTTCCCTTTGCAGGATGCCAAAGTTCCAGCCTTCAAGGGACAGATTGGGGCTGCCAGGAGTAGACACTATATGCATATGCACTCATGCATGAGTATCCAGGAGAGCAGCTTCCTGCATGCAAGTATATCGGGGGGAGGGAGGAGCTATGGGGGGTAAGTAGGAGGGGAAGATTGAGGCTCCCATGGTGAGAGAGGGAGTAGGGCAGGGGCTGGGGGTGCTGTTCAGCCAGGGCAGTGCATGGGGCTCAGGGCCAGGGCATGAAATGAGATGGAGCCAAGGGTAGCTTGTAAAGGAGAGGGCAGCTCCCCACTGCTGTGCACACCCCCCAAGGGGCATGGGGGAGCATGTGTCCCTGGATTTGTGCACAAGATGGGGGCAGATGCAGGCTTCCCACTGTGGCCTCAGGGATCCCTCCCTTGCTGCCCTGCTCTTCCCCTCCCACCCTGGGTCCCTATGCTGGGTCTGCCACCATGGCAAGGCACGTCCTGCCTGCGTGGCAGCAGCAGGGGCAGTAGCAGCATGGAGTTGTGCCCCGTGCTGCTGTTTGGTAAGCAGAGGGTGCACAGCCAGTACAAGGCTCCCAAGGGAAAAGCAGCAGGGTGGGGAGCCCTGAGTCCGCAGCAAGCCGCCCATATCCACCACTACTCTGCTTGGTTCTGTTCCAGCTATGTGGCTGGAAGAGGAGGAGGAGGGGTAGGGTGGGACATGGGCATGTCTCCCACCTTTTCATTTTGAAAAGATGGTCACCCTACATAAACCCAGGGTGGGGGAGAGTTTTTTGTTGAAAGTAGTCGCCTGTATTTGTGTTGTGCTTAAGTTGATACTAGAGGAATGGCTTGTGGCTATGGGGGTGGCATGGAGGCCACAGGGGACCTGAGATGCATCCTGTAGAGCCCTGTATGGGTCAAGAACCATAATAGGGATGGGTAACACGAGAAAAGCCTGTTCTGTTTCAGGGACCCAGGGAGCTGGGTGCTGTTTAATGAGGCTAGCTTGAGTGGGGGAACCCAGGGGACTGGGGAAAAAAAAAAAGGTAGCCATGTCTGGGTCTGGGAGCTCTGGGGCTGAAGAGCCCAAAATGGGAGAGACCGGGACCAGGGCCCAATAGCTTAGGAGTGGTGAGACAGGTTTGGGGCCAGAAACCAAGGCCCAGGGCAATGGACCATAGTTGAGAGAAAAAACAGCCAGAGAAAAGCGGTTGAAGCTAGGAAGGCTGAAACCCCAAAGTTTTGAGACCTGAGGGGCCCCAAGTGCTGTGGTAGGGCTGTTCCCCCACCCCCAGTGTGATCAGTTACCACTTGAAAGGCATAGACATAGCTACAAGGGGGTGACTGGGCCATGGGTGGGCCACACTTTAGTGCCCTAGGAGGCAACACTGAGACTGACTGTTTAAGGATGTGGGGCTGACTTTAGGACCCTGGGGAAGCTTTCTTATACTCCATAAGAAACATCAAGGTGTGGTAGGTGAGGTTAAAGAGGGATGGTACCCCACAGAGTCAGAGTGGGGCAGGAGTCACTAGGTGACCAGGGGACATCAAAGTCACCCTTGGGGCCAGGTCTCTGCTACAGTTAGGAGGAAAAATTCTGACTACTGGTATGAGGCTGGTAAAGTACCGGAACAGGCTACCGACAGAAGTTGTGGCATCTCCATCCCTGAAAATTTTCAAGGGCAAGTTAAACAGACACTTGGCTAAGTCTGTGTAGTCAGGGATGATTCTGCCCTGAACAGGAGACTGGACCTATGACCTTCTAGCCCTACTTTGTATGCTGCCCTGGCCATAATATCATAGGAAGCTGATTAGAGCTAATAAAAAATAAAATAAAGAGATGGTTATGTAATTTTGACTTTCCTTTAAAATGGATGTTTTAATAGACATTTCAAAATATTTTTAAATGTCTCAGGAAAATACTGTTTGTTATGAAGCTGTTAAACTCTTATACAAATCTCCCCCTCAGTCTTCTCTTCTGCAGACTAAGTAACCACAGTGCCCTCAGCAGTCATATGCTCCAGCCCCCAAACCAATTTCATTGCTCTCTGCTGGACTCTCTCCAATTTGTCCACATCCAGACACAGTACTCTAGGTGTGGCCTCACAGGTGCAGAGTTGAGGGAAGTAATTCTTCCACTTTATCTGCTGACAACACTGCTACTAATACAGTTCAGTATGCTGTTATCCTTCTTGGCAACAAGGGCACACTGCTGACTCATAACCATCTTATTATCCACTGTAACTCCCAGGTCCTTTTCAGCAAAACTCCTGCTTAGCCAATCAGTTCCCAGGCTATAGTGGTGCAAGGGATTCTTCCATGCTAAATGCAGGACTTTGCACTTGTCCTTGTTGAACCTCAAGAGATTTTTGGCCCGATCCTCCATTTTCTCTAGGACACAGAATCAGGGGTGAGAAATTATTTTGGTGAGCTATCAAGGGCCACAGAAGTAGCCCTACCCCTAGACACGTGCCCCATCCCCTGGTCACCATCTTGGGACTGGAAGTCCCACCCCTAACACCTGACCTTTACCATCAGAAGTCCCTCCCTTTGCCCCCAGAAGTACTCCTTTTGGGAGGGGAGGGTTGCCATCTTGGTACCAGAAAAAGAAGATCATACACTAGAAGTCAAACATCTACTATAACATATTTTAGTTTTATTTTTAAAAAATTGTCATGATTTGCATTTGTGTAGTGTATATAGAGATAACTGCATAATAGCTCAAAATAAATTCTTATTTTGTATATCATGTGTGGGAGGATGTTTGGGGTGCAAGTGGGGGGGTATGCATCTGTGGCAGGGTTGTGGGGGTAGGGTATGTTTGTGGGGTGAGGGGGGATGGGGTGTTTGGGGACCCCCAACACTCCCCTTCATGGTGCATAGCCCCTGCCAGATGTGGTAGCAGCAGGAGGCAGGGGTCCTCAGGGCACATTTTGGTGCTGCCGCCTGCCTGTAGGGCCTCAGGTAGTGCAGCAAGGAGCATAGCCAGGCCAGTCCACCTTACTGGGGGAGGGGTAGGTAGCCAGCTCCCCTGTGTGGAAGTTTCCCCTGGTAGCACAGAGTGCCTGGAGCTGCATGTGCACCAAGGAAGCCCTATATGATAGAGGCAGGGTGGCCTTGCTGTATGTGTTCTTTGCCACCATGAGCAGTGCTGGTCCGAGCTGCATGCTGCTGGGCAGCAGCACCTGTGTAGGCCACTAGTGCCTGCCACCGCTGGCAGGGGCTTTTGCCATAGGAAAGGAATATGGGGTCTTCACACTCTTTCCACCCTTCCCTCACACCCACACCATGCCCATCCAAGCTCCATTCCCTCACCTACCCCTTAGGTGTGGGCTCTATATTCCCACCAAATTGCAGCTTCCCTTCCCCCCACCCCTACCACTATCTACCTGCTGCAGCACTTGCTCCAGGCAGGAGGTAGGGAAGGCAAAACTACTGGATGCTGGAGAAGCTGAGAAGGTCCCCTGGTGGCAGCAGCGGTAGCAACTGCAGCCCTGCCCAGAAACTGCATGTTGGCTGGGTGGGCCTTTCTGCACATGAGGGTGGGAATGAGATG
>NW_017729030.1:20678965-20685167 GCF_001723915.1 Gavialis gangeticus
CCAGGTCCTTTTCAGCAAAACTCCTGCTTAGCCAATCAGTTCCCAGGCTATAGTGGTGCAAGGGATTCTTCCATGCTAAATGCAGGACTTTGCACTTGTCCTTGTTGAACCTCAAGAGATTTTTGGCCCGATCCTCCATTTTCTCTAGGACACAGAATCAGGGGTGAGAAATTATTTTGGTGAGCTATCAAGGGCCACAGAAGTAGCCCTACCCCTAGACACGTGCCCCATCCCCTGGTCACCATCTTGGGACTGGAAGTCCCACCCCTAACACCTGACCTTTACCATCAGAAGTCCCTCCCTTTGCCCCCAGAAGTACTCCTTTTGGGAGGGGAGGGTTGCCATCTTGGTACCAGAAAAAGAAGATCATACACTAGAAGTCAAACATCTACTATAACATATTTTAGTTTTATTTTTAAAAAATTGTCATGATTTGCATTTGTGTAGTGTATATAGAGATAACTGCATAATAGCTCAAAATAAATTCTTATTTTGTATATCATGTGTGGGAGGATGTTTGGGGTGCAAGTGGGGGGGTATGCATCTGTGGCAGGGTTGTGGGGGTAGGGTATGTTTGTGGGGTGAGGGGGGATGGGGTGTTTGGGGACCCCCAACACTCCCCTTCATGGTGCATAGCCCCTGCCAGATGTGGTAGCAGCAGGAGGCAGGGGTCCTCAGGGCACATTTTGGTGCTGCCGCCTGCCTGTAGGGCCTCAGGTAGTGCAGCAAGGAGCATAGCCAGGCCAGTCCACCTTACTGGGGGAGGGGTAGGTAGCCAGCTCCCCTGTGTGGAAGTTTCCCCTGGTAGCACAGAGTGCCTGGAGCTGCATGTGCACCAAGGAAGCCCTATATGATAGAGGCAGGGTGGCCTTGCTGTATGTGTTCTTTGCCACCATGAGCAGTGCTGGTCCGAGCTGCATGCTGCTGGGCAGCAGCACCTGTGTAGGCCACTAGTGCCTGCCACCGCTGGCAGGGGCTTTTGCCATAGGAAAGGAATATGGGGTCTTCACACTCTTTCCACCCTTCCCTCACACCCACACCATGCCCATCCAAGCTCCATTCCCTCACCTACCCCTTAGGTGTGGGCTCTATATTCCCACCAAATTGCAGCTTCCCTTCCCCCCACCCCTACCACTATCTACCTGCTGCAGCACTTGCTCCAGGCAGGAGGTAGGGAAGGCAAAACTACTGGATGCTGGAGAAGCTGAGAAGGTCCCCTGGTGGCAGCAGCGGTAGCAACTGCAGCCCTGCCCAGAAACTGCATGTTGGCTGGGTGGGCCTTTCTGCACATGAGGGTGGGAATGAGATGCACAGTTTGGGTGGGGTTAGACACTACCTATGGGCCAAAGAAAGTTGCCTGGCAGGTCATATTTGGCCCATGGGCCATGTTTAGCCCTCCTCTAATCAAAATCCTAGCCTGACCCACCAGTGTATCTACTACAATCGCCCAGATTGGTGTCATCTGAAAACCTGCTCAGGGTACAATCCATCCCATCTTTCAGATTGTTAATAAAGTTGGTGAACAGAACTGGGCCCAGGACCAGCCCCTGGGGCACTCCACTTGACACTGGCTGATGACTAGACATTGAGCCATTGATTACTACCTGTTGAGCCCAACAATCCAGCCAGCTTTCCATCCACCATTCCTCAAACCCACACTTTCTCTACTGGTCTCTCATATCTTTCTTGCAACGAGTCTCAGAAGCCTAGCTGAAGTCAAGGTATATCATTTCTACTGCTTTTTCTGCAGCCACAGAACCTGTTATCTCATCATAGAAGGCAATCAAATTGGCCAGACATGGACTTGCCTTGGATGAATTCATGCTGACTGTTTCTAAGCACCTACTTCTCCTTGAAATCCTTAGAACTGGACTGTTTTAGGACGTACTCCATGATTTTTCCAAGGACTGAGGTGAGGCTGACTAGTCTGTAGTTCCCTGGATCTTCTTTCTTCCCTTCCTTAAATATGAGTGCCATATTTGCCCCTTTTCCAGTTATCCAAGACCTCTCCCAATCACCATAATTTTTCTAAGATGATGGCCAGTGGCCTTCAAACACATCAGCCAACCCCCTTAGATGCATTGCATCCAGTTCCATGGACTTGTACACATCTAACTTTTCTAAATAGTTCCTAACCTGTTCTTTTATGACTATTGGCTGCTCAACTTCTCCACAAACTGTGCTGCCCAGTGCAGTAGGCCTTTACATGCAAGGTCTGCTCCCAGGCATGGTAAAGAGAGGTATTGAGTACTTCAGCCTTTTCCTCCTCATTTGTCACTAGGTTGCATCCTTCATTCAGTAAGGGACCCACACGTTCCTTATGAGGGGAAGCAGACTGGCATGAGAGGCCAGACAGGCAGGAATAGGCAACACTTTCCTCTGGTGCATGCAGAAGCTGACCCGGGAAGGACCAGCTGCCAAGGTTTTGTAGCACCTGCTTCTTCAGAATTGTAGGGAAGAATACAGGTGATGGCATTTCAGGCCCAGAAGAAGGGCCAAGTGGGGCATAGAGTCTGCAGAGTATGGCGATAGGAACTGGAAGTAGCTGGAACCAGTAATCTCTTACAGAGGACAGTGGAGAGGGACAAAGGACTCCAGAGCAAAGGGATCAGAAGAGAGTCCTAGCAGGGCTAAGACAGCTGGCCTTTTCCAACAGATTTTCTTTGATCCTTTTCCCTTTCTGGACTGTGTTAAAAAGGGGAAATAGGAAGAGGGATGATCAAGAGAATGAATATTTATTAATTGGGCAGTTAACACCAGGAGGAAAAATGGATTTGAGTTTAGCTCAGCATGGGACCGATTCTCTGAGAATCGGTTAGTAAAAATGATAGGACCAGATGAAAGGTCAAATTAATTTCATGTTCACCATTTTCTGACATGCAGGGCAGATTGTTCAGCTCATTCTTGTGTGGAAAATTTATATCTGCCTTTTTTAATGACTTTGACTGGGCTGATTGAAAGTTAAGTGACTGTTGTTACAAGAGTCAGAGACAAGCCGTCTGTGGTTCTGGTTTGCAAATTGAACTGTGGCCAAGTTAAGCTCTAATCCTAATGGACTTCCAACAGCTTACTGACATCAGAAACCTTAAGACATAGAAAATCTCCATCAGTTTGGACATAAGGGGGGGGGGTAAAGGGAAGAGGAGCCCCACAAAGAGGATGTACCAGGGTGATCAGAGAGGGTTAATACCTAGCCTGTTAACCGCCCAATACATATTTCAGAAACGTCAAGGCATGGCAGGCATCACCAGCTAAGTATTTGCAGAATCCCCACTTCAAATCTCCTTATGGCCTGAGGCTTTTAAAGGGTGAGCCATTGGGAACCACAGCCATATACAATTCCTTCTTCATACCCTGACCTCTCGTTGGCTAACATACCTCTTAGAAACCCTTGTTACCCTTCACAACTGGATTTACAGCTAGCCTTTCACCTCTTTGACTCATCCCTGCATGCCCAAGCAATTATCTTATAGTCTTTCCAAGCTGTTTGTCCAAGTTTCTGCTTCTTGTAAGCTTCCTTTTTGTGTTTAAACTTACCAAAGAGTTCTCTGCTAAGCCTAGCTGGTTGCTTGCCACATTTGCTATTTTTCCTGTACATCACCTACTTGGTTTCTCCAACACTTGCACTAGGGAGTGGTCTCCAAAGTTTTACAAAGACTTCCTGGATTGCCTGTGCACTATTGTATTGCCCTCCCCCCCCCCAAAAAAAAAGAGGCTAGGGTGACTAAAATCCCTCCAGGGCCTGTGATCTGGAAACTTCTGCTAGCTGTTTGAAGAAAGCCTCATCTACCTCATCTGGTGGTCTATACCAGACACCCAACATGACATCCTCTTGATGATAACCCAGAGACTTTCAACAGGCCTCTCTACTTTCATGCTGGAGCTCTGAGTAAATCATACAGATCTTTTATATACAGGCAAACTCCTCCTCTTCCTATTCCTTCTGAAGAATTTATAACCATCTAGGATAGTGCTCCAGTCATGTGAGCTACCCTAATAAGTCTCTGTAACTCCACTAACATCATAGTTCCTCGACTGTGCCTTACAACTCTTCTTGTTAGCTTCCCAGTCTCCACATGTTTGTGTACAGACACCCGAGATGACTAGCTAATTGCCCTGGTGAACCTTGTTTAAAAAGTTCTCATCACTAGGTTAGTGAGCCTGTCTACAAAGATGCTTTTCCTTGCTCTTCACCAGGGGGATCCCATCACTTCCTAGCAATCTTTCTTCATAGATTCCTAGAGTCTGAAGGGACCTAGTAGATCATCAGGTCCGACCCCCTGCACCAGGCAGGAAAGAGCGCTGGGGTTAAGTAACCCCAGACAGATGCCCATCTAGTCTCCTCTTAAACACCTCAAAAAAAGGTAGGGGATAGAGCCTTGGGGGACATCACTACCCATATCCCTCTAGGGAGAAAACTGACCCATCCACCACCACTCTCTGGGTACATCCCATAAGCCAGTTTCTCACCCACCTTACTGTGAGAAAGATCTACATTGCAGCTACTCTGTTTATGCATAAGAATTGGGTGCAACACTGTCAAAAGCCTTTTTAAAATCCAGGTAAATAATATCTACTTCCTCTCCTGCATTTAAGCACCTTGTGACCTGATCATAAGAAGAGACCAGGTTAGCAGGCAGATCCTGCCTGACTATAAACCCATGCTGGTTGCCCCTCACCATTGTGCTACCCACTGGCCCCCTGCAAAAGTGATCCTTAATGATTTTTTTCTAAAGTCTTGCTAAGAATAGAAGCAAGGCTGACTGGTCTATAATTTCCCAGGTCCTCCTTCCTCCCCTTTTTGAAGATAGGGACCATTCCCAGTCCTCTGGGACCTGTCCCAACTGCCACGAGTACTCAAACAGCTTTGCCAGTGGTTCTGCTATGTCATCAGCCAATTCCTTTAGTACCCTTGGGTGAAGATCATCAGGGCCTGCCAACTTAAATACATCCAACCCTTCCAAGTGCCCCCTTCACTAGGTCAGTGATAACTGTTGGTAGATTAGTACTACTCTCACTCCAGACTATAGAGTCATTGGAAGGTGCATTTGTATGTGTCCAGGAACAGAGGCAGAGAAATTATTTAAGAGCTCCACTTTTTCCATCCTATCAGTTAAGGCTGCTACAGAATGGATTAGGACAACTCCTATGTTACCCTGTGCCTTCTTTCTGCTTCCTATGTACTTAAAGAAGGACTTCTTGTTATCCTTAATCTTTGTTGCCAACTTGAGTTCTGCATCTCCTTTGGCCTTTCTTACTGCTTCCCTGCAAGTAACAGGTATACTGCTTCCCTGCAAGCCAAACAGGTATACTGCTTCTTGGTGACTGCCCCCTCCTCCCACATCCTGTAGGCCTCTTTTTTCTTCTGAAGACTCCCCTGGATTTCCCTGCTCAGCAAAGAAAGTTGTCCCTTTTGCCACCCTGCTTGTGTACTGGGATGGTGTCCCTCTGTGCCCACAGGATCAGTCCCTTGGGTCTCCAAGAAGCATAGGAGTTCCTTATCTCACAGATGTGATTACCCCTCTCACCCACCCTAACCAATCTCCTGAGCTCACTGAATCTGGCTTCCTGGAAGTCTAGCACTAATAGAACAACATCCCAAGGAACAACATCCCGTGGTCAGAGAAGCTTGCTGGCAGCACCACCTGCACAGCCATGATGTGTCACTCCTGCCAGGACCCTTTCCTCTCGACCGAAAGGAAGAAGAGAACATGATCTGTGCCCCCACCCCCTTCACCTTTCCATCCAGAGCCCTGCAGTCACTTGTGATCCATTCAGGGTCACCTTTGGCAGTATCACTGCTCATCACACAGATGAGCAGCATGGGGTAATAGAGGGTCAGACAAGTCTCACCAACCCTGTGATATCTTGGATCCAGGCAAGCAGCGAATCTCCTGGGATGACAGGTCAGGCCAGCAGATGAATCCCTCAAAGAAGAGAGTCTCCAAGCACCACCACCCATTGCTTCCTCTGTGACAGTGTTCAGTCCTCCCCACCTTAGGGATTCCTGGCCTGGCCTCCTCCACCAATAGAATTTACTCCTCCTCTCTTGCTAGCACTCCATATCTATTCTCCAAGCAAACCACTGCACATGAGAGTAACAGCTTTTTTTTGCGCCAGCATTCGCGTAAGGCGGGCGCGAGGTAGCTGCACAGGGTGGTTCCTCCAGGGAGTAAGGCAGCAGGCGCACCTCTGCAGTCAT
>NW_017729030.1:20685178-20689622 GCF_001723915.1 Gavialis gangeticus
ACTAGGTCCCTTCCAACCCTTAATCTATGAAACTATGAAGATACAGACTTCCATCTTCCTGAGAGTCCATGTCCTCTTCCTTCTTCCACAGTCCTATAGGTTTCCTTCAGCATTGAATGTATGAAGTCCTCATGGCAGAGAATGCTTTAGAGCCTCTCTACCTCTCTTCTATCCAAGGGACACCAACAGAAGGCACTGCTCACATTTCAGGCACACCCCACCTGGCTGACACAAAGCAGCCTGCAAGCTGCAGTCTGCACAGCACCAAGCCAGAACCTGGGTGGAAACCTCAGCCATGTGTGGTGCTGCCTGGACAGACACCTCACAGGTGAAAGCAGAGGAAGAGCTGGAAGGAGTAGTGGCTCTGAGACTGCAACTTCTTCCATCCATGCCTCTGGGTCTTCTAACCTGGTGCCTCTCATTTCTTGCCTCTTTCCAAACAGACCTCCCCTAGCAGACTCCTCTGTAGCTGGACTGTTTGCTGTTCCTTGATTTGAAGGGCTCCCTTTTCCCTACAGCTTCTTTCCTCTCAGAGCTTAGAGTGAAGGAATGTGTAAGTTTCCAAGCAAACTCCCTAGAAAACTCCCCCTCATTCTGGCCTCTAGTTAAACAAAAGACTTAAGTC
The DNA here is from genome assembly GCF_001723915.1 of Gavialis gangeticus. NCBI lineage: Eukaryota > Metazoa > Chordata > Crocodylia > Gavialidae > Gavialis > Gavialis gangeticus. The sequence continues at coordinate 20,685,804 of NW_017729030.1, forward strand.
TTGATCTAGCTCCTAAGTTTTAGTTACTAGAGCAGAATTATGCATGTTATTCAGTCTTAATTACATATAAAAAATAATCTTACTTTCAGATTCCCCTTCAAAGAGGAGGGCAACAAACTGACATGTAAACTGCTTGCAAAGTGTCCTGTTTGCTGCTCCCCTGGTCACTCAGACTGCTTTCCTAGGTCTGGACTGGCTTGACCCCTTTGTTACATCCAGACAACAATCAGTAATCCACCCACCCAGCTGCTAACAGCACACACCCAAACACAAACCCACCAAACAGCCCTTAGCAAGCTAAGCACCCAGGAAGTCCCAGCTCATTTACCTTTCCAGACCAGGATCTGGTGCTTAGCTCTTCTTCCCCCTCTTACTCCCAGGAAATTACTTGCTTTGACTGGCTCCTTATATACCTCTCATAGGCCTGGCTTGGCTAGGCCCCTTTGTCACACCCAGACAGAAATCAATCAGCAATCAGTCCCTTCAGCTGCTCAGAGCACACACCCAAGCACACAAACCCGCCAAACAGCCCTCAGCAAGCTAAGAATACAGGCAACCAACCAATAGGACCAACCACAAAAATTAGGGGTCAGAAAATGAGGACATACTAAATACATGGACCAATAGTAAGAAATCATTTCTTGCATTCTAACAGTTGTTGTCCCTGCCACGTTATGAAGCAAGAGTAAAAAGGCTAGTCATTTGAATTCGGATATATATGCCTCTGCCAACAGCTCTAGCAATCATACCCCTCTTTATTCTGAAATGTTATTTGGTAGATTCCCTGAAAAAAATGGCAATATGCCTATTTTCTGTAACATGCTAATACCTTAGCCTTGAGACTAAGACACAAAAAAGTCGTAAGTAGGAGAAGAACAAATCTTCCTTTAGTAGGCTTTTTTTATTTATTTCAGGGACGTGAACAGGGTGGACAGGGATCATACTTTTGCACCTAACAGGAAGAATACAAGTTAGTCTTATGTCTCGTATTAGGAATTTTAGGATCACTGTCCTGTGGAACCTGCTGCTGTTATCAGCATTTTTCTAAGTAACCTTTTATATAGGCAATTTGTGCAAAAGCAAACAGCTAGACCTCCCATATAAATCATTTGAAAATGTACAGCTCAGAGTATTTGTCATAAGTTGAGGTACTACATTAGTTGTTGCAATAGCAAGGTCATTATGTGTACTGCAACTTATTGTAGCAAGATACATCATCTTTTGAAATATATGCTCAAAATTAAGTTTCTAAAATTCTATATGGTAATTCTATGGTTAGGTAAAAATGATTCAATGCAGTTAATGTCAACTCTGTAAAACTGTAGTTTAAAAGGTCATTTGGAGACATTCATTAATTGTTTGCTTTAGCAGACAGTCATTATTATTGGCAGAAGAAATTGGCAAAAGCCACTGTTACTGTCAGAAGGCATTAAAAGAGTGTCATTTGTCAATATGTGCTTTCCAAAAGAGCAGCAGGCTGAAAGAGTGCTGCTGTCTTTAAAGTTGAGAAGAAAGAAATAAAACTCTCTCTCTCTCTAACGTGTTTTCATATAGTCCCAATTGTGATAACTCTGTCTGAGCAAGCACGCTTGTTAACTCTGAAGAAATATGATCACAGAAAACATAGCAAATTAAGCTTAAACTAGAGAAAAATCACTGGGTAAGAGTGTTATTTGTAGAATAATGATTACTTTACATTTCCACTGTAGTAACAGTTATGGTTCTCAACAGGTTTGGGATCCATTGTGCTAGGAACTGTACAGACATAATCAATGACAGCTCATGCCCAAGACCTACTTTAAACAATAAGACTAGCCCAGTGAATTTGATTATTGAAATTACCAGTTTAGTCCTGCTCTTGTACCTGAGGGAAATCTATTACAGTTTTGACAGTGACATTAGAGGGCCAATTTAGCAGAATTGGGACTTTCAGCATAGCAACAAGTGTAATTCTAGTTCTTTGCATGGCCTCTTCCCCTGCTACACCTGCTTTGTGCAGTCTGGCTCCATAAAATCCTCCCAGGTTCAGAATCAGGCCCAGATGGATTAGAAGAGAAAGTCTGACTCCTTATTTACAGGTGAGAGCAAGATTCAGGATTGCTGGAACTAAAGATCAAATTTCATATTAAAAAAATCAATTTATAAAATATTTTAAAAAGATAGCTGTTAATGAACCAAGCAAAGTTATAGGAAAGTTAATAAAAGATGGGTTTTATATGGGTTTTGCGCCTAGCAGACTGGCAGTAGAACATTTAGAAATATAACTACACATATTTGGTGAAACTTAAGGCATCCTGGAGTGAATTACAACCCCATTATCAGAAGCTGAGAATATCTTTACTGGGTCCTACAAAAGTTCTCTTTCATACCATCAAACAAATCATTTTGAAGAAAAATGAAGAAAGTGACCAGAGTGATCCATTCCAATTCCATAATACATATTGTATATTACCCAGTCTTCATCTCTGCTAATACACCAAACAGGACATCCTTCCCTCATAAGCTTTGTTTTCCCTGGTTTTAGAATCATAAGGAATTTAAACAATAGAAGATGGATGTGCATTTTCTTTTTTTATATTCAGAAATAGAATTTGACACCTTTTCCCAGAACCAATTGAAATACCCATGAGCAAAGCAAGAAATTATGAAACTATGAAATGATGAGGACAAGAGTGGGCCAGGCAAAGATAGGGATAAGAGGAATATGATTTGCTTATTCCAACAGAGCTCATGTTCTCACATACTTCAAAGTGGATTTCAGTTAAAGGATGGTCCCAGGAAAAACTTTTGCAAGAGTCCTGCCAATGTGATTACAATTGATTTACACTTCCAGAAAGTGTGTAGAGAGGGGTTGACAGTGAGGAAGAACTATTACTGCTAATGATCTTCCAAGCAAATCCTGATTTTTCCAGTGGAGCAACTGGAAAGATATTTTCACAAGGAAAATTTTTGGAGATTTCCCTTTCTTTTAACCTTTGTTGCCCTGTGGGGTCAGGCCAACTCTCAGGATCTCAATATTGCACTGTTAGACAGGAGGGTGTGACAATTGCATACCCTCCTGCTATTTTATACAAACACACAAATCAATTAGGTGCATATACACACACTACCAGCTCAGGCACATACACATCCAAACCAGCCTAGGCACATGCATACCTATCACCAATTCAAGTACATACACACTAAAAATTAGACAAAACTCAATTGTCAATACTCACACACTCAGTACACATACACAGATCACTAATTTGTATATCATGTGCATAATGATATATATACACACACTCACCAGTTCATACACATACAACCCCCCTACACATACACACAGGTATGTTCCAAACTTGGATGGCATGGTGTGTATGTGTGTGCTTGGGGTACCTGGGATACTTGGGGAAGGTTAAGGTGAGAGAGAGAGTTTAAGTGTAGGAAGTGAAAGTTGCCAGAACTAGGATTAGAACTGATGGACTAGAGAGAAGCTGACTAAGGAACTGAGGCTTGCGTTTACTTAAAATCAAGTGGTCCCAGGGTTACTCGAGGTCACTGGTGCAGGGGGGCGGGGGAAAGAAGCCTGGTGGCATGGAGCCGGGAAAGAGAGACAGAAACCTGGGAGCTTGGGGCTGGACACTGAGGCAGACAGCTGAGATATTGGGGGGAAGGGGGGGCAGATAAGTGGTAGCAAGAAGGAGGCAGCCAGGAAAGAAACTGAGGCAGAAACCTGGCTGCTCATGACTTATGTTAACTTGATATGACTTATGCTAACTTACATATGTAGGCCTAAAACATATAGTACCAGTAAAACAGTAATATAGAACAGTAAAA
>NW_017729030.1:20690015-20691075 GCF_001723915.1 Gavialis gangeticus
AAAAATCAACATGTACATGGCAGGAAGTGGGATGGTGTGGTTCACACATTAGATCCCATTACACGTTATTGCTGATCTCATGCTCCCTCTGCACTGGCAAGAAGCAAGATCCTCTGGCTGGGAGCTCGGGTCCTCTGATGGGGCTCCCGGCAGTGGGGATGCACCATATACTCCTGCAGCTAGGAGCCCCACTGCCTGATGTAGGCTCCCAAGTGCAGCAGTGCCCCATGGGTCCCTGTAAAGATGCATGGAACACTCCCACAGCTAGCAGACCACAGCAGCTGTGGTCTCCCAGCTGCAGAGGTGTGTGGACCCCACCCACATCTGGGAATCCTGTCAGCTGGGAGCTCCTAGACTCAGAAGTACACAGGGGAATGGGGGTCAATTAATAACATGATAGGAAGCAGCTACAAAGTGTCCTGATCCTGAATCCTTCCCCCAACATGAACTTCTAAAAACCTTAGTGATGTGATAATGACCACTAGCATGATATTTATAGATCTGGGTTTATACACTATTAGCATGCAAAATAAATAAATATTAACATTAATATTCATGATATACTATATTTCTTCCATTAGATGAGCTTCCCGTCCCACCACCATTTAACATGGGCAAGGGGAGGCCCTCACCTTACAGTTGAGCATGAGATTGCAGGGGAGAGGGGCAGGTGTTGGGACCAGAGCTGGAGCTGCAGCAGCCACCTGCCCCCTGCTGCCTCTGCATGCCCAGCCATTCCTCTCCAGTGCCCTCTGCGGCATTCCTCCTTACTTTTTCTTCATTCCAGCAGGCTCTGTCCTCACTGCAGCTTGGAGTATGGAGGATGGAGCAACAGTGCTGGCTCTGTGCTGCTGCTATGCTCTGTGCTCCAGGCTGCTGCAAGTTCTGAGCCTGCTGGCATGGAGAAAAAGAGGGGAGAGGGGAGGGACAGGAAAGTGAGTACACTTTAAGGGGGAGAGATGGGAGGAAGGGGACTGGGGACCTGAGGCTGCAGGGGCAGATGTGGTGTGGAGGAGGAAAGAGAGGGAACAGGGGAAGGCAGAAATTAGGAGACCCTGAG
>NW_017729030.1:20696075-20701588 GCF_001723915.1 Gavialis gangeticus
AGGCTGCTGCAAGTACTGAGCCTGCTGGCATGGAGAAAAAGAGGGGAGAGGGGAGGGACAGGAAAGTGAGTACACTTTAAGGGGGAGAGATGGGAGGAAGGGGACTGGGGACCTGAGGCTGCAGGGGCAGATGTGGTGTGGAGGAGGAAAGAGAGGGAACAGGGGAAGGCAGAAATTAGGAGACCCTGAGCCTGCAAGGGGAAAGGTACAATGAGGTGTAAGGGGGGAGGGACAGGCAGACAGATGGCAGGGGACAAATTGCCTGCTTCTGTCAGCCTAGCAAATTCACGTAGCAAATTCTGAATTATTGCATTTTGGTAATGATTGCCGTGCATACAATTAAATGTGGACATGCAAATGTTAAAAACAGACTTGGAGCAGATGAACAAGACTAAGTTGAAATGAGTCATATGAAAACTAAAGTAATTTTGGGTGGGAGGGTAGTTAGTATATTGTGGTGAGGTTATTCACTAGGAGTGCAGAAACAATGTTATTCATTCTATTTTGGTGTGGAAGTCATACCACTCTAAAACATACAGTGAATTCCCCCAACTTAGATAACGATTTGTGAACAAGGAAGCTGAAATTATCTATTTGATAAGTTTGCTCATAAAAACATATTTAGGAAGCAACTTTAAGTCATGACTAACTTCAGAAGGTATGAAAACTCTTTCCAATTTGTTTTTCTTTTCTTACTTTTACTTTACAAAGTTAGGTACTTTATAAATTCACTTTTCTGGAGACCCTTGAGGCAAGAAAAGAACTAGAAAAATTATGGCATTACAATTTATTAGAATGTTAAAGCTGAGCAACTGACACTTGGTACAATTCTAGTTAAACCAAGTCAAAATAGCAAAATGGTTCAGAAAAAAAATCTGTTTGATAAAGATTTAGTCTCTCTGAAGTTCTAGAAAAGAGAAGAGAGAATGTAAATGCGATCAGATACAGAACTACAAGAACAAGAAAGAGTTTTATCTTTTATATATTCATATTATTTAAAATTTAATGCAGAAAAGGTAGTACAAATGCAACAAATATTTCTTTGCAGGTTCCCTTTAAAACATTTGAAAAGCTGGACTGGTGCCATAATTTGTTATACCATCTAATTATATTTAAAGCATTATTAAACCCTTTCCTGATCTACATTTTCATTCTTCTAATAAATGTCAAGGCTTCCAAATATTAGAAATTTAAATATTTGTATTAAGAGTCCTTTATAATGTGAATGCACATTGTAGATATCTGAGCAGCTTCACAATTAAAGTGTAATAAATCACTTCAGGCAATTATTCATGGTGCCTTAATAAAGCTGATTTTCTTATGAAATCTCAATATGATACCTTTTTATAAAAAAAAAAATGCATAGTTGCCATTATTCTGACAATTCAGAAATAGTATTTTATAATTTTCAGGAAATCACAGCAGCATCAGTAATGTTTTGGGTGCATTGTAAGACCCTGCCTGGTAGGAATCAAGTTTAATTGCGGCTACAGGATAGCAATTACCATCTCTCATCCTCAGACTTGCTTCCTGCACCTCAACCTACACAAAAATCTTCACATACTCCTTTGGCAAGTTTCCTTCTTGGTAGTCTGCCATATTCTCTATTGACTGTAAAAAGAAGAGGGGTGAAAAGGAGATTAAAAGTCTAGCGATATTTCAGTAGAAGCACTAAGGAAGTGTACCCAACAGTACCCCTTCTTTCCTAGAGCTGGGCAAGTAGGAGAAGTTTCCTTTTAGACTACTGTCCCATTCTACTCAGTAGAAAGTTTTGACATCAGTTGCTGAAAAAAATGCATGGCATGTCATCTTACACCTCAGTTCTTGCAAAACTAAGGGAAAAGAGTATCTTGGTGCAGAAGATCTATTACATATTCTATGTTACGAACCCTGCTTTTACCTCCAAGGTATCTGATGGCTTATTGCCCTCTCTGACCAAATGGGCACAAATGGAGATGATGCAAAGAATGGGATGGTGGGTGAAGGGTAAGGCAGAAGAGAGGAGAAACAAATGTATACATAACTGCGCGCACTGGTGTAACTAAGTGGGAGGAGAGGGAGCAACTAGGGCAGCCCTGGGTGCCACCTTTGGGGAGAAGGTAGACAAAAAAAAAAAAAAAATGTGTGACTACATTAATGGTTGATTATGCTGCTTTGATTGGTACTGCAGCAGCCAGGACCACTCTGGCTATTGCATAGCTGCCCAAGACGTAGTTATCTGCCTATACCTCTAACTACGTGCATAGAGGCAGGCAACTCCATGTCCTGAGCAGATTTTTTTATATAGATTTATATATAAAATGGTGACACAAAGCTCAAGCAGACAGATATTCATACACTTTGTTATGACACAAATGCCCAGAATTGTGGCTGTAACAATGAAGGGGAAAGATTTATGCTACTTTTTTTGCTTTATGGGGGAGAAAGTATGGGAAGCCTGGAGCAGCTTTTGGGGTTTCAGAGGTCTGATCCTGGGCACCGTAGGAATTCCCCCCACAGAATCAAGGTGCTGAAGCCCTGGGACCACCTGCTTGGCTTCCCCCACTCGCAAAGGCATGCCCTGGGAATCCCCTAGCAGAGGATTCCGCAAATGCATGTATCACTCTGTCACACCCCAACTTGGGACAACACACAAGGTCTATGTTGTCCAATGAAGCAGATCAGCTGTGCTAGAAAAGATCCCAGCACACATGATCCCACTCCAAGGATGACATCTCTTTATAATCAAAGAAACCATCAGGGCGGTTTTGCGCACATGTAAGTGTATTTTGCAACACTACATGGTAACAAATTAAGGCCAGATATGTCACTTGTACCCCAGCTAACAGTAGTAAAAGTGACGGAGTAAAAGGTGGAATTTTATTTTTGAGGAGGAAATGAGGGGTTGCAAATCTGAGGATGTGGAACAAAGTGCTTACACTAATCAAACCAGAACTGAGAGAAGCAAAAGAAAGATATCTGTTAAGACAACTGCTATTACTTCCAATACGAAGCGAAGAATACTGTTTACTAGGGCTGTGTGAAGCTTCAGTACCCAATTGGGTGGCCAAATCTCCAAATCTGAATTGAATTGGGAGACACATTAATCTCTCTGAATTGAATTGGAAGCCTCTGAATCTCTCCAAAACTCTCTGAACTGATTAAAAGATTCTGGCATAGACTGTACAGGCAGGCACTAGGCAGTGCCAGTAGGAGAAGCTGAGGGGAACAGCTGGATGAGCCCTGGCCTGAGCCAGCAGCCCTGGGAGAAGCCATGGCTTATCCAGCTGCGCCTCCTAATCAGGGTGAGGCAGGCAGTGCTGCCACAGGGGCTGGAGTGAATGATTGGGGATCTAGCAGGATGAACAGGGGCTACCCCCCAGCTCCCAGTTTGATTTCCCAGCTCCCAATCATTCCCCCAGCTCTCTGATCATTCCCCCCAGCCCCTGTGGCTTCTCCTGGGGCTGCTGGCTCAAGCCATGGCTTGCCTGGCTGCTCCCTGGGCTGACCCCTAGCCAGAGCGAGACAGTCAGTGCTGGCAGCCCTGGAAGAAGTCACAGCGGCTGGGGAGAATGATTGGGAGCTGGTGGGGAATGAGTGGGGGCCTCCCCCCAGCTCCTGGTTTGATCCCCACCAGCCTCCATGTCTTCTCCTGGGGCTGCCAGTGCTGCCTGCTTCACCCCAGTGGGGGCAGGGGTGGAAGTGGGACAGCCCAGGGAGCTGTGGCTTCTCCCAGGGCTGCCGGCTCAAGCCAGGGATCATCAGGTTGCTCCTCCAGCTGTTCCCAACAGCACTGCCTGCCTGTATAGTCTATGGCTGAATAAGATTTGGCACCGAATATGTTCAGCTTTGGCCAAATCAAATTGGGACAGTGATTCAAATCACCAAATCGAATGACTGGCCCTTCAAAATCGACGAATTCAAATCCGAAGCAAATACTTTCTGCTTTGCACAGGCCTACTGTTTGTTGCTTTGGGAATGTATTGATGTCTGGAACTTGACTTTTCCTTTTTCACATAAAAGGTTTTACTTCTGGTAATTCATTTAAAAAAATCAAATTCAATATTTACATACTTGAGGAGGGCCCAACTTTTCACTTTAGAGCTTTAATCAGTTGAGAGAGTTTATTTATGTACCTTTTAGTAAAATACAGAGTAAGGGATACTTAACAAGTTACAAAAGCAATAAAACATGCACTTTACTAAAACATTATCAGAAAATATTATCTATGGAAAACTGATTCGGATTAGCTAACAGCACCAGTAAGGTTTATGATTGCAAAATTTATGACTGTTTGATAATATTATTTGCTTCCTAAAAGGAAGTAAAAGCACATAATGCATTTGCAGAGCTTAGTGATGGTGGCTTCTGTAAAATAAACAAACAAACAAACACACGACAGACCACATTCTTCTGAAATAAAATTTACATTGTATAATTAAAAATTTACAGTCAATAATTAAAGTAGTTGAGAACTTTTCTGTTTTGTGACACACATTAATAAGCAGGCACTTAGTACTGATAAAATGTAACTCTATAGTTTGCTAGGTATTGCCATTTAATAATGATTGTAATAGACTTGAAACAGCTTGTTCTTGGAACTTATAGTAAGTTGTAGATGATCACCTTTGGCAATTCATTTCCCTTAGGCTTACAGGAAGTAATAATGCAAAATAATTTCAATACTGAAATACCAGTCTTTACTTAAACTTTCTTGGTTAAAGTAAACACTAGTCATTAATGAAGTATCTGCTACATTTTCCCTGGCTCCTGGGCAGCTTGAATTATTCAGCTCTCTGCATTCACAGATCTCATTTTTCCTAGTACTAGGGTCAAAACTTTGTGTGTTGATTAATCTATCACTAACAAATATTAATGGAATGTCAAAAGCACACTCCTACTGAATTTTGAGGTACTAAATCCTGAAACTGTCATACATCTGCTGGTCTGGACTATAATCACCTGGAAATTGAAATACCAGCCCAACTACAAATGTATGATGTGATCGATCATACTATTATTTTGGGGATCTAATGTGTGAAATGCTAGATACATTACTGTTATTAACTGATACATCTTAGTTACTTATATAACTCCCCTTACTACAGTAACTAAATGGCTCAATGTTTAGCATGATATTGACGACACTCCCATAAGATAAAGCAAGTTAAATGTAAGGAACTAAGGTACAGATTTAACTAATGTCATACAGGTAAGCTGTAGTGGAACAGGATATTGGGCATCTATGTGTGTGCTCTGGGGTGCAGGGGAGACGCTTTAAATAAAGCAGCTCTGAGAGTCTGCTGCGAGTCCCGCATTTCAAAATAGTTTGACAAGCTTTAAAGAGCTCCTGCTGCCATTTTGGAACATGGTGACACTGAATACAAGCAACATGGAGGCTGTTGGAGTTACAAATTAGCATGCTCCACCAGATTCAGAGCTGACGTCCATCATGTGTATAGATGCCCCTACATTCTTTGGGTAGCCGTCCAGACCATAAGTATCAAGACTGTGATCTCTGTTAAATCATCCTG
>NW_017729030.1:20706588-20708146 GCF_001723915.1 Gavialis gangeticus
GACCATAAGTATCAAGACTGTGATCTCTGTTAAATCATCCTGACTGCTAATGGATAAGATAACTGACTGCAGATGGATGCTGCTCTATAGTGTAGGAGCTAAAGGCCAGGTCCTAACCAACAAAAACAATACCTAATGTTTAGGTGCCCTGACCAAGTTTGCCAATTCTAATTGACAGAGTTAAGTACCCAGGTTTCCTACACAATGAACAGGGAAACCTAGATGCCTCCCAAGACCAGTCCAAATTGTTTACTCTGGTGTTTCTTAACCTCAGTAACCTCAAAACCTCTCACTAGACTTAAGGCCCCCTCAGAAAATGTCAGCTCTTAAATTTCACTCGTTTTGATTATGGAAAAATAATAAAGCAAGTCTTCTGTTGCAAAGGATTCATACCACAACAGGTCAAAATGTTTTTGATACTATTGATTCCTATTTGAAATCCCTGATTGAACTTGTAAATCAGGTATAAGTGTTTGCACACCTAACAGGGGTAATATCATGCTGCATCCTTAAAAGGATTTCAGAATATTGGAGCAGGGATTTGCCTATATCTAACCAACAGACCATGCTAAACACAGGTGTGTGTTTCAGCTCCCTTTCTTTTCCTTGGTTCTTAAGGAAAGTGTCTAACTCAAGGCTTCAAGGACAGCAGTTTTGTCACATCAGAATCCAGGCTGCTTGGAGGGAAGTTGAACACCTAAACAACGCCATGGTAGCAACATCCATTTTAATCTAAAGCAGAGCAATTCCTTTTCTATAGTGGTGCGCGCACCCTCTTCCCCATAGCTAAATAAGCTTATTTCCTGCTGAAAAACTGCACTGAGAGCAGCTGGACATAATAAATCTGTGCGTGTATGTGTAAGAGCAGTTCCCACAGCAGTGCTATAAAAGCACTAGTGAAAGAGGTATTTCCTGGAATCCTAATGTAATCTCTATATTAAAATGCAGCCCACCTTGTGGAAAGGTTTGCAAACCACTATAAAAAAGAAGTGGTATTTAACTCATGGCAGCCAAAAATTGGTGCCCATTTACCTCATGTCTTCCTTGCTTTTACTTTAGGCTGTATTAAATGTTCATCTCCTACCACAATGATGACTCCTAGACCTTTCAGTTACTGCAGGCCTAATTGAAATATAAATATTTTTTAAAAATTCTTCCTGGGCTTTAAAAAACAAAAGACATAACTGTATCATTGCTTTATAGTTTTGATGCTATTCTCTGTTTTTCAAGAAGCTAAAAACATGAATATATGTTGAAGACAAAACTGGCAAATTCAGGCTGTAAAAATTCAAGCTTGATGATAGGAGAAGGACTGGATGTAAGATCTCAGAGAATTAAAACAATAACATATAAATCAGAATAATGCCCACATAGGAAAGCAAATGCCACAAAAACATCACAGCTTTAAAGAGTCCTGGCCTGTCTACTGTATTTATTCACAGGACAATTGGAAATTTAATATAAACAGACAGACCATATGAACTGCTGTCTAAATAAAAACTGTCTCTCTGTGAGGTTCAGAAAACCACCTGTTCAAATATTAACTGAAGTTAATTAG
>NW_017729030.1:20713146-20713489 GCF_001723915.1 Gavialis gangeticus
CTCTCTATGAGGTTCAGAAAACCACCTGTTCAAATATTAACTGAAGTTAATTAGTCTTCAATTATCACTACTTACATTTTACCTGTTCCACTTGCAAATCCCTGGAATTTCTATCAGGTCTAATTAACAGTGTCAACCCTTTTCCCTATCTGGCAGAGGGTAAGGAGGAGCCATGCTATTAATGAATTAAATTTTCATCTGCCATCATTTCCAATCTCAGCCACTGCTAGACTGTCACTGGGGGGGGGAAATATTTTTCCCCAGTACAACATCTACCTTTTAAACCAAACAATACATTTTCCATAATCTATGGTGGTTGGTCGTTTGATCAGAAACATGCACT
>NW_017729030.1:20718489-20724249 GCF_001723915.1 Gavialis gangeticus
GGAAATATTTTCCCCCAGTACAACATCTACCTTTTAAACCAAACAATACATTTTACATAATCTATGGTGGTTGGTCGTTTGATCAGAAACATGCACTCCACTATATGGAGACTGAACATGAACATATTCAATATTTAATGAAGTAAAAGTTGATGTTAATTTAATTAGCTCAATATTTTATTCAAACACTGGGTTCTGATTTACCCTGAGGAGATGTAGAATATTTGTGAAGTATGGCTTTTGAGGTACTAGTTTAGCTTCTGAAACTGCTATCCACTTCAAAGTTACTATTAAAATCTTTATATTTTGAAATTTAACCTTACTAATGGTACAACTATATTCTAACAGAGTTAATTGCTGGAAATGACAATTATGATAATATTTAACTCTGACCATTTTAAGTAAAGTAGTAATTTTGAACAGCATTATGGGCAAGCTGTTTACCTCCCATATTATTGATATCATATATGTATAAATGGAGAGGGGAGAATGATGAAATTTAACTATTTTTAAGTCTGCAATGAGAACAATGCATACTGATATTTAGACGGTTAGATAATTTTCAGTCGAGTTTTCTTTGAATCAAATAAAGCTGTTATGACTTGTAACCTCAGAAATAAAGTACAGAAGCATTTCTATTAACTTCTATATGAACACATTGATTAACATTTATTAAAAAGACCTTTAAAATGAAATATGAAGCACAAATCTATTTGAAGTAGTATGTATTAAGTAGTATAAAGCTTCTATTAGTAATGCACAGGAACAACTGTAGATGTGATTTGGCATAAGAAATTAGTGACAAATATGAAAACTAAGTCTTATAGTTTAGTTTCTAATGTAAAATGAGTATAAAACATTTTTAAATGTTGTACAGCATTTGAAATGATATAGTTCTCCAGTTGGAATGCTAGGAATTTATTGCTTTAATTACTGTATTATTTCTTTGTAAAAGAGACCTTCAAATATTTATGTTTCTTGTTTTGATTTTGATTTGAAAAGACTGATTCTTACAAATAGGCTTATATATTCTGTTTTGCAATATTTTGCAATGTTTCAGATGCTCAGTTTCTGAAGAAATAAGTATGGAGGCAAAGGCCAATAGAATTCAGTACTAGCTTGTCAGGGACTGACCCCAGGCAGGTGCTTGCTCAGGACAACAATGGTTTGGTCAGGTGTCTGAGCTCCCTATGAAGCCAGCTGGGGCATGGCTTCTAGAAGGAGGAGTAGTTTTTCAGTTCTTTTAGTTCTTTACCCTGGCTTTTAGTTCTTTTACTAAGGCTTTTAGTTCTTTACCCTGTCTGGTTGTTCATGGTCTTTACTCAAGGAACTAGCACCCAGTTTTGCTCCTGAAAGCAAGACTTCATCTTTTGCTGGGGAGAACAAGTGCAGCACAAAGTTCCAAGCAGAAATCGAGTCTTTTCTTCAGTGAAATCATGTATTGGGGCAAAAGCCAGGGCAGCAAATTCCCTGCCACTTCCAAAGGGTTAAGCAGCTCCTTATTGCATAAGGTGCAACAAGGCCTTTAGGTAACTACAGTTTAAGTGAAGCATTTGGTAAAATTCCACATAAAACTTTGGTTATTCCATAACAGTATATATAAATAAGTACCTGGCTGATTTATGCAGCAGAAAAGTGTTTTGTACTGTGAGTGAGTGACATGCAATCTCAATTTCTTGATTCCTTAGATGGAATCCTAGTGCACAGATCCCAGGCCAATATAAAATTCCATAATTTTTAACTCTTTTGTACAGTGATCAAAAAAAATATATGCATTACATTCCACCACTATCTTAAATATCTTGAGCCATCCTGTATCATGGGATGTGTTTCACATCTTGATCTGGGTGTTCCTGTTGCAGACTTATCCTGGTACTGGACTATTCTACACCTTGTACAGCCATCGCCCCCTCCCTCACAGGAGTGTGCATGTAAGAAGTTCATGCATTGGTCAGGTTCACTGATCTTACCCTGGCCAAGGCTTTAGCAAAGCCCTTGTGTAAACAGCATACATATTGATCTATGTTTTAGCAAGGCCTACATTCTCCTCCTTTTTCTCTTCTTATAGGGGAGGATGTCTTCCTATCATCCTGGAAAAGCATAATGTGCAGAGAGAGGGTTAACCAGTGGGCTAGGTACAGGAGCTCACTGGGGACCTCTCAGACCTTAAAAGTGTTGTACGACAGGGGCTGGCATTGTGCAGTCCAGTACGGGGTAGATCTTCAACAGCCTCCAGTACCTATCTGATTGGAAACAGGGGATAGGTATGCCAAACTCCAGGACTTGGCAGACTGCAAGGAGCATCAACCAGGCACCAGCAGCTGTAGCAGTACAAACTAGGACAGACAGACCAGCATGGTGCATAGTGCAGAATGGACCATTCAGCTGTGTCCGTGGTGCCTCCATGCATCTCAAAGCTGTTTCGCACTGTTTTGGACTGGTGCCTCTACCCAGTGTCTGGTGCAGAGTAGACCATGCTGTCACCACAGTTCTTCCACATGTCCAAAAGCACATTGTGCTTTTGAATGTTCCCTGCCATCTGCAAGGTCTTGGAGTGTGACAGGATGCTTAAAGTGTGGCAGACTAGATTCAGCACAATGCTATTAGGTTACTGTACAATAGCACCAGAAAAAGGCATTCGTCAGCGCTACTTTGCAGTAACTTGGGTTAACTGCACAGTCATTTAGTACTTGTTTATACAAGTACTAAATGACTGCACAGTAACAACTGCACAGTTAGTTTCTTGTGTAGACACAGCCACTGTCTGCTACTGCTTACTCCTTTGAATGAATGGTTATAAGCACATATTTTTAGGAGGGGATTCCTGCTTCTGGATTCCAAGAAGTTGGAGACACCTTCCTGCAACCTTGAATTCAGTGCCTGAATTCCAGAAAAGGATATTTCCAAAAAAAGGTGTTTGCCATTGGCCAATTTGTAAGTGGCTTCCTATTGACATATTAAGTGCCTATCAGTGCTTAAATAACAACATTGATAAACTTGACAATAATTGCCTGGATGCCTGTTGGGTATAAGAGCTGGGTGATGACTAAGTTTTTGAGAGAGAACATTTTTCAAAGCAGTGAAGAGTTCTGATAACCTGAATTGGGATGTTCTTTTTACTTACACTGACCTCTATTCCTTCGGAAAAAATTACTCTAAAGTTAAACTTCAGTAAATGAGATAAGTCAGGCACATATATTTTAAATATTAATACTTCTAGACTTTATAAACTATAGTTCATTCTAGTAGTTAAACCTCACTCTGAAATTTTCCCTGAAGGTTTATATTAAGGATGGTATTATTATCAGTTCATGGTTAATTTTTAATAGAAGTAGCCACTGTGCCAAAGCTATTTGCAACCGTAATCACAGTTGGGACAAATCCAAGAGCTGAAACCAAATGAAGAACCGGCTGTGACTGCTGCAGTGGTAATACTTGTGTACCATCTTTAGGGCTATTATAATTCTGGTCAGAGAAATGTTGTCAATTACTATACTTTAAACCTATGTGACATTTCATTAAAACAAGTTTTAAGGATTTAAACATTGGAAGAATAGTAAGCAATCTATCTTCTACTATATCCGGTCTTAATTAAAGCCTTCAACAATTAAATATCAGCCAAATTACTAATACTTCTCTTAAAACTTTGTAATTACCTTATTTAAGTAATTTTTCTTTAATTGATCTCTTATGGAAAGTTAAGTGATGGTCAAGCAAAGATTACTTCACAGAAAATGGAGTTCATTATATTAGAATTCCACATGGTCCCTGGGTATTAGAGACAGGCAATAAAGCTTCCAGAGCCTCTGCTTAGGGACCTACCCAAATTGCTATTGCCTGATTTTGCAGTTTCCATAAAACCTGTACAATCTCCACAAAATCCATGAGGGGAAAAAAATCATACTAAAAATAGAAGTGCTAACTCCCAGCAGTGAGGGGCATGGCAACATGGACAGCCCTTTCAGCAGTGAGGGGTGGGCCTGTATGATGGGCAGCTCTCTCCACTTAGCAGCAAGGGGGCAAGGCCACGAGGGCCCCTTGGCTAATCAGAGACATAGGGGGAGGCAACTATGATAATCCTTTAAAAATGGCACCCAGGCCCATGATCTGCTCACAAAATCAGCCAGCTGCCTCCTTGAGTTGGTTAGACCCCTACATATGCTCACAACCTGATTTGCTAATATATAGCTAATTTCCCCTTTCACAAAACTGCAGTCATTTCTACTTTGCCTTGTCTCTATAGTGCTGTATGGAAACTGCATTTCCTTTTTGGGGAAGAGATTCCCACCTTCTGATTTACAATATGTCTCTTTTCTTCATCTGCCTACCTTCAGCTTTCCCATTTACATTGTGAAATATGACACCTCCTTGGATTACCTAGGATACATCTCTAGAATTCCCAGTGTTTTATGATTTAGACTGAAGCCTTCCCACTAAAATCAAACTATTCCAAGTGTGTGGAGAGGTAAACCAACTGAGTAAGATGAGTTGTTAAACATAAAACTATAAGAACTGGACCTGGACCATAGGTAGGGGGAATGGGTGCATGATTAGAATGGTAAGAATGTAGGTTCCAGTGTATGTTTACCAGACAGAGCCACTGTCAAGCAAGCTGGGCACAGAAAGTTTGAGCATACTAGAAAGGAGTACACTTAGAACATCTTCACTATATCATATTCAGGCATGTTACATGTAAGTGAGGTTAAGTCAGCGGAGCACCCTCAAGAGAAGTCAGCAGGACTTGAGAGCTTCAGGAGAGTGGCATATACAACCATTAAGAGTTCATCAGTAGCTCCTGCTCCCACATACTCTGTTCACCATCCACCCATCAGAGAATTATTTTCAATGTCAATAGACAATTCCAAACCTATTGAATGATATGTATTATTAATAGGATTGATCTTGTAAGATGTATATTCAGAGACGTTTGGATCAATTAAGGTAAACATCAGCACTTCTGGAAAATTGCTTGAAATGAACTATCTAAACCCCCTGATTTTGTGGTATTTTGAAAATGTTAGGGTTCTGAACTATGTAAACTCTAGGGAGACTTATTAAATCTCCAGAGGGTATTATTGATTTAATGTCAATTGCTGCCTATTGATTAATATAATTTGGTCCCCTGCTTACCACCTAAGATGCCTTTTACAACTGTTATCTCAGGATGTGTATCCACACTGCAAATGTGGTTTAAAGACAGGCTGGAAATTGCACTGTGCAATGTGGGGTAAAGGGTGGCTGGAAGTGAGGCAAAACAGTGTCTACAGCATCTACAGTGTCTTGTGGGATGCGTGGTTCCCTTTAACAGGTCCTACCCCAGGGATGATCATAATACCCCTAGAGCAGGGGTTCTTAACCTTTTCTGTGCCATGGACCCCTTTGGCAGTCTGGTGAAGCCTATGGACCCCTTCTCATAATAATGTTTTTAAATGCATAAAATAAAATACATAGGATTACAAAGGAAACCAATTATATTGAAATACAGTTATCAAAATATTAAAAAAACCAAATTTGTGATATAGTAATATATGTGCTTCTTTATTAATGCATTAAATAAAGAGACAATACATTTAAAATATAGGCAAGTTAAAGTTAAATTTTATTTTTTAAAGACTTATCATTGTGAAGGCTGTTGTTGCTTAGCTTGAATAAGAACATTAAACTGTGGGGTGGTCTTTGACAAGGCAACATGAATGTCATGCTGGACATCCAATCGATTTCAATTTTTTGTTGTGATGGTTACAAGTGCTGAAAATCCTT
>NW_017729030.1:20729249-20733369 GCF_001723915.1 Gavialis gangeticus
ACATGAATGTCATGTTGGACATCCAATCGATTTCAATTTTTTGTTGTGATGGTTACAAGTGCTGAAAATCCTTATTCGCAAAGATATATTGTTGCAAATGGAATTAAAGCTTCCATAGCTCGCTTTACAAGGTGAGGATAGGCTTCTCTCAAGGAACACCAGAATTCTCCAAGGCTTTTTGAGTTAAACTCCAATTGTAGTAAGTTTTTTGTCCTAAGATCAATGAGTTCATCTTTGGCTAGGTCAACATCTTCAATACAGTTTATATCAAAAAGAAAAGGATTGTGGATCCATGGTTCAACTTTAAAGCACTTCCTCCAGCATTTGAAAGTTTGCAAGGATGTCGGCCTCTACTCTCTTCTTCCATATCGGCAGCTTAGCCAAGAAAGCTTGTAATTTTTCAGTAGCATCCATAATGGTGACTTCAGGACTTTGAATTGAAAAATTTATCTCATTCATATGGTTAAACATATCTGCCAGGTAAGCCAAACCATGAATAAAATCCTCTCTTTCAAAGTGTTCCAAGAGTGGGTTTTCTTTTTCTTTCAGAAAAAGTGAAACTTCTGCCCTTAGTTGGAACAAGCGCTTCAAGACTTGTCCTCTTGAAAGCCAGCGAACTTCTGTGTGGTAGAGAAGCACTTCATATTCTGCTCCCATTTCCTGACAAAATCTTTTTAAAATGCGATGATTCAGAGACCTGCTTCTGATAAAGTTGATGACTTTTACGGCTGTTGACAAAACTTCTTTGCTTTTACACAGACATGCACTGGCAATGAGTGACAAAGATGTGAGGAGCTTCCTTTTTCACTAAAGTAGCAAAACCAGATGTGTTACCAAGCATCGCAGGAGCTCCACGTGTGCAAAGAATATGAAGCTTCTTTGATGGCATCAGCATGCACATAGCAAATAAAAACAAGGAGCTGGCTACATTGAGAGATGTCTGTAGCTTCTTCCAGTTGCATACTGAAGGGGAATGGCGAGGCTGCCAATTCCTTGATGACCTGCTTCAAAATGTTAAAAGAAATATCAACTATTCTAGAATGTATCACTTCATTTGACAAGGAAACCGCTTCCAGTTTTTTCCTCTGTTCCAGTCCACAAACAAACTTGACCATTTCCAGTACACGTGGCTTTACTAAAGTCTCTCCAATAGTGTGGGGCTTCTTTTGTTTGGCAATCTAGTAAGCAACTTTATAGGATGCTTCAAGAAAAGGTTTTTGTGAGATGACAAATCCAAGTTTTGGAAGTGTCCCAGCTTTTTCGAACTGAGCTTTCTTCGCATGAAAAAACCCGCATCTTTAGATGCATTTTCAGGAGGGACAGACGTGAGGTGCTCTTTCAGTTTTGCTGGCTTCATACTTCCATTCGCAAGAATTTTTCTGCACAAAAAACACTGTGGCTTTTGTGTCCCGTCACGTTCATTAATGCAAGTGAAACCATATAATACATAGTCTTCATCATACTTCCTTTTCTTCGACATTTCAACTTAAATTAGGTCTGGGTCACCAAAGTGAGAACACGCGACTTC
The DNA here is from genome assembly GCF_001723915.1 of Gavialis gangeticus. NCBI lineage: Eukaryota > Metazoa > Chordata > Crocodylia > Gavialidae > Gavialis > Gavialis gangeticus. The sequence goes on from NW_017729030.1 coordinate 20,730,778, forward strand.
ACCGTTTGGTGGCTGAATGACTACTAGGCACAGAGTTGCTTGATAGTTGGCCAGCTACGTTGCACAAGTGTCTGTAGACAGGAAGACTGCAATCACGTGCGATCTAGCAGCGGGTCTAATAACTACCGTAATTTCGAAGTAGTGATGAGCGTAAATGATATTTCAAGATATCTGCAACAACTGTAATGTGATATGAAAATACCTGTGATTTCTATTGGTGACAAAGTCACAGGTACTGCTAATACTACTGTGGTTTGTTACTTACATTCATAATTGAAGGAAATGCTAAATTTCAGTTAGAGGTTAATGAAAATAAAGATGTAATTTTTTCCCATCCAAGTTCACAGACCTCCTGAAATCTATTCACAGACCCCTTGGGGGTCTGTGGACCCCAGGGTAAGAACCCCTGCTCTAGAGTATCCTCACTGGCATTGTCCTCTCTGTTCCTCCAGGCACTCTTCCCTTCAGCTTTCTTGCCATGCCTTGATATTATTATGTATTTAGAAAAGGAGGCTGTCCCAGAGCTCCAAGTAAGACTTCACTCATGAATGTCATTGCTTATTGTCTTAAGGGATAATCATGGCCTCTGTACTTTTCCTACAGCTTTGCCCAGGTATTTAAAGTCATCACTCAAGTGGGCAGACTGGCTCACACCAATAAGCCACCTTAGCCTCCACTCCCTTGTTGGGGCCACACCCTTCCCAACTTCTGCTCCTACTGCTCTGCCTGGGGCCTTTAGCTTAGACCCACTACACTGGGTTGGACTCCTCAGACTCTATCCTTTGTCTCACTCTCTGGGCTCATGGACACCTGGCCCCTAGCTCCACCCCTCTGCAGGCTCATGGGTCACCTCTCTAAGTTGTGGGCTTATTAGCCCTGTTTCTGCCCCTCTAAGGCAACTGGCCCCTATCTGTGCCTTGCACCTGACTGCTAGCAGGTCTCAGTAAACAGTCATGTACCTTTCAGGCACTAATGAGACCTCCAAGTCACTACTTTCTAGTTCCACCCAAACCACTACTCACAGCTTAAACCAAAAACTTATAGCCAGAATGCTTATGTAAACCTTTAGCCCCCTTGCTGTATACCAAAAACTCCTACCCAGCCTTGGGTTTTAATCCACTGCTAGCCACTGGCCTCAGCCACCCTTCACTTGTTGTCTCCAGGCATAGCACACTCACAGTTCATCCACAGCAGGCAGCTCCCTGAAGAGCGTCTTTCCCTTCAGCTTCCAGACGTAGACTATCTGTTCTAGCTATGTCCTTGATTCATATGCCCCAGAATCCTGCCCTCTTCCAGTCATGTGGCTCCCTGGGTGGCTTGCATGTGCTCTAACATGCACCAGCCTGCAGAGTGGCCTATAGCAGCAGGGCTAGCCGTGCAGCTGTTCTTTTGCTGCTCCCTCCCCAGGTTACTCTCCTATTGTACTATTGCTGTGCAATAAGCACTGTGCTACACCAACAGGCAGTACTCATTTAAAGGATTCTGGACGCCTATCATGGTATAGCTAGCCCTCCTATTGACTGCCTCAATGCTGTTTGCCTCTATTCTTTTTCTCAGTAACAGGAACCATAGGTTCCCTATTCTGGGAAATTCCCTATTTTGCTACCTTGCTGGGTACAAGCATTCCTGGGACAAACTGTTACTACATTTTTTTGTAGTAGCAAATGTTAGGCTTTGTCCTGGGATACCAGTGAGGGACATCTGAATAGGAACTGCTCTGTCCCAGGATGGAACAGTCTAACTTACCATGAAGGTTAGGGACAGACATTACACATAAACCAGTTTAAGTGATCAGAAGATGGTTTAAACCTGTAACAGAAAAGATGTTCAGTGCACATAAACCAGTCTCAAAATGACCCAAACTGGTCTGAGATAAGCTTGGTTCAATGTAGTATCAGACTTAACTGATTTGGCTCAAATCAGTTTATGCAATGTCTGTCCCAGACCTCTTGCTGGTTTAAGATAAACCAGACACCCCCATCATCCCAGCATGCTCTCTGGGATGAGCAGAGCTCTCTGCTCCAGCAGCAGGGCTGACCCTGCCCCTCTGCTCTCTAGCTGGAGCAGGGACTGGCCCTAGCAGAGACACCTGCCAGCATAGCCCCTTAAGGCAAAGTGGGCAGGGAAGGGGTTAATTCTTCCCTCCTTCCCCCACCACGGTCGGGGTCAGCCTGTCTGCCAGGAAGCAGAGTGGAGGTGTCTGCAGTAGTGGCCCCTGGAGCTGGCATACCCTGGCTGCAGGGAAGGGAGGAAAGGAGGAATTAACCCTCCTTCCTGCTCCCTTCACCTTAACGGGCCCATGTTGGGTTGGTTGCCCTGCAGGGTTGAGAGGGGGCCTCTGTTCCATGCTGGGGGGACTCTTCCCACTCCTGTAGAGACCAGCTTCCCCTCTGTGAGTATGGAGCTGCAGGTATGACACAGAGCCCTGGGGATAGAATTGGCTGGACAGGCTGCATGGGGCTGAATTCCTCACCCCCAGTGCAGTGCTGGCTGCCTCTATCATTGCTCCATGCTGTGCCTGCAGCTCTGCTCTCCCACAAGGAAGCCCCATCATTTTATAGTTGGTAGGGTCAGAAGGGACCTGAGCAGATC
>NW_017729030.1:20734235-20763600 GCF_001723915.1 Gavialis gangeticus
TGATGAAGATGTTGAACAGTGTGGGTCTGAGGACCGAGCACTGGAAGACCCTACTGCCCACATCCCTCCAGGTAAAAAATGGCCCATCCACCACCACTGTCTGGGTGCGGCCCCCCCAGCCAGTTAGTGACCCATTTGACTGTGTAGGTGTTGATGCCACAGTCCCCTAGTTTTTTAATGAGAATGGGGTGAGAGACAGTGTCAAAGGCACTAAAGTCCAGGAAGACTATGTCCACTGCTACCCCTGCATCTAAGGATTTTGTGACCTGGTCATAGAAGGGCACCAGGTTGGTCTGAAAGGACCTGCCTCTAATGAACCCATGTTGGTTGCCCCTAAGCATAATCTCCCCTGCAGGCCCCTCGTGGACATGTGCCAGAATATTTCTCTCAAAAACCTTACCTGGGATTGAGGTAAGACTAACTGGCCTATAGTTTCCTGTGTCCACCTTCCTCCCTTTTTTGAAAATGGGAACCACACTGGCCCTTTTCCAGTCTTCTGGTACCACACCAGAGCACCACGAGTGCTCATAAAGCTGTGCCAGGGGTCCCACAATGACCTCTGTTAATTTCTTCAGCACTCTGGGGAGTAGGGGAGGCAGCAGGCTCCATTGTAGGGCTTCCCTGCTGCAGGCTCAGGGAGCAGGGCTATGGGGATAAGGCAGGCTCTGCTGTTTCATCCCATGCAGCACTGGCTGGAGCCATGCCTACACCAGGCATGAGTGCCTTGACCTCCCTGCCTGCTGCTGCTGCCAGACAGTGAAGGCTGCATTCCATGGGGTGAGTGTGTGGGGGTCCCTACACCCCTCACACCCACACCCTGCTCAACTAAGCTCCTGCTGCCCCTTCATGGGGGAGGCAGGGGAGGGGGAAGAGGTCCTTCCAGCATGGAACAGAGCCTCCCCCTGCCCTGGGGGGGGATGAGTGGGGGGGAAAGACTCCCCCTCTGGGGCTGGGCAAAATCCCATAGAGCTCCCCCTCCCTACCCTGCAGTGATGGGGGAGAACCAGGGGGAAGAGTCCCCCTCTGGGGCCAGGCAGCCTTACAGAGACCCCCTCCTCACCCCACTGCAGGGGGGGGAAGAGGAGGGAAAAGAGACCCCCCCAGTACTGAACAGGGGCCCCCTCCTGTCCCCACAGCAGTGGGGGAGAGGGAGGAGGGAGGAGCGAAAATAGTTCCCCTCCCCAGGGAAGGCTGCTCTAGCACCTCTGGGGTTCTGGCTTGAGCCATTGCAGTCATGTGCCAAATGTGTATCCACTTTCAAACCAGTTCACTCTCTGCAGGTTAGACTAACCTGCAGAAACTGAATCAATTCAGGCTTTTTGAACATCTGTCCCTAGCCAAACAAAGTCTTTTGCTACCCCCACAATTTAATACCCTATTATTAGCCTTTGGTTCTTTTGGTCTTTTCCACAAGTGATGACCAAGGCAGTGCAAAAAATTAGGTAACAAAAGCTAGCCAATCTACCCATATGTTTTTATCAATATCTATATCTGATATATGGCTTGACTAAGTGAGATACAGTTTCATATGTTCTCCCTCATATACTGATGGCAGCTGTCTTTAAGGCATTTTCTCATTTACCTTCAAACATACATATGGATACCCCCATTAAACAGAATTCCACTCACAGCAAGTAATACATCTGATCAGAAGTCAGGCTGTTAACTGTAAACTGTTGAGGAGCTTCCTAAACCTTGATGCTACAGAGAGGTATTTCAGTATTCAATTTTTTATAGTTATTTATGCCAAGACTAATTCAAACTCCACAACTAATTTTCTTACTTTAATGAGAGAAGGTTTTAGAATAAATGTGAATGTTTGAAAGGAAGATCTTGTTTATATTTGAAGTAATTATTTTCCAAGTTCACACTCCTCTTGCTTTAAGCTTGTTTAGGAAGAATACTCCATGATCATAGGATAGAAGGAGAACAGAGATTAAATGAAAACCATCAGTTCAATGCCACAAGTACATAAGGAGCAATATGACAACTATGTCAGTGATTACGCGTCATCCAGAAAGACTTTTAGCAAATTTTCTACTATCCTTTCTAGAAAGAATATCCGTCCAAAAATGTGTCCTGTTTTACTGCAGCTGCTGGAGACCATTCAGTAGCTTTAAACCTTCTACCTGTTTTTGGTGCTGCTGGTATGGTGAAAGTGTATTTTGCATGTTATTAAGTGTTGTTTGGATTCAGCATTTTTGTAGTCTGTCTGCACAATTAAATAGTGGGTTTATGGTGTGAAATCATGTGCTATAGTGAATGCAGGAGCTCATTTACATTCATCTAATTTACATGCAGCCTAGCCAGCATCTCATTCCCTACATAATGTATAAAAAGAATTCGTATTTCAATACTACCCCAAATGCACATGACAGCACAAATAAAGTGCTTTCAGCTTTAAGGTATCCATTACAATCAATTAACCATAAAGTCCTTGGCACAAACTGTGAAAACCCTTCTTTCTGAATAAATGGTACACCATTAAAATTATACCGACACCTGAACTGACTATAAATAAAAGCAAAATATTCATTGGCATTTTCTTACAAACAATGTCCCTTTATAAAACTGTTTTATATGTAGAGGTTACTTTCCACTCTGAATTTACAATGTAACACTCACAGTAATGTTTTTATTACTAGACTATATCAAAATACTTATTGTTACATGACAATCGAAAAGATAAGATTAGAAACAAAATTGAAGATGAATATTTACTGGCATTTTTATTCCTGTTTAAAATCAGTGATGCCACATAATACTGGCTTTCAAAATGTGTTCACTGTCACATACAGAGTGTTGATTATCCCAGCTATCACGAAATGAATGTAAAAAAAATGATGCCTTATCTTGGGACCATTAGTAGCCTGTAAGGAGAAAAATACCCACCAAGATAGACTGTGTGCTACAAATGCGTGTCTAAAATGGGCAGTCAATGAAGATGAAATGCCACCAATGCAAGAAGACAGGAATAAAATTTCTTTAAAAAAAAGAAAGTTGGTGCTTTTCACTGAAATCCCCCTTTCAGCTGGTGATATCCCCTGATGAATGGTGGACTTTTAAGGTACCTATTCCTAATTGTACTTTGCTTTCCAGGTGTTGAAGCTATCAGAAGTGATTCCAGCTCTACATGCTATATTCACAGAATTAAATTAAGATATTTCTGATTATGAACGTTGGAAAATGTCATGGTTCTCTGACAGGAGGAGGTATTTGTCAGGGCCAAAATGTCTCAATTTTTTTTTTTGGTAGCATGCTCTGTACTAGATGTGTTTTTTTTATCTTCCTTTCCCCTCCCTTCCCCCCACCCACCTAATCCTCACCCCAATCAGTGAAATAGCTTCAGAGAAAGGATGTAGTATTTTGAGAAAACTGTAGTATTTTTTGAGAGAACATCTTAGGCCCCTGTTTTCCTGCTTCTCTGCATGCCTGCAAGTGCCCTGGTGTGAGCATCTTGGTGCTTACTTCTGGCTTATGCTCATTTACATCTAGAAAACAGGTGGAGTAGGACATAACTATCCTGAGAGCCATGAGTGACTGGAGCCTCCTGAATCAGCAACCCTACTGACAGCATCAGTGTCAGCTGTCACGGGGGGCACTGGCCCCATTGGGGGGGCACATGCATCCCCTACCAGTTGCCAATGCTGAGAGGTCTGATGTGGTAGATATGCTTAGAGCCTGTACATTGAAGCCCTGAATTCTGCACAAAACACATTGGCTCTGGCCAGTATATTTAAAAAAGACAGAAAAGGGAAAAAACAGTGCTGGTGATAACATACATACATACATATGGCCTGGCCAAGACGTTAAGCAATTTGTGCTAGAAATGGGAGGAATACATTCAATTCCCTCCTCAGGCTGAGCAGACTCTAGCCCTGGTTTCCTGTCTCTCAGGACAGTGTCCAAAAACATCAGTCTGTAGGTCAGTCTGGACTGAGAGCAGTCTCAACCCCTCCTGATTAATTTGGGCCACCGGGCAGCAAAGACGCAGCATTTACTGGCTACAAAAAGCAGTAGACTATTAACAACAACTCTTCTTCTGGCAATATTTCAAAATGAGTGAACTATGCTTATCCCTGGCAAAAAATGTTTGTACCCTGGCTTTTGGGATCTCATGTGGATGGAGACACCTCCCTTGTAGTTTTGATTGGATCAGTAGCATAATGATGGGTGGGTGATCAGGGTGCCAGAATTGAACTGGGGCGTGCCTCACCCTCCTGTTCCTTCCCTTCCCTCCCCATGTCCTGCACTGTTCCTGCTCTCGCAGCAGGAGTGGGAAAGGCAGGGTAGTGGCACCAGCACAGGGTAGGAGAGAAGCTGGAGGTATGCTGTTGCAAGGTGGGCTGAGGAGGAAGATATTGCACCATTTTTGTCACAAAAATGGTGGATTTTTCAGCTGCTTGACATGCATGTTATAAGCAAGAAAAAAAGACATAATATCCCGCCACTTCCCCAACAGCAGAACTCCTGCCACATATCTGCTGCACACAATCACTGTTCTCTGGTCTCACCAGAGCCAGAATCAGAGCCAAAATGGTACAGTGGATGCTGGGAAACAGGAGAGTAAAGGTGCCCCACACCCCCCAGCTCCATTCTGGTACGCCCCAGTCCCCCTCCCCCCCATCACTATGCCACTCATCCCCCTGCTTAATGTTTCTTATTAGCTAGATCCAGACAGCTCCCTGATTATCACAGGCTATTTATGGCTTGTTTTTCTGAGGAGCCCGAATTTGTCCCATGCATTCTGTAGGAAGCCTGAGTGTCTAACTTAAGGATTCTATTCTAAGACACACAATTTATGTTACAGCATCTAAATTCTTTGTTGGATATCCTCTCTTCAGGCTCCTTCAGTTTTCATAGTCTTCCAAATATCAGTACTTTATTTGTATTGATTTTATAATGAGTGCTTATGAGAGAGAGAGAGAGAGAGAGAGAGAAAATGCTGAGGTTTCTTGCCCTGCTATGCCCACTGCTGCTGTTACTGCATTATATAGGTGCAGTCTCCAGTCGATTGGATTAGTAAATAAAGACGAATAGCAGTGGAGTTATTTCCCTATTACAACAGAAACATTACAGGACTTCCCAAATAATGTACTTAGTCTAACTAGAACTTTCCCAATTTAATTTCCTTCATAATTCACAACCATATGATATCTGACATATAAAGAAACTACAACTTTGAAAGCCCTTTATTTAAAAACAGCATTAGCAAACACACTGCCTAATCCCTTATCTCCAGACAGTGTCTAGGCTCCATCAGGGGTAAAGATTTTTGAACAAAATTAGAAAGCGAAAGCATTTCTAGTTACAATCCTAGCATTTGGTTTGCTGGCTTGGGATAAAAGACAATGATTTATATGTTCTAGTACAGCACCAATCCCCAACAAGAACAGAAACATTTTCTGATAATTTTGAGAATGTGAATTTTGTTGAAAGTTTTGTACTTGTATATGGATCTCAAGAGAAGTTACCTAAGACACACCATTCTCTTGTAATAAATGGTTAGTAAACACTTCAAAAGCACTAACTGGCAAGCAAAAAGAAACTAAGCTATTCTGATTGCATGTCCATTCATGTGTTAAGCATGGATTCCCTGGGGCCATCCTTTCAAAGCAAGGCACCATTGAATATATGCATATATACCCAATCTAATGCAGATGATGTCATTCATTTATAATCAGCAATTGCCATGATTGTATAATCCAATAGGGAAAAATTTCAAATACAGTATCTACTTTTCATTGCTGAGTTGTAAACAATCAAGACTTTCTAGGATTGAAGGAAAAAATTTATTTCAAGCCTATATTATGTTACATGACATAATATAACCCAATATACTCCTAATCTACCTTATTTTTAAAGATTTGCTTACATGTGTTAGGGCCTCTCTACACATGCAGGTAAAGGTGGAATGGGATCCATTGCACAATGAACACAATTGTGCCTCTTGCCATTCCATACCTGCATGGCAGGAAGCATGATTGTGGCATCCAGCATCAGACCTTATCATGCTTTTTTGTCAATACAGGTGGAGCCTGGGATCGCTATCCCAGGCTCTCCCTGCACTGGCAAATAGCAAGCTCTGGCAGCTGAGAGTCCTGACAGCTGCAGGACTTGAAGCTCTGGCAGCAACACTGTACTTAGACTCCAGGCAAGCTTTTAGTATTGCCCCTTTGACTTCGCCAGAGATAATTATAACAATAATCTGACAATGGGAAAAAAAGGTACCATTTTTGAGCCCCCTTCTGTCTGGACCCTGGGTGGCTACCCAGTTCACCCATGCCCATGTTCGACCCTGTCTGGCAGCATGTGGGGTGCAGCCAGGGCTGATAGTCCTGTCACCTGTGGGACTTTCATCCCTAGCAGCCATGGACCACAGCTGCTGTGATCTCCCAGCCTCAGGGATATTTGAGGTGCTCCCATGACTGGGAGATCACAGCAGCTGTGGTCTCCCAGTTGCGGGGGCACATATTACAGAAACAAATTAAAGCTGGATAGAAATCAGCTGTAAAGTTATTATATATTTTCCAGTGATAATTTGATACCTGGCTGGACATTTTAAAGGCAGCATAGTTAATTTGCACATGTAGCCTGTCTAAATTAATTGTGCAATTAACCAAATAAATGCATAATACATAACATGTAGAGGAAGCGTAAAACCATTACTGTTGAGACCACTGAGATTATACCAAGTACTGCAAAATGCTGGGAGATGCTGTTCCTACCCCCCGGAACCATTTATTTTATTCTTTTTAATTGCCTCCTACACCATTTTTAAAACTACAGCAGCTACTGACAAAGGGTAGCAATGTCAGGCTGAAACATTTACTCTTGTAATTTTAAGCACTTCAGTATTTTTCAAGGACCATAAGGCACAGGAGAGAGACTTTGCTATTTTTGCGTCCTTAATGCAAATAATTCAATTAATGTCAAAGGAACTATATTGTTATTATGTCATAAGGAATGAGACTTATTTAAGGATAACTACAGTAGACACTATTTTAGACTTGCAACATCACTAAAGTGTGAATGACTGTCAAAGTTTTATCTATGTAAAGGATAGTATGGAGAGATTTTATTACAAAGAAAGGTTCACAGTGACCTCCTCTGCAGCTGTCCATGTTGATTTAAACTGTGCCCAAAATGGTTTCAAAAGAGATTTCTGAAGACTATTGTAAACAAGGAGGCTGGACCATTAAGTCAGTTAGAATGTATAAAACCAGCTTCAGCATATTTATTATACAGTGGTTACATGTAAATGAGCACATCTACATGAGACACTTCACTGTGCAGTAGATCTAATTACTGCACAGTAAGCATCCATGTCTACATGTGCAGACACTTATTGCACAGTAATTGGCTCGAATCCTGAGTAAATTTGCTACCTGCAAATCCAAATAGCAAATTTACTCAAGATTACTTACTGCACAGTAGTGCACATGTAGACACCTGACCAAGAGCAAATGTACTCCCAGTGAGCTGGGCAGCAGGAGGTAAGAGATTGCTCCCTGCCCTTGGGAGCTGCCTGTTGCCAGGGCAGGCTCTGCCACCAGAGCCCATGTAGGAACAATGTCCCTCTGTCCCAGCAGCAGGAAGCTCCCAGCCCCCACTCCGCAATTGGCGGGGGGGGAAGGGATGGGACTAGGAGATCCTTATCCCCCAGCCTCAACCCCATGGTCATAGGCCCAGGATGGGATCCGCATCTCCCAGTGCCAGCTCCATTGTCACAGGGCTGGCACTGGAAGATTCTTCTATCCCAGCCCCTGCTCCGCAATTGCTGGGATATAAAAACAACCACAAAGCTAGTGCTAAGAGATAAGGCTCTTCCTGCCCCAGCCCACCAACCATGGGGCTAGGGCTGGGAAATAAGTATCTCCCAGTGCTGGTCTAATGACTGTGGGGCTCAGGCTGGAGATAAGGATCTCCTAGGCTGGGCCCCATGATTGCAGTGCAGGAGCTAGAAGCTCCCTGCTGCCAGGGCAGGGGGACATTGTCCCTGCCTGGGCTCCAGTGGCAGAGCCCACCCTGGCAGCAGACAGCTCCTGGGAACAGGGAGCAATGTCCCAGCCCCCACCAGGAGACAGCTATCTCCTGGCCCCTTTGCTAGCAGCCAGAGGGAGCGTAGAGCTCCCCCTGGCTGCTGCAGGGACCTATTGCAGGGCTGCAGGGAGCACAAGCAGTCTGCTGCTGCTAGGAGCAGCAAATCTGCTCCCATGTCTCTGCATGTGTAGGCACATACCCTGCAGAATTTACTCTCAAGTAGTTTACTCAAGAGTAAACTGCTCGTAGATTATTTGCATGTGTAAATGCACCCAATAACGATTTTTCCCTTATAACTCTTCACTAATTTAAAGTTATTTTTCAGTGAGGAAGGGATTTGCTTCTACTGGGTAAATATTTTCTGCAGTGGACATGGCTCTATTTGCTGCATAAGTAATGTTACCTCATAGGGAGATTGAGAGGTTCAATATACTACTGAAAAAACTGGGTTCTTGAAACTTGCATGTTTTCTAGTGTAATTTCTATTTATAAACATTACATACCTACATGTAGAAATGTCCATTTGCAGAAACCCTAGCAAAGAAAATGCTCCCCTTACCCTCTCAAGTTCAGCAAACCCTCTCTTCATAACTATACAGTTTCCTTCTTTCAACAGCTCAAGTCCTTAGTTCATTTTGCAACTTGGGCTAGTGCAAACAGGCTTGAATCTTTATTCCACTTTTCCCTAGATTCCATTTTGGGGAAACACTTCAACAATCTACATATCCTCAGATTGATTACAGTTGAACCTACCATACTTTACTCAAATCCAAGGCAAGGTTTTTTTTCTCCTGCAGCCTTTACCCCTGGCTTCTCCCTGCCCCTCCCCCTGTCAGTCATCCATCCAACCCCCCAGCACCACTTGCCCTCTATTGTGGATCCAGCTCCACCCCACTGCAGCCCAGGGCACAAAGCACATGGTGGCTCTGGCTCGCTCCTGTCCACACAGCGGTGGCAGAAATGGTGTCATCTCATGCCCCAGCTCTGACCTAGTCCTGGCTCTGGGGAAAGAGCTGCCATTGGTTGAAACATTGTTGCCTGGCCAGCCAGAGGCCATGTGCACCGTGTCCCATGGTGGAGCAGGGCCAGGGATGGGGCCATAGCTGAAGTCACAACAGAGGGTTAATGGTGGCAGTGTAGCAGGCATCAGGGTGTGGAGAGTCAAGCAACTGGGGAGCAGATACCATGGGGAAAGGTGTGGTGTGCCAGGCACTGCAGGAGGGAGAGGTGTTGGGGTGGTGCAGACATTGTGATGGGACAGGTGAGAGGACACAAGGGTTGTGTGTCAGGCTACTTGACTGCCCTCCCATCTATCCCCACCACTGTTCACCCCCCTCCATTGCTTTTCATGACACAGTAGTGGTGGTGATGGGAAGGGATGAAATTAAAATGAGCTTCCAATTTTACATGAGCCATCTCAAGGATAGCTGCCCCAGGAGAAGCCAAGAATAGAAGCCTGATTTTACACATGGAAAATTATAAATTTGTTATAATTTTCCATGTGTAGAATCTAATCAGCAGAGAGAGGGGGCAGTGCTTCTTAAAACATGAAGTTCTTTTGTATTCAGGTAGAGTCAATATGTCCAAGTCAGATTCTTTGCAATTCCTCAGACCTCCAGGCATATCCTCTGCAAGTCCCTGGCATAAGACTATTTGCATAATATTTGCAAAAGCATTTGCCCAGTGATGTCCTACTTCAATGACTATATATACATATATACTCTGAGATAAAAGTGCCCTTAATGTATTAGGACTTGCCATGAGAAGTTAATGTGTATTAAAATAATAACTTGCATTTTCCTCATTAGCACTTTAATATATCAGTGTACTATGTAGGTATGTCTATGGTGGGATCAAAAAGACATACCTCATGTAACATACCTGAGTTTGCTTTAAATGAGATAGCTTGGGTAGTGATATCTGATGCCATTGCAACACAGCTCATTGTGTGCTAGAAATTCTAGTATTTACCCAGCTTCTTCAGTGGGTTTTGCAGTCCATGTGGACCTCTCTGCTGCCACAGCTATTGGTAAAACAGATAATTTAAAAATTGCTCAAGCATACTTCTACATGAGCTGCAGTCATACCTTTCTTTGACTGTAAAATATGCACAATATCGTTCTACCATGTGTCAGTTAATACATTTTCCAATCTCTCCCCTCCAGGCTATTACAGCTTCAGTGGTGGCAGAGTTAAGTCAAGCCTAAATGCTTTTGAAAATTACTCTCCAGTGCTTTCCAAACAGTTCTTTCCTCTTACAGGTAGAGAACCCACTGTTACCTATGTTATAGTAAGAACACTGCTTATATATGCAGTTATAGTAATACAATAGTTAATACAAAACTATTATTAGTATTAACAATAGTAATGCAGGAAGTTCTATTACAAATGTTACTCTTCATTATTTGAATTGGGGTAGCATTTAAAATCTTGGGCCTGGGAACAAGCTACTGTTATGGCAAGTGCTGTGCATAAGTAACAAAAACATATGTAATCAGTAGTATAAATACAGTTCAAAGTTCAGAGTTAAGGTTGGAAGCCAGTAAGCATAGACAAATTAGAACACTTTCATTTGCAAATGTTACTATATTAGTTAAAAATAGACATTAAGGGACTTGTTACTTGGTAATTTGGGGCAGCTTCTGGAGGTCTTAACTCCTAGATTAACACCTTAAAATGGTTTTAAGCACTTGTTATGCAGTTCAAAGTTATACCATGCCAGGGCAAGATTATCTCTGTTCCGCACTACCTAGCTCCTGTTCCATTAAGCTGTAACCACTGCCCACAGATGTGCTGCCCACATTGAAGTCCCCCAGTATCCCAGAATCTCTCACATCCCTTCCCAGAGAGCAGGGATGGAAGCCTGTCCTGACTCACCAGCCCTCTAGTGGCCACTCACATGTATAACTCCTAGTCCTGCCTGTGCTTATCAGGCCTCTACTGGCAAATTATAGCTACGCAGGTGGGGGACAGTCAGAGAAGGTTTCTGGACTGCTCTGAACTCCAAGCCAGCACTAACACCAGTCAGCATGTATATGGCTCACAGCATAAGGTGTAACACAGTCCTAAGAATAGTTAAAGTGTAGTATAATCTATCTAGCATAAACATTTATCTGCATTGTCTGAAACCAGGGTCTTAATCAGAACTAAGGGCAAACTCCCACTTCCTCAATAAAGAATCATGAAGTTATTATAAAAGTCAAGATGCAACATGGATGTCTTATATATTTATTTATCTAGATCTAGACCTGGATTTAAAGGTTTCCCATGCAGAAGTATACATTTAGACTGGATGAAATAAAATGAATGGAATGAAATATAGGAAATAAATACAAGATACGTATTGTTTCCCAGCTGTGTGTGTAAGGTTGATATTAAATTACTCTAATCAAAAGTAATGAAAATTCACAAAGAGAAATGGAATCAAATACTTATCAAGAGGAATAAAAACAAAAAATGTGTTTGATAAGAAATAAAAGAAAAAGTTCTAATAGGTAGAAAAGTTTGAAAACTGCAGCAAGAAAGAAACATAGACAATAGGTACAGAAGAAATGGAAAGAAAAGTCTTCTTAGAATATTCTGCAGTTCAGAAGCTGAAAATGTTACCCACCTTCAAAATAAAGTTCCATATTCTCAAGGTAAATTGGCTTACCTTCAGTAAAGTCTACTGGGATATACTGTCTGACTGCTGATGTTATGAAGAAAAAAAATCTGTCTTGCCCTCCTCCCCCACTTTGATTATATTCTTAAGAGATTTATATTGTGTCATCCATAATTGCAGTATCTGAATGCCTGCCATCTCTAGCTCTTTCAATGTAGGAAGCCTGCCAAACATGAACCCACTATAAATTAATCTCTTTGAAACAACAGATCTTAAAGGTTGTAAATAACCCCCTCCTTTACAACAAGATGTTTGACATGACAGTTAAAGACAAATATTCAGGACCTGGTCCTATAACCAACTGTAGCTACATGCAGGGAATGGCAATATTAAAAACATTTCAACATTTTTAAAAGGAATTTGGGTTTCATCGACACTAGCACATTATAGACACACTGGCTTTGAATCAATTTTGTTGAAATTCCATCAAAAACAGGTTCCAGTTTTACCTCCTTAGCTACTGACTTGCTGGGCTGATACAGATCCAGGGGTCCTGGAGCCAAAGAAATCCCAGCTCCTAGCTCAGAGGTCTTTGGTAGCCTGGTTCCTCAACTATATGGGGATAGGCTACCAAGCAGATTGCCAGTAAAACATACTTCATAAACTTGAAAATGAAACATTTAGAGGCATTTATGAACTGACTACCTAGAGGAGCTTTCAATCTATTGACTCCTCTGTGAAATCTTATGAAATGTGAACTTTCATTTCTACCCAGGAGAACTTTTACATCTTTTCTCCATTGCTTGGTAAAGGGTGTTTGTGCTTGAAAGCTTGCAATTAAAGACCTTTGTTTGCAAAAATCTTGTTGGTCGTACACGTAGATGCTGGCCTATTCCCACTTCTGTGCAGTAAATTTAAGCCAACATCAATGCATGTGTAGACACATCCTATAGATATTATCTATAATAGATATCAAATAAGTAAATAATTAAAAGAGGCACTGTCCTAGTTAAAGAGCAATAAGAAGAGAGTCAATGTTCTAATGATACAAAAACTTATACTTTAAATGTATCTGAAACTGCAAAGTAATTTCCAGTCTGCTTTAACACCATGCCTCAGAAATTAGGATGCTTTATTGCAAAATTTGTTCCACCTGGCTACTGAATACATAGATCCTTTAATAATAATGTTTTTCACCACACACACACAAAGAAGTAAGCCACAATAATACTGTGATTTTGTCATAAGTTCATTGAGCAAAATGCAGACACAATACAGTCCAAAATATGTGGGGAAAAGCAGAGAAAGATATGTATTAACAGTAGTTCTATTGAGAGAGATCATGGTTAGGAGTTTTCACCATGTCTCTTGAAATAACCCAAGAAAGTACAAGGGCAACTCAGACTACAGATCAGACCAAATCCTGGAGAGTATTACTGAACTTATAACTTTCTCTGCCTCAGAAGTTATTTCTCCTGTGATACAAGCCCCACATGACTTCTGACCTGTCACCACATGCAACCATTTCAGGCTGTCTCTGACTGTGAAACAGATGGCAATGAATTCATAGCGATGGATATAAAAAGCAATTCAAAACCTGAGAGAAACATTTATGATGGTGAAGGGCTAAAAGTTAACTGCCTTTGAAAACAAAACAACCCCCCCAAAGTAAAATCTTTATAAACTCATATTTAGCTCTTTGCTATGGTTTGCTATTTATAATTAATATGAGCTAAGTACATGTCAAGAGGCTATACAGTTTAGAAAAACAAGCCAACAGCTGGTAATCACAGGTTTTAACCTAACATTAGCTGAGTCTTGAGGTAGTGCTTTGTAGAAGTAACTTCATCTTTCTGGCTCCTATTGGTAAATAAAATTCCAAACCTACTTTTGGGCATTGTGCAAGTTAATCAGTGAGTATCTGAAAAAAAACTACTTTGAATAATATTAATGTTTAAAAAAAAACAAGACAAATTACCAGAAACATGAATCTTTTGTTGAGTTTTGATCTCAGATTACTGAATTTGAAGTCCAGTGTGTTAATCATTGTGTACCAGGCAGGGGGGGGAAAAAGTCCTAGGGTTGCCGTGCTCTCCCCTAGTGCCCCCTACCGTGCCAAGTTTGAGTTAATGCATCCTCGTTCTCACCTGCCACGTCTTGATCTTATAAAAGTTAAAGGGAGGTTGCCTCTAATCCTCCTGGTCCCGGTTCCTGCTACCCTAATCCTTGTTTATATAACGGGGTTCCAAACACCCCAGCCTTATGGGCTATGCGTGGCTCCAACCATCCCTGTACCATGCCCCAAGCCTTGCAGCTCTATCAGACATTGTTTGGTCTTAGCCACAGCCCTTGTCACTCTCCATGCCCTCTGGCGCTGGGGTCTCCATGCCACCGTGGGTCCCCTTTGAGCCCTCCTCCAACCCCTAATAGCCTCACCCAGTCCTCCAGTTAAACAATTAACAAAACACAAGCCCTTTGGCTACAACAGAACTCTAAGCCATCTGGCTCTAACTTTCCTCTTGCCACATCAAAGCTGTTCCATCCATTCCCAATCTCAGGCCATACCTGCAGTTTGGCCTCTACTCATTATTCACTCCAGCAAAGTTCCTTCCCTTTGGGCTCCCAGCAGTGAACTGCCTGCTTGGTTTCAGCCTGGGAGTTATATAAGAGCCAGGCCCTGCCCATTCCAGTCAGCTGACTTCCCCTGGTTACCCTGGCAACCAGCAGCTGGGCTCCCTACTTACTGATTCACCAGTAGCATGCACCTCAGTGCCCTGCTACAGACTGCACCACTGTATGGCTCAGAACATGAGTCAAGAAATATCAAAGTGAATGTTTAAGTGGAGTCTTAACTACAGTCCCTTTATATGTATACATTGTGTTAAGTTTAATTACATAATTATCCCCAAGAGAATGCCATTTTCAGATTTCCCTTCTATCTCGAAATATCTGGACACCCTTCTTTTCAGCACAGATTATAAATGATTCTGTAGCTCACCATAATCTGTTCGATGTCACAAACTTGTAAATAACTCACAAGAATGAAAGTTTATATCCACAGTTAACTCAAGTTTTCTTAGTCTGTTCTGGAAAACAAAAATTACACATGCCAAACCACAGAAGTTAAATTGAATTATATTTATTTTGTACTATTATCTTTGTCATCATCCGTGTGCATGTTTAGCAAGATGTCTTCTCATTTACTTTGTTGCATAAATCCTGAAATGTGCAAGTAGCTTTCAGGCTAGCTCTTTTCTGACAGAGACCTGTATTCACATGAATATGTTTGTATGCTACAGAAATAAATGAAGGACTCCCTCCATGTTTTCAGTTTAGATGTGGATAAATTCCCTTTCTTTTTCAGTAGTATAGGAGTGATGTTGTAGCCATGATAGCCCAGAAATTATATGAGGGGCAAGGATTTCTTAGGGTGTGTCACTGTTATGTGTTCTAGGGCTTAGGTCCCCTCCTGGCTGATGCCCTACTTGCTGGCAACAACAGGATGGGTCCTTGTGGGTGTCACCCAGATATTTGAGTCACTGTTCCTTCTTGCCTGCCATGACTTGATCTTATCTTCTTGGGAGACAGTTCCCTGCAGGTCACTGGACTCTGGACTTTTACACCCTGGCTTCTTCATGGGGCTCCAACCTCCCCTATACCCAATCCATACCACACCTAGGGCTTGTACTGATGTCAGTGTCTTGATGTGTAAGGCCACAGATGATAATTCTCTTGTGCATCAGTCAACAGTATTTGGTATGAGCCTATACCAGAGGCCAACTCTGCATCAGTTGTCTCTTGTAGATTCAAGTTAGAATTGGGAAAAATCAAACTGTCTCTGTTTGGAGATAACTTGTTAATCAAATATTCAGAATGTAAATGATAACCAGAATATTAGCATCCACTACAGTATGCCAGAAATACTTCCCTGAGTCTACTTGCTCCTGAGGGGAGACTCCCTTTTTTCAGGGTGGGTTTCTCTTTTCCCAGCCATTTGGGGTCAGCAAGCCTTCCAGCTATTTTGTCTTCCCTATGGTATTACTTGAATGCTCCCAACTTAGCTTCTGCCCCTCCCACTTTGTCCCCATCTGACCTAGGTCCTGGACAGCTCAGGTCCATGCTCCAGTTACTGGTCTGGAGGCATCTCATCTGCTTTTCTTTGGGTGTGTCCCTTTGATTACCAGTGCTCAGCCCCTCAGACTAAGTGATCCAGCCCCAGCTTCTGACTGGCTTCCCCTCTGAGTTTTCTCAGGCCCAGGCGTCAACCACAGGGCCCTGCCCAGCCTCTAAGACCTCTTCTCTGTGTGTCTCATTGAAGTGCATCTCAGCCGCAGCACACTGTCCCACCTCTGAGGCCTTTTCACCCTGTGTCCCACTGCTGCATGACTTGGCAGCCATGTTTCCTACAGTCATGTGCGGCTGCACCTTCAGAGCCTCTCCACTGCGCACCTCCATGGTGCGCATCTTGGCAGCCATGCCCTGCTCCACCTCAGAGGCCTCCCAACCGCCTATCTTGCTGTGGTGTTCCTGGGATGTGGCACTCTGTTCTGCACACCGGGCCTCTCTGCCACATGCCTGGCCTGCATGCATCTCTCCTGGAGGGCCTCACCCCACTTCTGGCATCCTCTCATCATGCCACTCTGCCACTCAGCTCCTCCCCATTGATCTTCAGGGACATGCTGCTCTTGAAGCAGCATGCTGGAGCCCACTCACTGCCAGCTTTTGCCACCTCCACTAAGGTAGATGACAAGGGGTTACTGTGGCAGGCTGTCTCTTTCCCCTTCACAGTGTGATATCTTTTATTGGACCAACTGTATAGTTGGGGTAGGGTTACACAAGCTTTCAAATGCCAGACATTCTTCATCAGGTCTCTCTTTTTTGCCATTTTACACATTGATTCAAGTTATCATAAACTAGAAAATGATGACCATGGAACTTAAAAGAACATAAGTTGCTATGGTAATGTACATGTTTGTGACTGCTAACAGGAAGTAGCAGAATGCACACAAAAGCACCGATTTCATTTCACTTTGGCACAAACATAGGGATCCTGTAAGAGTTGCTCTCAAGTCTCATATATCTATCTGTGGGATACCCATGGAGCCCCAAGTTTCTCCCCACTGCCCCACTGATTGTTCCAAGGGAGAAAAATAAAACAAGTTTTGCCCTAGCATAGCTTTTCTGCTTAAGCCTTAGCTCCATTGATCTTGTGCCAGACCCCATAGCTGCAACCGATGAATCTCTGCCAGTTCCAGGTAATTTCCCCTTCAGTTGTGGGGAAAAAAATGTCCCCTTTTCTCTAGAATGGGCTAGCCTGAAACATCACTTATTCTGAGGTCACATGTTACTACAGGTAATCAGTAAAGAGACAAAGACAAAACAACATTAAATTCATTATACAGGCAAAAAGAATTATACAAGAAAAACTGACCATATAGTTTGAAGACAAAAAAAAGTAACGTTTTTCACTTTCTCATTCACTACAACATAGTCCTTCAGAGATCCCTGCCAATATTTTTAGAGATCAGCCTTCCTGCTGATCCTGCCAGCTCTGACCACTAGGGATTTAGACTCCCCAAAGGCTGGGACCTTGACTATTTCATTTATACTTCCTAAGTACAACCAAGCCAGCCTTTCCTTCACCACACTTTCCTTCACCCCACCCTTTCCTTCACCCATCAGTGTTGTCCCAATTGCTAATGAAGCTCACAGTCTTCCAGAAAATTCCTTCCTTCTTAGGGCATCTAGAATCTGAGGGTGCCTATACACATGTGGAGAGGCTGCTCTGACATACTGTAATTACAGCACATCAGAGCAGACTCAATCAAGTCTGCTGGAGCATGCTAATTAGCACATTCTAGCCAGCCTTTGTGTCTCATGTATCAGCATCCCCATGTTTCAAAATGGCAGCAGCGGTGCTTTAACTAATACTTGTTCAACAAACTTTAGATGAAGTGCCCACACTGCCATTTTGATGCATGGGACACTGATACATGAGATGCTGTGGGAGCTTTAATTAGAGTGGGTACTTCAATAAGAGTGTAAAAATGCCCTGAGATGCTTTTGCTATGTAGGGTTGATTTCTCCATTAGAGGCTGCCAATACCTTGGGTGCCCAACCCCACAATAGCCCCTTCTGTCCATGTTTGAGAGCAATTGTCCTTGCCCTACTAACATAATGAGACATTTAGCAGTTTTGCCTTGTCCATTTTTTTTAGGTATGCTTTCCTCATTTCTTTGACTAACCTATGTCCCAAAATCATAAACATACAGACAGACAGCATATCAAAGTCCATAAAGTGATAAAAATGACATAAGTGAATACAGAACAACATTTTCAATGAGACCACAGATGCCACATTAGTTAAACAAATAAAACATGCATGGCATCCCATAAACACCTCCAAATATTGTGCTGTTTGTGGCACCAAACATAACTTTACTAATGTACATGGAATTTGCACCATGCATAATTGTTGAATTCATTGCCACAAGATATTGTAGTGCTGACAATTTAGCCAGGTTCAAAAGTCATGTTCAAAATTGGGCATTTTCCTAATGGATTAGTCCACCAATGGGTATTAAAATGAAAGTAGGGATGAAACCTTCAAACTAGGTTTTCCTAAACCTCTAAATGCTAGAAGATATAAGGTAGGAGGGCAAGAGGACAGCACAGGTCAATCTGGATATGTTCTACATAAATATTCTCTCCCTTAGCATCTGCTCTGTACCATGGAGGATGTGTCTACACATGCATTAGCCATTTTTAAGGCATTTTAAGGGCACAGGTCTACATGTGCACATCCTTAATGCACCTTAACAATGGCAATTTTTAGGCTATTCACACCTAAATTGGATATCTGCAAAACTTGTGTTAATGAGCCTTAGTGCATGCATGTGTAGACACGTCTAAATTGCCTCAATGTGCATTAGGCAAATGTGCATTAAATTTAGGCATGCATAAAAGCATGTGTAGAAATGCGCTGAAAGATACAGGATTCTGAGTTAGCTGGACCTAAGCTCTGACCCACTATGGCATGCCTTATGAAACTGAACTACAATTGGCTGGGACACAGTCTCATATGAGGAGTAAAGAAAAATATGGTAGTAACCATTTTCAAGATCCTGCCCACAACCAGAGAAAACAGTAGAGTTTGTACCAGTGTATCAAGTATGCCAAATGACCATAGTTGCAATAGAAAGTGTAAAAATTAGGTTACATTTGCAGCCATTTCCTTTTTCACAGGCAGCCTCTTTTCTACCTTGAATTCCCTCCACTGTAGAGTCTTCGTTACTCACCTTTGGCTTTTTTCCCCCTGCTTCTCCCCCTGCCCCCCAACTCCCCCTTCCCTGCTTTACCTTTTGTTTTCCTAATTTCTTCCTATTTACATTCTCACTGATATCCTGTAACACTTTTAACTTCTCTCATTCCTCATACTCTCAGAATATCAATGACTTTCTACCCCTAAGAAGGATGACTGCACCCAAAAGCTTGCTAAGAACTTTTCCCCAACTACTCAGTTGTTCTAATGAAAGATATCACATCTACTCAAAGAACCTTGCCTGACAATGTGGTTAAAGTAATTTGGAGGCCTTCAACTATGAATCAACACTTAAGGGTAAATCTTTACTACGTGATTAATCCTGGGATGTTTCTAATATTTTAGCCAAACCATACAGACCCTCATTTTCCTGTCCATACAAAAAATCCTTTTACCCAAGTTTACATGTATTTCAGCTTAGTCTTCTCATTTTGTTAAGGATATAGATTAGAGTCCAGATTCACTTTAATGCACAGTTTGTGCACTTTAATGCACAGTTTGTGCATTGTACTCTGTCTGTGCAACTAGTACTGTTCTCAACACAGGTCCAGCTGGAGGTTCACATATCCTCTGATGCTCTGCTACAGTTTTTCAAGGAAAATTATTTTCTTCTTATTCTTTCTTTTTTTTTTTTTTCCTGTCAGTTTATATATACCTGGTAAATGTTTAAACTCCACATTCTCTATGACCTGTTCCAATTCTACAGGGCACCTGAACAGGAATGTTGCCTGAAAGACTTCATCCACCATTTTGCAAGCTGGCAATAAATGTATACCATATTTACTCAAATCTAAGTTGACCCTGAATTTAAAATAACCCCCATTAATTATTCTATATATGGAAAATTTATAAATTTGTTATAATTTTCTAGATATAGAATCTAATTATTAGAGGGTTGTCTTAAATTTGCTCCCTCCCCCCCAACCCAGCCCAATCTCTGCACTGCTACAGCAAGGAAAATAGTAGCTGGATGAATCAGGTGGCTGGGGGGGTTCAAGTGAACCCCTCACTCTTTGTCTCCCCCTCACATCTTCTCCCTGAAGCCTTTCTGCCCTCTCCCCTCCATCATCAGCACCCCTTTGGCACTAGCACTCCCCCCCCCAGCTCCCTACAGCCTCTTCCCCTTGCCTCCAACTCCCCAAAATCACTTCCCCTCTGCCTCTTCACACCTTCCTTACTGTCAGATGCTACTCTGGCTCTGTTCTGTCCTGGAGCACAACACATGGAAGCACAGCCCCTGCCATCTACAGAGTAGTGATGGCCCTACTTATTTGCTGGGCAAGGAACAGAGTTTCCATGTGATCCATTCCCAGGAAGCAACCCAGCCTGAGCCACAGCTGAATTTCACATAACAGTAAGCTGCACAGAAGCTGCAGAGGGCAAGTGGAGTGGAGAACAGGAGGCTGCTGAAGCTAAAGCCACAACTATAATTTGCCATGGAGACCAGCCATCAGGCCCTGATGAGAAATGGTGGGCAATTGGCTGGGGAAAGGGGCCACCTAACTGGAAAGAAGCAGGGCTTGGGAAGTATATATAGACCCAGGGCTTGAACCAAGCAGGGAGTCTGACCCTGGAGAGATTCAAGGAAATATCTCCAGAGCAGGAGGGATGCAGAGGTGCTTCAGAGAGACACTTGAACTACCTTGGGCATCGAGTTAGAACCCTGCTGACTTGCAGTGGTAAAGGACTCTGGGTAGGAGAAAATATTATAAGGCAAAAGGGAAGCTGATATTAGAGGTTGAGACTCAGTGTGAATTTGTGTTATGGCCAGAGGGGTTACTCTTATGTTAGAGGTAAACTGGTGGACCACTTGGGACTGATAGAGTAGGTAGAAGGTCCTAGAATGCCAGGGTAGCACATGAGGCTTGGAATTGCCAGGGCAGGACACAAGCTGCAGTATAGCCCAAGAGGGTAAAAAATAGAGCCAGGGGCCCAATGAGAGAGTAAGAGAAAGAAAGAGACAGGGTCAAGGACCCAGTGCCATGAGGGGTAGAGTCAAGGTCAGGAACCACAGTGCCTGAGAGGGGCAGAGTCTGATGAAAGACCTAGAGGCCTGCTGAGATGAGAGATGAGACTTGGGGCTGAGTGCCCACTGAACTGTTTCATTGGTAACACCTGCAAGGCATAGGTGTGGATATAGGGGAGGTTGAAGGCCATGAAATAACTCAACAGGTAGCTTGGGGACACATACAGCCCAGGAGGGCTAACTTAGTGAGAGGCATCTGCTGGCAGGAAGACATATGAGGGCTTGCTCTAGGATCCTCTGACAGCCTCCCTTTCCAACTTGGAGAGTATCCAGCCACGGCAGGCAGGATTGAAGGGAAGGACACTCAGGCCAGCAGAGAGCAGGAACCATGTGCCCTCCCACCCCCGGGAGGCATTATGGCCACCCCTGGAGCCTCAGTCCTGTTAGAGGCCCATACCATTCTGATGGCATTCCATCCAGGAGGGAGTGGGGAGGGGGTTGGAAGTCACTCTACTGGTTTTTTTATGATTTGTTCAACTTAACCAGGGAAATTTCCACAATTTCGCCAGACAGGAATATTACGTCCTACGCATATACTTTCTTTACTACTCTAGAAGAACCCCAAAGAAGTAATTTCTTTATTCATGGGATTGTAGAGATTTTAAGTTAGAATACCTACATAATTATTTCCAAGTCTCAGAGTAAAAATAATTTACCACTTTAGTTCTGGTCAACCAAATTCTACACTTTTCCCCCTCAACTCACTTTAAAAGAAGTTTCAAGTTATCTTATTTCAGAGATAAAAATTACTGCAGTAAAACTGATTAAAATGTATTACATTATTCATAGTTCAAAGTTATCTTTGCTCCAGGCAAGGCATTTGTACCTTTCATCAGGATTAATTATTTTTACTAAGCCATTAAAAAAAATATGTCACTCTCCCCTAATTCAATCCATTATACCTGTAAGTCTGTCCCTGAAAGATTTGTGGGTATTTGTATCATTATAAATTAGTTTAATGTATATTTCAATGGGAGACAGGATGGGTGGTTGGAAAGCTAGGAGGGAAGATCCTTAAATTGGTCTTTTAACAGAGAAAGGTACCAGAGAGAGTGAGCATACCAGCTGGCATTTAAGATAACTTCTGCGTACCACTCTCTCTCAAGCCTGGAGAGATGCAAAAAACCCACACCCTCATATCAAAATCCCCCCTTAAAAGACACATATCAATACAGAAGGAAGCAGAACCTTTTCTAGGTCATGGCTCTATTTAGGAATTTCCTATAAGTGTTGACACATTCTTACAGTTACCTCAGCATGAATTCGATTAAGGTAGATTTGCTGTACTAGCTGATCCAAAACAGATTTATACTGGTACAGTTCATTTTTCTGGGTACTGATGTGCATAGTTATTCCAGGTTTCACTGGAGTTATTGCATCAACATACATACAGTATTATGGATATAGCTTAGAGATTGGACTCGGAATTCCTTTTCTATCCTAATCTATTGTATTCTCCTCTTTCTTTTTTGTATCATTCAGTCTGTCTTCACATTAAAAACTGAAGTGAAAGCATGAGTGGTATTATCTCATAAAGTGATAAGGTATATAGCTACAGAATTTAAAAAAAATAGAAATAAAAAAAAATTCAAAGTTTTAAAATTCTGAAGATAAATAAAATGGTTCTTTTCTTTACAAAAGCTAAAATAAAGGTCACATTTCACCTCAACCTGAATAAAGTGTCAACTAAGTATAATTAGCCTATGCTTTATCATGTTGATCTCTCAAAATTCAATATCTACTTTTTGTTCTAAATAACACTCATATTTTAACCTTATAGGGTTTTTTCTTCCCTTTATAAAGTTTTGCACCAACTGCAATATTTGCACATATGAACAAGCTCTATTTCTAAAAGAAATGTTTGACATACTCATTATATTATTGTAGTGCTTGAAAAAAATAAAGAAGAAAATATTTGAATATGTCCAGCTTGGATGATATGATAGTAGTCACAGATTAGTCAGTTTTCAGATTGAAAATTTTGCTCATGAGAAGCAAAATTTATATACACATTTATACTCTGAAGTGTGACAACCAGCAGTCGTTCCTATTTTGAAAGGAGGCAAGCATATACTGATAAGTCAAGCTCTAGACTCCTCTCTCAAAATGACTAGATATTATAGACAGATGTACAAGCAAGCTAGAATGTATTATACCTGTCATTAGGAACAGCTAATGAGGCAGAAATTTTGACACCTTTTTTATTGATGGATAAACCATAAATAATATTTTTGAAGTTTTTTTCTTAATTGTATAAGAAGTTTTAGCATAGAAAATAATATACATTCTTTGTGTCTTTGACAATTTGGACAGAATGTTTCAGTTATCTGTGGCAGAAGGTGAAAGCAAAGGTGAACAGTAAAACTTTCCCTGTTTTCATTGGCTTTTGCATATTTCCACTGTTCCCCATTTCTTTATCATATATTTTTGTTTTATCCTGTGGTAGTTGCATACAATTGAACAACACATCAAACATATTAAAATTTCTGTCATGTTTTTATCAATGTTTTCCAGCTCATTTCCTGTTTCCATACTGACAAGCTTGACAAAGCCATTCTCCTTGGGTAGGGAATTAATTAGGCTTGCAAATTTTCATAAAAAATTTACAGCTTGTTTGTACTCTGGATTATCCCAGAGGGACATATACACAAAAAGCAATTGGAAGTGCAGGTTTCTCTCTAGATGCTACTATAGCTATTTTGACATTACTAGTATGGATAAGGCAAATACACTACTAATGGTGAGAAAGAGTTTACTTGCTCTGTGTTTCTGGTGAACAGTCCTAACTGACCACTTGCACATGCTCAAAGAGTAAAGATAAATGAACAAACTATACCAAGTTAAACAGAAGGCGGTATTACTGCGCATCAACTGTTCTGTAATAATTGTTTTGTAAGTCCACTCCCATCCTGCAGAAAGTAAGAGCCTACACAATGCAGCTCACCCTATCTCAGTCAATGATCATGAAACAGCTATCATGAAGTAAGTCATTGCTATATTTAAGATGTGTGGGAAATTTTGAGCTTTCAGTAAAGAAAAAAATATAATTTCAAGACATTTCTAATGGGATATGCCATATTGTTTTTTGATCAGAAATATACATCAGGGATCTCACGTCCCCATTTCTTCAGGAGCATGTTCCATGGGTGGACCATATTTTCCATGATGCACCAGTACCTACTGTCCATTATAGAAGTCTCTACCCTTGGAGAATCAAGGGAAGAAATATCTAGCCAGGAAACCTGATGCAGACAGGAGAACTGGGATGACATAAAAGGCATTAGGAATTGAGTTCCAAATCAAAATTTTGCCAGTTTTAGGTAATTGTGTTCAGTAATTTTGGCCTTCCACATTCCATAAGAAACAACTGATTTCTCTGGTCTTCTTACTTTGACATACTTCTAGAAACCCCTTTTATTGCCTCTTATGTCCCATGCCAGCTGTATCTCAAATTGTGCCTCGGCCTTCTTGATTTTCATCTTGCACACTTGTGCTGTATTTTATATTCTTCCCTAGTACTATAACTAAGTTTCCACTTGTTATAGCATTTCTTTTTGAGTTTTGACTCACTGGAGAGATTGCTATCTAGTCAAGCTGGTCTCTTGTTGAATTTCCCATTCTTCTGTTACATAACAATAGCTTGTTCCTGTGCCCTTAAAGTAGTTAGCTCTTCTGGACTTCTTTACCCCTCAGACTTGCCTCCCAGGGGATTTTACCCATCAATTCCTTGGGTTTGTTAAAAGTCTGCTTTCATGAAGCCCAGTGTCCTTATTCTTCTTCTATGCTTCCTTCCTCCACTTAGGAGCCTGAACTCTATAAATTTCATGGGCACTGCCACACGATTTACCTTCCTCCTTCACATTCTCAACCCAGTTTGTGAGCAGCAAGTTGAGAAGAGCTCCCCCCCTTGTTGGCTTCTCCACCATCTGTATCAAAAGGTTATGCCAGACACTTCAGGAATCTGCTGAAATGCTTGTGCACTGCTGTTTTGCCTTACTAGCAGATGTCCCAGCAATTAAAGTAAGTATGAGAACCAGGCCCTGCAGTTTTTAAACTTCTAAAGACCTTGTCCACCACCTCCTCCTACTTTGATGGCCTCTAATAGATATCCACCATGGCGTTCCCCCTGCTGCTTTCCCTTCTGACTTTTACCCAGAGCCTTTCACCAGGCCTACCTTCCACTTTGTATTGCACTTCAGAACATGTATACATGTCCTTTATATATTTAGCAACACCTCCTCCTTTTTTCATGTTTCCATCCTGAAGAAGCTATGACCATGATCATAATAATTCTTTGCTTTTACTAGGACCTTCAGTTCTTCCTGGTTGCTCCTCAGATTTCTCACATTGATATATAAATGTTTCAGGTATCTAGCTGACTTTCATATCATCTCTTTGAGAACACTCCTAAGGCTTTTGTTATTGCTACCCCTCACCACATTTTTTTTATCCAGGTCTTCAGGACCTTTACTTACCTCTAGCTTCCATCATCATCCCCTGGTAAACCTAGCTTAAAGCCCTCTTCACTAGGTTAGCAATCCTGTATGCAAAGATGCTTTCTTTTCTTCTTCAGGTTGACCTCATCTCTTCCCAGCCAGCCATCTTCCTGGCAGAGCCAGCCTTAGAGAAAATGGTGACCCAGGTGAACTTGTATTTTGGTACCCCCTGCTGTGTTTAACTCCCCACCTCACCAAAGTCAGTGATGCTGCTATAGGCAGAAGCAGAAACATGTGGGCAGGGGTGCAGGGCACAGTCTAATGGGGAGGCAGAGCAGCTTGCTGTGCCAAGCAAATAGGTGGGTGGGCACTGCTGCTTCTGTACAGGAACAGGTTGGGCAGACTGGAGCACCCCACCTGCACGTGCCCAACCTGACTCCTCCTGAGCAGTGGCTGGAGGCAAAGGGCAAGCTCAACTGGGCACCACTCCTCTTGCCTGTGGCATGGATCGACTGGGGAGAGGCAGGACAGGGCAGAATGGGGGGAGAGCACTGCTGTGGGCATGGGCTGCTCACATGTGTGTGTGTGGAACCCCCTTGATCTTGGCACCCTGGGCAGTCACCTACATTGCCTATCCCTAAAGTCACCTCTGCTTCTTGGGATACCACACTATAGTTGAAGAAGCCAAAGCCCTGGTGGTGACACCAGCTATGCAGCTACTTGTTTATCCTCAGGATGCATTTTCTTCTAGCCAGGGCATTTACCCATCACTGAAAAAATAAACAAGAACAGTGCCTGGGCCTGTTACCTTCACCCTTGTACCCAGAGCCAGGTATTCACTTTTGATCTTCTCACGGTCAACCCTGGCAGTATGATTAAAGCCCATATGGATGACCAGTACTGGACAGCAGCAGGATGAGTCTCAGATGTGGGCTCCTGGCAGGCAGATTTCTTGAGCCAACTGGTCAGGCTGGTGGATGGATGCCTCTGTGCCCTGCAAGAGGGAGTTACCAAGCACCAGCACCCATCACTTCCTCTTGGCAGCAGTGGTCTCTTCCTTCCCCACCGTTATCCTCACCCCCAGGTATATGACTGTATTCCTACTACTGTAGGGAAAGTTCCTACTACTTGAACAGTTGAAGGACCCCCTGCACAGACCAAGTCTTAATGTATCTGTATAAATCAAAGTATTGCTAATGGGAAATAACATCTGGTAAAAATTTATGTTGCCATCTGGCAAGCCATTTGTTGGCCTCTATAAAAATAAGAAATCTTGGTGCCAGTTTCCACATCTGAGCATTCACATCAGAAATAGCAAGCATCTCAGCCATGATTGCCTGGACAAAGCTGATGCATAAGTGAGAGTTTTCCCCAGTTTAAAAACAAAACAAACAACCCTTTCCCCACCCCCGCATAACTTGTGAAACTTTACATTGCAAATTACAAATGCACCATTAAAATGTTGTCTGTTTAATTTAGTTCTTGCTTGTCCCTCTATCCTAACAGCACATGGAGCAATTTATGGGATAGAACATTTTATATACATTTTGTTAAACCAGGTGTCAATGGATACTAAACTAAGTAGGAATAAATGACTTTCAGTTTGGCAGCCAACCCGAAAAACAGAAAACAAAAATATATTTTGGAGAAAATCAATAAACTGGGATTTTTATTTAATTGAAAATTATCATTGTTGTCACAGGCCAGCTGGGCACTGTGACCATATCAATTTAGTTGCAAGCTGACCAAGTACTGCAACTAATATTAGCCACTGGGCTTTTTGGTTTGGGATCGAGGAGGTGATGTTGGGAGGAAAGCAATGAGGAGTTTCACTTATAAAAAGAATGAATTTTCCTTCTAGCAACAAAAGATATAGTTTACACATATGACAGTTAGTAAAAAGTAAATAAACAGACAACATAACAATACTAGTTAAAATTGGCAGTGATAATAAAAACAGACAGATAAATCAACCAAGAGTTCCCACCTGGTTAGTAACTTATCAATAGTCCCTCAGTGTCAGGTATACGTCAAGTTGATTCAGTGAAGTCAGGCGTCCCCGATCCACGCTGTTGGAGGAAAAAGCGGGGGAAGGTCCCTCAGTCAGGATCTGGTCCTCGCTCACACTGGGAGTAAGAGATCCATGGGGGCATGGGACAGCAATGACCATTCTGTTTGTCCTTCCTGCAGGTCACTTAACATGTGTGTTCTTTTATATCTTGTCTAGGCTAATCTGTTCGCCTTATAGCCATTCACAATCTTATTCTATAGCTGTTATCCTATGGGTTTAAAAGGTGTTAGAAACCATTATAATAAGATACTGCCTAAGCTTGGGTTTACCCAATAAGGAAATCATACTACATCACTTTGGGGTCTGAGATCAACATGTCCCCACCCAAGTTCAACCCACTATGTTAATTATACCTTGTGGTGAGGTCCATTAATTTTACTGACTCTAAGCAAAAATTATTAAATCAGCTAGGTTTGCAGTTTTATTCTTTAGTTCTGCTTTTTAAAACTCATGCTGTCTCAAGATTAGTGCAAACAGCTATATATAATTCCTACCAGTTATACTCCAGACAGACAGGAAACAGTTTCATAAGCTCTATTTCAGATATCTTCAAAAAGCATTTTCTTTTTGCTATAAGTTGCTTGTTTAACCTTTTGGTTCCGGCCATAACACATTGTGAGTTAAACAACATAAAATAAAAACAACAGGGAGTTTGGCTGTACAGGCTGGTGATATGGGCACTAACCTAGAAGTAGCAGATACCTGGGTTCAGTTCCATTTGTATTCTAATTTGCTTTCTCTGTCCTATTGTACATTTAAGTATTTATATACAAAATGAAGATACTGAACCACCACCACCACTGAATACCTTATAGTTCAGTAATTTGGTTCTTGCTTGAAAGATGAGAGACCCAGGTTCGAGCCCCTTCTCCAATGAGACAGTTGCCCAAAATCCAGAGAAATACTCTAACTGTTGGAGTACAGGAAATAAGTAGGAACCATCAACTTCTTCAGTTTAATTTTCTAAACAATGTCTCTTATCTTCTGAATTGAGTTACCAGTTAAATATTTAGAAAAGCCTTTACTCTTCCTCTTCCATACATCTGTAACTTCCCCCCCCAAAATCTGATGCAAATTCATGAACAGTTTTAGCTGTTCCAGACCTGAACTGCTAAGTAAATAAATGACTTGCTGAAAAAGGTTTTGCCCAGTCTGGTGGATACTTAGAAGTTGCAATTAATTTATGACAGAGCACAAGCTAGAATGATGTTATAGAAATAATATATCCTTTTTTTCAAAATTTACCTGTGGGCATGATAAAAGGCATGGGTGAGATCCCTATAAAGAGTGGTTATTAAAAAAATAGATAAGTAGCAAAAAATAAAGTCAGAATCATACTGTTACATGGCAACCTGGTCCAACTGCTTGCTCAAATATAGTTAACTCTTAATGTAGTATACTTTCCATGCCTACAATATATATTTAAAACTGGAGCTTGAACTCTTTTGCACTACACGTGGAACACAAGCATCACAGAACAAAGCCTTAAAAGCTCAGTTTCACTATTCAAGCACATACATTTCATGGTCTTTAGGTGGGGCTCTGGTGAATAAAGCACCATGAGAATGGAAATTTCTCCAGTGGTTTAGCAACTACTCAGAGGTGATTGGCAGAGATCTGCATCATTCATTTCATGCGTTCTCAACAATCAGGATTGTTCTTGACCACCTGGGCAATAGTGATCATCGCTTGCTGGAATTTGCCATCCAGCGTAGGGTGTCAAGGGCCCGCAGCAAGGCGGTAGCCCTAGACTTCAGGAGGGCCAACTTCATTGAGATGAGGAGATTAGTGGGAGAGGCACTGGGGTCCTTGAGGGCAGAGGAACTCAGTGTCCAAGACGAGTGGTCGTTCCTTAAGGAAACGATAC
>NW_017729030.1:20763850-20767231 GCF_001723915.1 Gavialis gangeticus
AACTACTTCACAGTTAGGGCGGCTAGGAGCTGGAACCAACTTCCAAGGGAAGTGGTGCTGGCCCCTACCCTGGGGGTCTTTAAGAAGAGGCTGGATGCCTACCTGGCTGGACTCATTTGAGTCCCGTTTTTGTTTTGGGCTTTTGTTGTTCTCCCGCCCTGGCGGGGGGTCAGGCTAGAAGATCTACTAGGTCCCTTCCGACCCTAAATCTATGAAACTATGAAACTATGATTGCCTAAAATGAAGAACACATGCAACCCAATAACCACTTTCACAAGTGACTAAAGCTAGACCCCATAAAAGTACAGCTACTAGTATTTTCTTTCCCGGACAAATACAACTAATAACAATAAACTAACATTAATGATATATAATTTAAAATATTTATTACAAATCTATTAGCTAATTTAATTAGTAATTACTCTCCATGTGCATTTATATGGACCTCTGGGCTCTCCCTCAATCATCAGTACAATCATTATCAGATTGCAATAAATCCATTAGGTCTTCATATTAGCAACCATAAATTCCTGTAGTTGTTACTTGTTGAGATCTTCTAAACAAAACTACTAACTCAGTGCTCCTTATTTACTTCTCTTCTGAAATGTATTGCAAGTCTTGCCTCTTCCTCTCCCACGTGAGTCTGGTGACAGCTTCAAGCGACTTCACTTCAGATACCAGCCAGTATTTTCCCCATTGTAAATAGGCAAAGCATTTTCATAAAGTGGTGGCAATGGTAATATTGTGTGTTGTTTGTTTTATGGTTGGTGGAGAATTGGTGAAAGTGTTATAGCCTTTGCATTTTCAAGTCCTCAGTGAGTGATATTAATTTCTAACAATACAGGAAGTTTTCTTTGGGCAAAATATCAACTAGGGACAAGCTATGCTTCACTGATGCTGATAGTTTTGTAATGTAATAGTGATAAATATGTATTAGAGTCCAAGCCTGCAGTCATTTCCCATAAATACGTCATTATTCTTACATTGTTTTCCATCATCCTCTTTAAATGAGGATAATAAGGACTAGAAGGTACATGTCTAACCTGAATTTCACCGCAAATTGCTTAAGCTTATTCCCATTAAAATGCAGCCCATTTTCAGACATAGGTATTTCAGATACTCCATATCATATAATCACCTGTATAGCTGTAGCATTTTCTAATTTACCCTAAGGAAGCAAATATAATACTCTAGGAGAAGTATATAGCAGGCACATCTACACGGTCATTAAGGCGCTTTTTCTACTGTGCATTAAATTTAGTACCTCCAACGTAGTAAATAAATATGCATTAGGCTGCCCTAATGTGCAGTAGCAAAAGTGAGTGCTTTTTTAAGCTTAATGTGCAGTAGCTTAATTTTACTCTGTGTTAGTGTATTAATATGGTTTTTTACATGATGTTGTAATGCACAGTAAAATAGGCTACTGAACGTTAAAGCGCGTGTAGATGTGTCCAGCTAATATTAACATCTCTACATCTTTTCTTAGATTTTTAAGTTTCCAAATTACTTTCATGTATCTTCATTAACAGATTTGTCCTCTAGTTCTGAGGAATCTGCAATGGGCACACCCCATTCTTATTGCATTCCAAAGAGCCTCATCTTTAGAAGAAGCTCTGTTATCAGACCCACATTTTGTCTGAAACTAGATTGAATTTTTCTTCTTCTTATCCCAATCAGATTGGACATATACATATACTTCTGTATGTTTCCTCTACTGCATTTTTTCCAACTTTTTAGATATCTTATCTGTAACAGCCAAATCTCTACAAAGTTCAGATTCAATTTGCAAATCATACTTTTGCTCCTGAAAATATAGTTTATATATATTCTCAGTAAGTTCTTAGATAGGCCGCTGGTGGCAATGGCAGTAAGAGGGTTATGACACTAGCTTCACATGAAGACAAGAAGCTTATTATACCCATATCCAAAGCTTCCTCTATTTCATTGTACTTGGTGCATCTACAGATGTGCTTTACTGTGGAGTTGACTAATTAGCTTGCAATAAAGTTTCACTAGAGACACATGCATCAAGGACAGTACTGCCTTCTGGTAGAGTAATTTACTGTTCAGAAATGCATGTCTGGATGTAATAGGTCACAACCACTAGAGCAGCTGTGACACCTTTCAGTGAAACTGTGATTTCTGTCTGGCTCAAACTCTATGGCCTCTCTCCTCTAGTTCACTTGCCCACCATGCCTTGATCTTACTATTAAAGGTAGCTTAGGGAGGCTACCAACAGGCCTCAGAGTGAGCCTCAATCCTGCTATTTTTCCCCCTGGGGTCTCATTTCAGTCCTTCATCCTAATAGATCACTCCCATTTTCACTAGACCCCTGTAAGGCACCTGTAGCTTTAGGGGCAAATTGTGTGGCCCCTTTTCCTCCCCTAAACCATGCCCCAAACCTCATGGGTATTACATTAATGTTGTTCCCTCTGTTGAGGCCTCAGCTTCCTTAGCCTCCATCCCTTTCAGTCATGCTAGGCTGTTTTGCCTAGGCCCACTATGCCAGACCTGCTTTGAGGCACTAGCTCCAATCTATTGCCTTCACTCTGTGCCCCTAGCCTCAGTCCACCAGGCCCCTGACTCTTCTGGCACTGCATTCTTAGCCACAATCTCACTGTGCCCCTCCCAGGCATCAGGCTCCTAGCCCCTGTCTCAGTGTGCACCTCTCAGACACCTCATCTCTGAACTCCATCTCACTGTGCCCCTCTTGGGCATCGGGCCCCTACCTCCCTCCCCAACACCTGTCTGCTCTGTAGCCTTGTACTACCACTCACTAGGCTGTATAATAGCTTCAGGCCTTGAGACCACCCCGATAAGGGCTCAAGGCAATTGCATACCTCACGGGCACTAATGGGACCTCTAAAATTGCTCCTTATAATCCCAGCCCATACCAACAGTGCGAACAGCAACATAAACATACATCCTCTGGGCTATAACATATTAATAACAATGGAAACAGCATTCTGCCCCTTTAAGAGGGCAAACCTTTACCCCTAGCATAGCATGCCTCCCTGCCAGGATACCTTGTGAGCTCCCAGGGCCTCACTACTCCTGTAGGCAGTAAAACAGAGAGTCAAGCATCCCTGGGTGTCTTTCCAAGGCAGGAGCTCCTTCCTCGGCAGCTGCCAGGGAGAAACTCCCCTGCCAGCCCCAGCCTTGGCCTTATATCCTCCCAGGACCCTGCCTACATCCAGTCAGCTGACCACTTGCAGGTATCTGCTAACTGCCAGCTTTGCTCTCTTCTCCTGGGAACTGGCAGCTGCTGCACCTTGCCTGCCCTGCAGTGCTCCTTGGCTGAGCTGCCTTTATCTTTATCACAGTGAAAAGTGGCCAGGACCACAGCAGTTTCATAGTTTCTAGGGTCGGAAGGGACCTGAG
>NW_017729030.1:20767242-20768970 GCF_001723915.1 Gavialis gangeticus
GGCCACCACCTGACTGCTTGCCTTTGCTACCTTGTGCTGTTTGAGCCCAGGCAGAGCAGCTCCGGGCTGATAGCAGACTACGGGGGTCAGTCACATGGCTCCACAGTTTCTCATGCCCCAGCCACTCCATCTATTGCCCAAAGCCACCACCCAGAGGCCGGGGCTGACCCCTCGAGCCTCTTTCCAGCCCAGCGCTGCTCCACCTCAGGTCAGACTGCTGTGGATTGCACTGCATGTGAAGACACTGAGCCCAGGAGCAACTGACTCCAAACTGTGCCAGAGTGTGTTGAAGTGCATTAATAGCTCATGTAGATGCACCCACTGATACCCAGTTAATGCTAGTCCCTATCACATACAATGCACCAATCTACAATTTTGATCATGAGTCCTAAGAGGACTGTTTCGATGCCCTGAAGGCATCTGCGGGCAAATTATTGTACTGTCAGCACCTTCAGTTCTGGTCTTTAAATAATTCCTTCAATTTCTTAAGCTCTTTATTAAGATTTGCATGCCATTTTTATTGAGCACTTTTACATAGCAGAACTATCAGGTTTCTGTATTATGCAGCAAGGCTAGCCAAACATTCTCCTTCACTGTCCACCAAGCCAAGGGACCTTTGCATGCATTTCTTATCTATTGAAGCAGGCATGCTGGTGATCTTACTGTGTATACAGTAAGATCCATCTTACTGTGGTATACCTGCATCAGTTTTCTTTGTTAACTCTCCTCTTACACAAGTTATACAATTTATATAGAATTTACAATGTTGTTTGTTTAACTTTATCTCAGGAACTCCAACACTTTTGAAAGCTGCTTAGAGTTCCTGTGTACACAGTTTTTTTCCTTTTTTTATCCTCTGAAGAAAATTATCCTCTGGGTAACCATGAAAAAAAAATGTTCTATTTAATGAAACACCTCAATGTACTGAATGCAATTCAAGTGGCAGTGTGTGGAAAGAGTATGGATGGTTGGAGTCTTTCAGCTCTGGTCTGTACATCTGCATCAGATGTCCTCCAGTGAGTGAACTCTCTTAAAGAGAATCAGTGCTTGACAATTTATTTGTTTTCATACTATTAGAAATGGAATCTTTTTCCTGTACTGCTAGAAACTGAATCTTCTCCAATGTGTTATATATCCATACATTTAGTTCACATATTTCCTCACTGGCAATTACCTCAACACTGTGAGCATAGTGGCATAATGCATAGACAACAATCCTTTCCGGTTGCTTGCATTTACTTTCTGACTAATGTCAATTACCTACTTGACTGCTTTCCTGAGAATATGCTGCTATATTGGGTTCATGTTTACATTTCCTTCCTGCAGAGGGCTGCCACTCCTTTGAACATAGTCCTGAGAAAGTGGCCCTCCTTCATCCATGTTGGACCTCGACTCTCTTCATCAGATGTAGTTTACTCAGCATTATCAGGTCCTGGCTGGTCAACATTACTACGGCCTGTTGCAGGATTATTGGTCATCGTTGTAGGTTGCAAAGCTGTTGGCACAACAATAGGTGGGTCTCCAGATGTTGCTACTGTGCTCTGTTCAGCATTCATGCCTGTATCTCACAATTGATTGGTATGGTAGAGCCAAATAATATTAGGTGCCACTTGTACTGCATATGATAAAGGACCTGTTTGTGCAAACCAGCATTAACTCACTTAAAATGTCTGGGCATGCAGTCATTCACAGGACTTAAGTTACCAAAAAAAAAAAAAAAAACCCCCC
>NW_017729030.1:20769141-20783308 GCF_001723915.1 Gavialis gangeticus
CCAAAAAAAAAAAAAAAAACCCCACTCACAATTGCAGGCTACCATTTCTTAAATCTGGTATAATCACAGTCCACTACTTTTTGGTCTACATGTAGTTACTGAAGGGCTCCTGTTCCCCTTATCCTGGCCTAACTTATTTAGCAATTTCCAACATGTTGTTACAAGTCTGTTTTTTTTAAGTCAAACCATAACCTGAGGTTCCAACTGATAAACAGCATTGCTACTGTCTTATTCATCATAGCATGTACTGAATTCCGATACAGTAGCAAAAAGTTGGTCATCTTCTGCTGTACTTACCTTGGCTCTTCTTTCATGGAAAGAAAAATATTTTTGAAAGACTATACAAATCATTCAGCAAGCCCACTCATGGCCAGATGCTACATGGCATAAGCAATATGCTGGATACCAGTTTTTCCTCATGAATTCTTGAAACTCATTTGAACTGAATTGCCAGAGCAGGGGGCCTGGACCCAGTGATCTCATGAGGTCTCTTCGAGCCCCTAAACTTCTGTGAATTTGTGGTCCATTCATCAGTTACAGTTTGTTCTGGAAATCCTGTCTTTGCAAATAGACTTCATGACTTTTCTACGCTAATATAATGGTTTTCATGAAGAAAACTTCTGGCTATTTGGAGTGGGCATCTACCGCCAGTGGATACATCATCCCTAAAAATGGCCCTGCAAAATCAGGCTGTTGCCAAAGAGAAGACAGCCATTCCCATGGATGCAATGGTGCTGGTTTGGGCATCTTCTGTAACTCTTGGCACCCCATGCATTCCTTAAAGGGTTGTTGATCAATATGTGACCAACATAAATCTATTGGCTAATACCATAATTTTTACAACTCCTACATACAGTTCTTCTAAAATTCTTGTGAGCAGTTCGCTGAATATAACAACATGAATTCCTCACATGACACATCTTTGATGTACAGTAAATTCATATTTGTTTGCATAAAGAGGTGCTAAAATTAGGATCCAGCTAAAGTAAGTAATAAATAATTTCAATGATGTATAAGTCTAAGAGGCACTGTGTATAATTATATACTATGGGCACTGACATTACTCCTTTTGGCACAATCTTTTCTCCTGTGTATGTTTTTAACAACACCAGGGCCTCCTTTCATTTTAAATGTACAGGAGCCAGATGTTCTTGGACAATTTTCAGGTATTTCTTAAGGGTCTTGCTTGATGGCTTTTCTGGAGTGAGCAGGCTGTGCAGTAAACTATGGGTATGTGCAAGCATTACATCTAGATCAAGCAAACCAACATTAGGTCACTTAAAATGCCTGAGCATGCAGTCAGTCACAGGGCTTAAGTTACCAAAAAAATGGCATCCTGATCTAAAGTTAGTTTATCTTGGAAGGTGAACTAACTTCAGATCAACTTGGGTTAATGCAATCTAAAGTGGCTTAACCCAGTCTAGAGAACACCTGCCTGGGTTTACAGTACAGCTCTGGGACTGGTAAAGCCCAGCCACTTTCCACAACCCTAAGGCTGTGCCCCCCAACCCTGCCTAGGCTATTTTTTGCCTGCATGTACTGCTCCTCCCCCCACCCCAAGATTGAACAACCCATCAAACCCCCCAATCCAGACCTGCCAACCCTTCTCCTCACCCTGTTACTTATTTCAGGTTCCCCCCAGTGCTCTCAGCAGCAGCAAATGCCCGCATTCAACACTCTTGGCTTAACGGTAGGTGACTTAAAGTAAACTGCCAAAACCTAAACCATGTCCTGCAAATGCATGTTTGCATCCTATATGTTTTTCCTCCCATCAAATTCAGTAATGTAGATATATGTTCCTGTAGGGGACTATCATTTAGTTTAAAGAGCTGCTCCAGTCACCCTGTATAGGCCAGCACTCCAGGGTGCTACCATAAGCCCCAGGTGTTCCAGTATAAGCAGACATTTTGGGTTCCAACAGATTTCAAGTATTCACAATTAGAGCAAATAATTCTTCCAGTTGATTTAATGCATGCTCTGTTGTGGGATCCCATGCTTGTCACCAGTTGTTATCTTTGTTCAAGGCATTCACAAATGAATGACTCCAGCCACAAGTGTGGGAAAGGGAGTTGCCAGAATGGAAGACACAAAATATATTGTAAACAGAGTAAAATTAACATGCATTGGTATTAGCAGATTCAACAGAAATTAGCATTCACACAAGGAGACTCAGCACCTTATATATCTCATAGTCCTCCAGACTGCATGCACCAGCAGAGTGTACACAAATTATTGCAATATAATATAAATGCATTCTATCTTCTCACATATGCTGGATATTATCTTGGCCTGTTACTTGTAACATGTACACCTCCATATACATTTTTACTGGTCCCCAACGTTGAGCTCTGACTCGGGTTTCTTCTTACTTACTATTTTGGGGTTCTCTACCAAGTGCACAATGTGAAACTCAGCCCTTTTCTGTAAGCTTCAGTTTGGACCAGGTGACTTTGGTAAATTCTGGTTTGTCAAGCATGACTTCTGGGCCTTCCCATGGTCTCCAGGTCTTTTGTCGCAGATGTCAGTAATTATCTATTCACTTCTTGGGTAAGTCAGCTAGTTCTTCAGACATGTAGGGTTTTTTTTGGCTGTTAGAAATGTTTGGAAATGATCTATCACAAACACCTGGAGCCAGATTCTGTTCTACCTATTTGGCACATTAGTCACCTAGATGAAATCCTATTCCACTCTACTTGAGTCCTTGAAAAATGTTAATATGAAAGGTGAGTGGGTGCTCCTCCTTGCTGGTGTGTTACAGAAGAAGATGCTGTTACAAACCTGGGGTATGAGGGTGCTCCCAGAGATGCACCCTGAGTTTGGGTAAGCTTATTGGTCCTCCACTCTACTGAATGGGTATGACCAAGTTATTAATTTTCCCAGAAATCAATTTACCACAGTCAATTCAGTCAAACAATACAAAAACCCAAGAGTTTATTACAAGGTAAGAAAAAGAAAACAGAACATGATAAAACAAAATATGAAAAACTTGACAAAAAAATCCTACCCTACTTTTAGACTACCAGCTAGACCTCATACAATTTCTGTGAAAATCCCATGTGGTCAAGCCCCCCTCAGTCACTGTTAGCAATCTCTGCCAGGAACTTCCAGTCCACCTCTCCCCAAAAAGAGGTCATTTCTAGCTGTCACCCCCTCAAGAACATTCCACATAGCCCCATCACCCACCACCATCTCTCTTCAGGGAAGCCAGAAAATCCTCTTGAGTGTCCTTGACAGATGCATTAATAGATTGTCATAGACTTGAATGGAGTCACACTAAGGCTATAACCAGATGTCACTGAATGCAGCAAATCAACTGTGCCAGGCTGAGTCTTGGCAGCACTGATCAGCTTTATTGGGCAAAACGGACATCACCCATTGTCCCTGCTACTCCAGGGAAGAAGAAGATTCTGTGATAGAAACTTGGGGTGTTAGGGTGCTCTCAGAGATATAACCTGGGTTTGTGTAACTTTACTTACTCCAAGGAGCAGCAGGGGCCTGATCCTATGGGACAATACTCAAGGTATGCCTTTGCAAGTGGGGGAACCCCATGTTTCCTTACTTGCAGAGGCACACCTGAGTGATCACCAGAATCCCTTGAGTATTCTCTACAAACACGGAAACTTGAGACAGTGGTCCCAGGCTTCAAGGGCCTGATCTTGTGCCCCCCGGAGCCTTGGAAGCACCTGCTTGAGGCAGACTCTCCCACGTTAAAAGAAAGAGATGTATGCTGCAAAATAGCAGCACAAATTAGCGTTACCTTTTATTGCAGCCACACATTTGGGCATTTGTGGTATAACCAAGGACGTAGATGTCTGCTTGCTTTCGTTTTGTGCCACCATAAATATAGTGGCACAAAGATAACATCTATTTGGAGCCTTAAGCACTTATACTGACTTAGATGTCCAGAAGGTGGAATGGAATCCGCTCTTATAGTCCAGAAACAGCTATTGTCTGAAATAAAACTACCTTCCAACTGCCTTCCTTTTAGCTAGCATGCATTGCTTGCCAATACAAAGCAAAAAACTGTTTAAACCTTTTCTAGTTGTCCTCCACATTTCCAGAGTGACTCAGTTTTGGCAGGGCTTTCAACTGCTCTGTCATTCCTCTCAGAATCTTCTCTACTAGCTTGTTTTACTTCTGGTAGTAGTAGTAGTAGTAGTAAAGTTCACTAACTAACCAGAACAAAGGTATCTGATACAGATTTGTCCCATTCTATGTCTGAATTCTAACCGATTACTATTATGTTACAGGAACCTCTGCAAAACAGTAGCTATTTCCAGGTGGCTTTTTCAAGAACCTTTTCAAAGTAAAGTCCAGTGAATTCTGGAACTTATAGATGAGCACCCCTTGTGGGGTCCATTATGTACAACCTGCCAGTACCATTATTAGAGTTGGGGGAAAGAGTACAAAAGTACTAATCTACCCTGCTCTCAATCAGACAAAAGCACTTGCCTTAGGATCAGCATGTATCCTCAGGAGAGCATGGATGGAGCAGATCCAGTATGAACTTTGAATTCTACCTGGCACAAGTAGTAATACCATTTCTGGTCACCTTCAGTTGTGTAATCCACTAGATGATGAGCCTAAATAATACTCAAAGATTACAACCACTACTAATCGTCACACCCTTTATTGTGCTTTCCATTACATTTTAACTACTTTATCTTCTAGACTAGAAACAGCATGAACATCACCAAATAATAAGTGCCTTGGTACCATTTTGGCACAGGGATAGGAAATCACATACACATTTACTTAGGAATAGTAGGGTTAACAAATAGAATAACTTCTCAGTTATTCCCCTAGTGACTTACACAAATGAAGAGAACTAAAATAAAAATAATATTAAAACAGAAGTCAGTCTATCTGCATTCCTTTTATTACAGTGTACTTTTAAGGGAGTTGTTGGTATTTGAAATATTATGTTAATGTTTCACATGCACACACAAGGTGCAGCTCCATGAGACGCTTAATGCACAGTAGACTAATTCTACCATGCATTAGTGCATCATGGCACATTAGTCCACAGTGCAATAAGCATCATGAAAAGTTTATGTGCCTTTGCTACTGCACAATAGTGTTAGCTACTGTGCATTTAGTTAGTACCTCATATTAGAGGTAGTCTCATAGTTTCTAGGGTCGGAAGGGACCTGAGTAGTTCATCTAGTCCGACTCCCTGCCATGGCAGGAAAGAGTACTGGGGTCAAACGACCCCAGCAAGGTGTACAT
Organism: Gavialis gangeticus; assembly: GCF_001723915.1. Classification (NCBI taxonomy): domain Eukaryota; kingdom Metazoa; phylum Chordata; order Crocodylia; family Gavialidae; genus Gavialis; species Gavialis gangeticus. The sequence continues at coordinate 20,774,371 of NW_017729030.1, forward strand.
CTAGCCTCCTCTTAAAGATCCCCAGGGTAGGAGCCAGCACCACTTCTCTTGGAAGTTGGTTCCAGATCCTAGCTGCCCTGACCATGAAGTAGCACCTCCTGATATCTAGCCTAAATCTACCTTCTGCCAGCTTGTGACCATTATTTCTGGTCACTCCTGGCAGTGCTTTGGGGAACAGGGACTTCCCCAGTGCCTGCTGATCCCCCAACTAGTTTGAAACAGGCCATTAGATCCCCCCTTAGCCTTCTCTTGCGGAGGCTGAACAGGTTCAGGTCCCGTAGCCTCTCCTCATAAGGCCTGCCCTGCTGTCCCCTGATCATGCGAGTGGTACTAAACTTAATACAGAGTAGCAACAGCACATTAACATATGTGTAGACATGTGCACATACTTCTAAAACAACTATTATTTTCTGAGAAAGCCTACACTTACATGACACCTAAAATTATTTTTATCTTTCATTTTTGACAGTTTTTCCCCTATGAATATACACTGATGTCACAAATTCTCACTCTAGGTCACATCCTAAGGTTGCAACATGGACCTGTCTGTAGTAAATTCAGAAGGTTAAAGTCTGAAGAGAAGAGTGGAAGCAAGGTCTTATTTAAATATGGTATAATATTTTGCAAGTAGTACACTGGTAAACTATTTTGAAAATGTTTTACTTGGTTATGTTTGAATATTTTCTTTTCCCCCAATAAATAGTCCTTCTTTAAGGTTGAGCAGCCTTGTCAATGTACCTTGATAGTTCAAACTGGAAACAAGAAAAAAATATAAGAGCAAGGAAGATATTCAACCCTTGACCTTTTTATCAATGACTTGATTTAAGACAGGAATGTCACCATTATATTTAATAAGAATCATAAAGCATTACTGCAATTAACAGGTGAAAAGTTTAGATATATGCTAGACCAAGTTGCCTCACTGAAAGTAATTACATTTTAACTAGGGTTCTTAAAATAATAAGAACACAATCTGATATTTAAAGAAAGGAAAAAGATCACTCATCTATTGCATTATCTAGAGTCTAAGAGCGCTCTAGATGTAAAAATGTTTCTTTCACTAGGGTGCTATATAACTAGTTGTAGAAGAACTGGAGGGAGACTATATCCTTTACTTCAATAATTTCTCTTAAAAAAATGTTCAAATTATCTCAGAAGCATAAGCTTCACTATTACAGTTTGGAGCTGTACTACTTTGACACACTAATGAATGTTCTTTTCCAGCATGTGTGCCCCAAGACACTCAGAGATAGATAGTGCCTGTCTGTGCTATGTGCTTCATAATACTTCACAGGAACACATCCTTGTTAGGCCTCCTTCCTTAATTATAGCAGCCAGGCCAAAAACAAAAGGCATCACTATAACAAAGAGGTGGCTTTTATCTTAAGGAGGAAGGGGATGAGGGCAGTTACATTAAGATGTTCTTTCTATAAGATCTCCTACCCACCAGCATGCTTTTCAAGGATTTTTACATTGGTATGGGGAATTTTACGCTACAGGTGACCAACCCTCCCCCACCCCCTGCAAAAAACAAAACACCAAGAGAAACAGCGCTTTATTTTATTTTTAAAGAAATTCGCACCTTTGTATTGATACCACAAGGAAGTGTTTACTTGTCTGGAGCAAGGGTCCTTGTGGTCTAGTCCAGTGGTTGGAGCCAGAGTTTAAGGCTGATAGGTGGGGTGCCAGGCCAAGTGTGAAGACCCATAGACAGGAACCAGAATGCCAAAAAGAGGTCAGATTGCATAAAATGCAATGTGAGGGTCAGGAGCCTTAGGTCGATACTAAGTGACAAGAAACAAGAGACTTGACTGACCAAGGCAGCGAAGCAAAGGAGGATCCAAGTGCAAAGATAGGAATATGCTTTAGACAGAAGAAGCATAGTGTTATAGAGGTCAGCTTGTTTGAGTTTTCCTTAAATGTGGAACTAGAATCCATCAGACTGGATGATTAAGTTAGCAGAGACCTGGTTTCATCACAGCTGGAGCCCACTAGCTTGCTAAGGTGAAGTATTGATATTTATTTTTGTCAGCTGAACAGCTTTAGTCTTTGCATGCTACAGCTGAACTCACATTTCAGGAAAACAAATCATTTATACCCTTACCCTTCCACCTTAGCATGTTAACAGAAGCCTACAAAACAGAATATTTGCCCTTCCCTCTTACATGTTTTCTCAGTAGTGAAATAAAGTTTTCAAACTAAAAGGGATTATTATTTGAGAAATGCATTTGCAACCATTAAAATGAATGAAGCATTTCACACTTCAAAGATACCTCAAAGCTAGCATTTAATGTTCTCTGCCAATTCAAGCATCATTTTTATTTAGTTCCCATTTTTGAAGATGTTCTCACACAGCATGTTGCTTTATTTAACTGTGAATTAGGCTGCTTATAGATGTAAAAAACAAAACAAAAAAAATAAAAAAACAGCACTTTAAACTTAGTGCACCCCCATGCCAAACACAGTGCATGCCCAGAAGAGGCATCATGTTAACTGGACCCAGCTCACACAATGTCTGTATAGACCAGGTGCTTTAGTTGGGCTTTTTTGGTACTTTTATCTAATAGCTAATTGAATCAGCTTTAGAAAAAAGTGCCAAAAGCCCCGCTGAAGCACCTGATTTATACAGACATTGCAGAGCCAGGTCCATTTAATGTGCTCTCTTATCCAGTAAAACACAGGTGGGTGGTGGTGGGTTCTCCCACATCTGTCAGTGCCCAAAGTACCTGGACAAAAACTGAAGGTCTGACTGCTGTATCCTCTTCCTAGTTAATACCCTCCCTCCAAAGAGGAAGAGTAGGCATGTGTTGGCACTGGATTTATGACCCAGATACCTGTTCTGAGTGGACCCAAACCCTCAGACCAACCATGACCTCTCCATTCAATAATACGTGAATTTTATTGATACACAGTGATAGCAGATAAGAATAATGCAAATAATTCTATAACTACCCATCCTAGAGCTGTGACAGAGGGAAGGTATACATGTCCAGTATGGGAGCTTCACCCTGAGGTTCTCTCTTGAATGTCAGAGGTCAGCAGCCTGGAGGTTGGAAGTAAAGCCCCACCCAGCCATGGGGTGGGTGAGACAGGATGGTGTTATGCCCTCTGTTCATGATGACCTTTGGTTCCCCTCTTGGGGACCCTTTGCTGCTCTGAAATTCCTCCTTCTGTATCTTTTCCCTCCTTTGATGACTCTTCATTCTCAGCCATTGTTGACTGGTCTCCCTGTGGTCATCATACTGTCCATGTTCTGTCCTGTCAACATATTCCTTTGTTCCATTAATCCATCACATGCACGCATCCTAATTTTGGCTTTTACTGGGCCCCCTAATTTGGTCTGTTTACCAAAACCAGAAATCTTAAGGGCCCTTCAGTTGGGCACTGTGACCTGGCCAAAGCGGCAGAATCCCTAATCTCTGTTATGAAACAGTGTAGTTGATGCCTTCAATTTCCCAGCTTGTGTGCCTGCTTGCCTGTGTCAGATACAGTGGGCCTTGAAGGAAACTGTGTTACAAAGAGGGTTTTAGAAATCAATTAACCCTTCCCATTCCCCTGGACCATTGTTTTAATACATATCTGCTTTACCTAAAAGCCAATTCCCAAAAGCAAACCTCTAAATACCATTTTCTAGCCATCAGCATGCACTTTGGGAAATGCTGCCATAAAGGTAATAAAAAAGAACCTATAATGGGCTTTAGGTAAAGAGACCAGGGTGCTGCCAATGTCCTATCACTGCCATGTCAGGAAATTTGCTAAAACGTTCTTAGAGTGCACATAAAGGAAGACAACTGTATAGATATTAAAGGATACCAATATAAGCTGTTAAAATCTAGCAGCAGTATCTACATGATTCTGTAAAGATAGAAGTGTAGCTAAAGCATTGCAGTTTTAACCCCATTGCATTCAGTGTTAGAGTTAGGATAATTTAGCTAACTTGTATCACTAGAGGATCAGACAGCTGTAACACACAGATGCACACTCTTGAAAAGTGGCAGCACATCCTCCCCTTCTAAAGAGTTTGAAGAGTAGGTCTGTGTGAAATTTCGCTGAGTGTTTCGTTTCAAAGCTGTTTTGATGCATTTCAAGCTTGAAACAGTGAAATCAAAACGAAACAAAAAGCTTCAAAACAGCTTTGAAATTAAATAAGCGCATTTGAAACATTTCAAAAGTTTCGAAAAATTTTGAGTTTTGAAGCAGCCCAGTGGCAAGAGGCAGGGGAGAGCCAGGGCTGCACTCCGAGCAGCCCTGCAGCCCCATGGAACTCAGCTCAGCAGGGAGAGCAGCCCTGGCTCTCCCTGCCTCCCACTGCCGGGCTGCGCTCCGTGGGGCTGGTAGAGACAATTGGAGCACAGCCCTGGCTCTGCCCACCTCCTGCCACCAGACTGCACTCTGAGTGGCTCTGCAGCTGCATGGAGCTCAGCCTGGCAGCGGAGGCAGACAGAGCCAAGGCTGTGCTCTGCCTCCTGCCGCTGGGCTGAGCTCCATGGAGCCCAGCACTGGTCCAAGGCAGCAGTGGCAGCCTCCTGTCATCTGGCACAGATCTGGGGGCCCACATCCCCAGGAAGAGTCTGGCACAGCCTCACAGCTCTCCTGGGGGTGTGGGCCCCTGGAAATGCACCTGGATGACATGAGGCTGCCACTGCTGCCTAGGGCCACTGGCAGCATCTGTCTTCTCCGGTGCTGGGCGTGGGCTCTGCCCGGCACTGGTCCCAGGTGGCGGCAGCAGCCTCCTGTCATCCATCACAGATCCTGGGGCCCATACAGCCCCACAGCCCACCCAGAGGTACAGGGCCCCAGATCTACATGCCAGATGACAGGAAGCTGCTGCTGCCAGCAAGTGTCACACATTTTGATTTCAAGATTTGAGGTGCAGTTTCTGAGAAACCTCTGCACCTATCTCCTTGAAACTTGGTAGGCTTCATGCCCTCAGAAGGGGCAAGCATCCCTGAAATTTGCATCTGAATCAGGCTACGAATGACAATGTTTTAGGCATTTTTATGATTCCCCATTGTAGCTTATGGGTGAAGTGTTGAAACAGCAAAACAATTTTGACTAAACAAAACAGGACAGTGCTTCGAAACAAAATCAAATGACGAGACGAAACACTGTCCCTTCAAAATAGTGAAATGGATGTTGAAACAAAACTATGGTGTTTCACACAGCCCTATTGAATAGTATGCCTGGCCATAGCCTCAGAAGATCTTAGGAAGAGAACTACACCCCATACTTCAGAAAAAGGCAAAAAGAAACCCATAAGGCAAATAAAGCATTCATGGAGGATGGGGGAGGGGAATCCTGTCCCTGTAGGTAACCAGGAGAAACCCCGAAGCATGGGATTACCAGTAAAAAGACAGGATTTTTTTTCAACCCTGTCATGGGAATAATAAATATACATATCATGTGCATTGATTATTGCTCCAATTTGTGAACCTCAAAACCACTGCCATGAGGATAGTTTTATGAACTCCATTCTAGAAATGAAGTACAAGTGATAGCTAAATATTGTTATAAGAAAAAGTTATATGATATTATGTAGTTTCTTGTGGATATAACCCATGACAGCATCAAATAACATTCACTTCTCATTGTATCACCTAACACTTGATTATTTCATGTTATTTGACCCAGCTGATTTAAATCAGTATTTGTCAGTGTTGCCATGAATATTTAAGTCAAAGCAAGTAAAATGCAAGGGGCTGCCCAGGGTAGACATGTTCTGAATTTCCCTGCAACTAGTTTAGCATCAACACAGCATTGCTTTCCCACTGTATGATACAAATACATATAACACTTTTTTTTTAAGTGATATAGATTCCAGCAAATTAAACCAAATCTTCTACAACAACAGATCTCTGGGACTTGCAGGAAAAAAAAAACTTTTCAAAAGTAAATAATTTTTAAAAAACTAGAAAACCAGAGCTTATCAGTTAATTATTCATGTTTCTGTTTTCATTTTCAGCTGCTCTGGAGCTGCTGATGTTGGCACTCTCTACTAGCTTTAAGTACCCTTTCAGCACAACTCTGCCAAATTAAACTGTCACTTTCTATTAAAAAATCTATAGCAGGAGGTTTTTAATCTTCTGATTTAGACTTTGTAATAGGAAGTCAAAGTTTAAATTAGGACGGTATCAGCTTATGAAATAAAGCCTGAACAGCATACTGACAACCACAGTGAAGAAAAACTTCTTGGCTTGAACCAAAGTGCACAGCAATGCAGTTTTATTTTTGTAAAGGGTTTCTGTTACAATGTACTGATTTAATCTCATACTCTTATTCACATCCATGTTACTCATAGATTCTGTGAAAATAACCCTGAAGGAAGTTGTTACTCCCCTTACCAAGGGTAAGAACTTGACCTATTTATTGATCTACTATACCTGTTGCTCATGATCCTTGAAAGTCAACATTTTCTTATTGGGATCATCTTTTTTCATATATGCATAAAGGAATAGAGAGGTGCAATATTTTATTAAATGCGCTGAAAGTAAACTTGAAATGAATTTATTAATAACAGCATTTGTATTAAAAATATCCCACCTATTCTATTGTTATCTTGTTATTCTGGGGAGAATTATGGAATAAATTCAACTTCCTGTTTACTGTTCTCTAATTCCAAATTTCCTTGTGTAGTTCCCTCTCCCCCTTCTAAAAGGTCTTGGTTGCTTACTATGTCTATTTTTTCCCCTTTGCATTTGTATTCCACTTTTTGTTGTTGTTTCTCTCAGACTCCTTTGCCAGCGTTCCCTCTCTCCTGCCTTATCCTTTCTGCCTATATGAAAATTATTAGTATTAGAGACCATCAGTTTATGACAGGCAGAGCATGAGTTACTGCTATCTTGTATTTTCTGACCCTTCCCATGTCCATGCCATGAAGTTTTTTTCTGTTCATAATCGCAAGGCCAGCCCTGCAGCAAAGTGTGTGTACTGCCAGCTACAAGGAGAAGCAATCTGTAAATGTTCAGCTCCTCCTGTGTGTCTTTGGAGACAGAGGTAGATAATCAACTGACTACACTAGTGCGCCCAAACATCTGTCCTGTGGGGCCAGAGCCTGTGGCAGAGGGTCAGTTCATGGACTGGAGCCTGCACTCCTCAATTCCACATGCACACAGCCCACCACCCTGACCTGGTTACACACTGCCCTGCTCCAGCCCTGCCCAGGTATGTGAGGAAATCAGTAGGTATCTTATATATGAATAATGGAAATAGAACTAAAATGAGAACAGCCTTTTCAGCCTGGATTAATAACACATCTCACATGGTGGCTGGTTCAGATAGTTTCTAGAATGATTTCTCAGCCAAATTTTCCTGTCTCGGGATCTGGTAAAACATATCCATCCTGACTAATTCAGAGAGCAGACATGTGGCATTTGTCCTTGATGGCAGAGGCTAAAATTAAACTTGAACGTGTTCTTTATCCCTTTCTTTTCATTTACGTAAATCCTACTTTGTGTCTTTTAATGTCTAAGCCTGACAGTCATCTATGTGGAAAATTCTTTCTGTAAGCATTGGATACTAGCGTGGGTCATTGAATGTTGGGAGAAACAAGCAGAGATGCACTGAGGCATGTATCTGCAATTCATACTCTGCAGGTGAACAAGTCCCATAAGAATGCTTAAAAAAACCATGGCTTTATCCTATGATCAAGCTGAATTAATCTTACCCTGCTACTAGATGGGAACATGTCGTCCTTGGTCTGATAAGACATCTTGTCTTTCACAGTCACCTTCTTTGCTGTTCTTATGAGATCCTCCCACTTTTCATCCAGAGAGTAGGCTTTGATGTTTAGGAAAACTGTGCTGGCACACATTTTCTATAATACATATCAGACAAATAAAGAATGTGTTAAATAAACAGTGAGTTTTGTTACCAAGGCTGTATGATATTTTACATTTAATATTACACAAGAAGCATTATCAATGTTGCAAACACAAGCAACCAAAATTCAGAAATGCCAAATTAAGTTTGCCCATATAATCTTAAATCAGTCCCCCTATCAATATATGTATTTTTGACATATAGCTTAAGTATACAATTGCATATTATCTTTTCTACAGGATCTTTGCCTTCTTCTGTGCACTTGATGAATGATGTTTAAGTGATGCGCAGCTATTCAATATGCTCTTTTATCTTCATTGTCCAAAGTGTAGATATTAGTCTTATTTGCTGTACAGTGTTAAAACTCTGCTCTAACATAAGAATTAATAATATTCTCAAGGATTTTTATATGAGGCTTAATGATATAGTATCTGAGGGCTCCCTGGGCATTAATCAATCTTCAATACATGTCAGGAGAGCATATTTATTATCTTCAATTTTAAAAAAAGGAAACTGAGGAAAACTGATTAAGGTCAGTTTTCATTAATGTTGAGTACCCAGTTTGTGGTGACCAGAACCTGTTTTTCCAGAAGACTTTGCATCATAACTATAGAACTGTATGTTTAAAATACAATTTTTATTGACTTCAGTTACAGCTATGAATGCTCATCTGTATTAAATTATCTACGTCCCTTGGGCCCTCCTCCTAATCCCATTCTCCTTCCCTACCTAAGTCTTGCTCCACTTCTCTGATTTTTCATTCTTCTATTCTCAACTAAAAGTCCAGGGCATGAGTGGCTGGTGCCTCCTAACACTGTGGGGGACACCAGCAGCCAATTGCCAATGTGGGGGGGGGGTGCAGTTGCAAAATCAGAAGTGTTGCTGGCACTTCTTTTGGGGGAGGCACAGGCAATCTCAGGGGGTGCACATGCACCCATGTGTACCACCTAAGTACCACCAGTGGTCCAGGGGTTAATTTTTTCTATATGCCAACCATGACTCTTGAGCAGGCCTGACAAAGGATGACTCAACCCTATGGGACTGTGACATATATGTGAATACAGAGACATAACACAGCCTTTTCAAAACAATGTATTTTTTAATGTCAACATGAGAAGAA
>NW_017729030.1:20783336-20790091 GCF_001723915.1 Gavialis gangeticus
ATCTGTTCCCAGTTCTGGAATACTTCATAAAGCTGGGAACGTGCACCGACATAACACAGCCTTTTCAAAACAATGTATTTTTTAATGTCAACATGAGAAGAAGAAGAATTAGAATAAAACCAGTAGCCTATCAAGCCTAAAATCTATCCAGATACCAGAAACCTGGATCAGGGTTCAACCTACTTCCCTAAAGTACTGCATCCCCCCTGCCGTTCCTTCAGGACAAACCCTTTATTCCCTCTAAATTCCTTTGCCTGTCTTTATCTTCTGAATCAGGTCAAACCAATTTATGTGACACAATAAAATAATTGAGGGCTGATTTCAAAGTAGCTGATTCCCTTCACTGCCTTTTAAAAGCTGACAAATGGTACATCTCAGAAGCGATTTTGTATGTCTCCCTGAATATGTACAGTTTGCTTCTGCTGAAATTCACTTTAAGTTAGTAACCATATAGCTAACACCAAAATAAAAATCAAATAGATTGATAGCTATATTATATATTATTAAAGCACCTCCTATATACTTAACAAAATCAGATATATGCATCTTATGCTAGTACAAGATTATGATTGCTTTCTATCTACAATGTCATATTAAGATAAAAAGCTACATGCACACAAATTATTCTGTCCAACAATATAAATGTAACTTATGTCACCTTAAACAATAGCACCAGTCTCATATCTACTCAGTTACATGATATAGGCATTGTTCATACATTGGCTGCATTAGAAATCTCACTGCTTCTTACCATATATCATCTTTAAGTTCTAGTCTTCTTCTTGCTCCATATAGTTAAAACTTTTATTTAGGCCAGAGGTTCCCAATCTGTGGTACAGGTACCACCAGTGGTATGCAGACAACCTGCCAATGGTATGCATTAACAGATTTATTATAATTACTTTATATGACAAAAATTTGCTGGTGGCACTTAAGGTTGTATTGTTTTAAATTGATGGTGTGCAATCTGTCAGAGTTTGGGAACTGCTGATCTAGGCCATCATGATATAGTATAGTATCAGAACTGCTGATCTAGGCCATCATTTTTTCTTACCTACACCCTCCTTCTCTTTTCTGGGCTGATAAATGTAATACAATTCTCTTCAAGTCCATTCAAAACACTCCTGCCAACATTATCTTGGTTTTTTTACTTTAAAGCAAGCATGTCAAACTCCTGGGGCTGGTCCATGGACTGGAACATGCCCACAGACCCTCTCTGCATACCAGCTTGAGAACATAGGGCTGGACCAGTGTGTCCATGCTGCATGCAACATGGGGTGGTGGGGGGGGGGTTGTTTCTGAGTGTTGGATCCAGTGCACAGGGTCAGTCTGTGAGCTCAATCTGGACTAGCCCCTGATCCAGCATGAGAACCCAGTCTGGCATGGGCACTACATCCTGTGTCATGCAGCACACATGCCAGGTTCAAGGTGTGTGCCAGGGGCAGCTCATGTAAGACCAGCTCCATGTGCCACAAGCAGTGTGCAGGGCCAGGGTCAGTGCATGCTACACGAGGCATGCAAAGCTGCTCTAAGACCCACTGTGGGCCAGGTGATAGGGTTCTATCAGCCATGATTTTGCATTCCTGCTTTAAAGATACTATGCTTTTTGCAACCACTCCACCAGTGTCTTCTCCACTGAACCAAACACAACTCTTACTTTTAGTTTCAAAGGCACCCACAGCTTAGCCCTGCTGCATTGTGAAGGTTAACCCCCATCTCTACTCTGTCAACTGTCAGTCTCAGGCCTCATCCATCCAATTTTCCCTTGAGCACTTGTTTTCCCTCATGATAACTAATATGCATAGAGGGAACTTTCCAAAAAAATCTACAAAATCCACATTTCCCCCTTCCAGATCCATCCTTAATATTCACTTTTATCATGATGTCCCTAAAACCTTCAGCAAAAGATAGCCAGCTGGTAGACTGAGGCTGCTACATATCATGCTGTTTTAAATATCACCTGAGCCTCATCCCTGCCACCCCTCCCATCTGTTTGTTCTTCTCCTCCAGTGACTCCTGCTGAACAGAGATTTTCCTCACAGCAAGAATAATATTTTTATTACATATATATTACCACACAGTACTGAGCACAAGTGGGGGTTTTTTTCAATTAAAAAAATATGTAGTAAAAAACTAGTTACAGAAACCTGCCTGTCATCTGTTCTCTTTTAAAGAATGGTAACAATACAATTTGTTCTGGAAAGGGTAGAAAATACTATTTTGTACAATGCTGCAGGTCACAGATTCACACAAGTTTAGGGCTGGAAGGGACTTCATGAGATCATCAGGTCCAGCCCCCCGGTCTAGGCAGGAACCCCAGCCAGGTGTGCATCCAGTCTCCTTTTGAAGATCTCCAGGGTAGGTGCCTGCACCATGCCTGCTGGGAGCCTATTCCAGAGTTTGGTCACACTAACCATAAAGAAGTTTTTCCTTATATCCAGTCTGAAACCTTCTTCTAGGAATTTATAATTATTGCTCTTAGTTTTCCTCTGAGGCACTTTGGTGAATAGTTATTCACCTAGCCCCTGATGCTCACTTACATTTGTAAGATGCCACCAAATCCCCTCAAAGTTTTCTCTTATCTAGGCTGAACAGTTCCATATCTGTCAGCCTTTCCTCATATGGCTTGTTCTTCAGGCCTCTAATCATACGAGTGGCTTTTTTCCTAAAAGGAAACCTGGATTCTAAATCTTGCTATACCACCAGTGTGTAAACACAGACAACTCATTTCACTTCTTTGTGCCTGACCCACCTCTTGCCTTTATGCTTAAACTGCAAGTTCCTCAGACCAAGACTACTTAATATTATGTGTATATGCCTCCTATAATACAACATGGGCCTGATTTTGGTTAGGAACTCTCTGTGCTAACATCACTGTAATGGGGATCTACCCCAATAGCCACACACTGTTCTCCTACTCCAGCTCCCCCAGTCTGGCTTCACCCTCTCTCCTGCCATGCCTTGATGTAAAAGTTAATATATTTAGGAGGCTGCCCTCAGGGTTTGGCCTTTGTGCCATGCTCCATCCTGCTTATTATCAGGTGACCAATCTGCCTTATCCTAACAACCCTAACCTGAACAGGTCTCTCTTTCTTTCTCTGATCCTGGCTATCAGGCCTCCTTTAGGTGATCTCTCTCTCTCTTCCCCTCCCTCTTTCTCTGGGGCCGGCAATCTACACTCATTCCCAGTCTCCTTCTGAGCCTTCTCACCCCTGTCTGCCAAAGATAGAGCACTTCTCTGGGCATGTCCTCCATTCTCACTGCGCCATGCCTTATGGGAACCAATTATAGCCTCCAGCCTTCCCTGTAACCATACCCATGCATCACACATGTAAATCAGTCCATATAAACTACTTAGTTCTTTTTGACTGTCAGCAGAGCTCCTTCTTTTCTGGGAATCTGGGCCAGACTCAACCTCTAGCACTAGGTTCCAGTATCTAGGGCCCCTTTCTCCTCCCCTTTTTTAGTCACCAGATCTGGCTCACTAGTAACAGGGCTCCAGCGTTGCTAATTATCTAATTCAGCAGCCTACTGTCAGCTGTCTGCAGTTTGCAGCTAAGGCCCTGTAGCCCTTTAATTCTACTGCTTGCACCTGCTGCCTTTTTCCAGATAGTCTCCACGCAAGCTGTATTTGCTCTGCTGGCTCTTTCACTAGCAAGCAACGGGAGTTCTGCTGCCTGCCATCTCCCTCTCCATCACTAAAATAACAGGGGTTAGGGGACCTGTTACAGTGACACAAATAACAGATAAGTACTGGTACCTGAATGATTTGTTAGCTGAATGAATGTGTGTCATTTAGGAACTTTTGAAAACCCTACTCATGCAAAACATAAGCACTAAGAGTTACAGACATTAATGCTGTGCTGTATTACACTCTGTACAAAGATGCAATGAAGGTACAACACTCAGATCCAGATCCCAATCCACAAAACTCCTCAAATGCAAAGCTCATCAAAGCTGAATTCTTGCTTAGGACTGAGTTCTAAATAACTGGGAGGCCTTAATTTACTGTTTCTTTGAACATAACTGTAATAAAAACAGATTCCCTGGTGAAAGTCTATGTAGAAAGTAGTTGTTGCAGAGAAAATTACCCGTAAGTCATTATCAGCCATCATGGACAGATCCAGGAGAGTAGGGAAGCCACACACTCCCTTTGAAAGTGCAGGATATGTATAGTGAGAAATGCGAGCTTTTCAGTACAGCTCCAAGACCTCAGGAATTTGTTAGTGGACAAGGGTGCTGGGCGGTGGATGAGTTACTGCACAATAGTAACTGGAGTTACTACACAGTAGTGCTGGTGAACGTCAAGTGAGGCTACTGCACAGTAGCCTAAAAATACTGCACAGTAATGTATTAGCACTGTTAGTGCTGCAATGTGCTACTGTGCAGTATTATTTTGCTACTGTGCAGTCAGCGTCTTGTGTACACACACTCACTGTGAACATGCTGCACAGACAAAGGAGGTGGAGCTGAACTGCTTGTACTTTCCCTGGTTCTGCTCCTGCCCACCACAATACCTATCTCTGGGTAGGACTAATACAAAACTCTACAGTGGTAGCCAGGATGCTCAGGAATATGCTGATCCTGCACTTCTAGACAGTTTCTGCTGATGGAGATAGTATGGATCTCTGACCTGCAAGAATCCCTGGACAGAACACAGAAGCAGGGTTAGAATGTATCCATAGAAAACTTGCCTCTGCATCAGCAGGGGTAATTCGAGATCTAAACAAATAATAATAAAAATGATGTTTTAAATAGTTCCCAAAATATAAGCATTTTCCATTAAAATAAGTCTTTGGTTTACCCATGATATCCCAAATAACATGACAGTGTAAACCTAGCATAAAGGATGCAAAATGTGTTTACCTGAGAAACTGCCAGAAATCGATATTGAAAAATGTTTTAATCTTAATATGCAACAGTGGGCTGTTCTGATTTACACCATTGCACTCAAGTGGAAGTGAATAAGATCTGGCCTACATTTACAGGGGAAACCTAACCTGAACAGGGGTGAAATACAACTTCTTGCTGTTTGGATTCTTAAAATACATAAAATAACTATTTACCATGGCTAAGTAGAGACATTAAGAAAAGCCCTGGTGGAAGCACTCTAATTATCACACTTTACTTAAAGTATTGTAAGTTAGAGTGGGAATGAACCAAACAGATATTAGCCACTCAGCACTGGCCAAAGCCAGCAGCTGGGGGACACTCCAACATATTTACCGGGAGGCTACCAGAGGAACTCCTATCCCAAGCCCTGTCTCCCTGCAGGCTGGCAACTAGCAGCAGTGGCTTAGGGGCAGGGGAAAGGGGAAGAATTGGAGCCCCCACACAGCTTGCTGGCTGGGGTCTTGGGGTGTTGCCAGGTTGGGTCCATGTATCAGGAAGGCTCCCTCCCCCATCTCACACTAGCTGCCAGCATGGTGAAAATCTGGGCCAGAAAGCCCAGTGCTGCAGCTCCTGGTTATAGCGGTCAAGAAGCTGGGGTAGGGGGGAAGGGAGCCCCCCCTGCCACATGGACCCATCTCAGTCCCCTCCATGATGCCAGCCAAAAGTTGTGGGAGGGCCTCATGGCAGGGGGGCTCCCTTTACCTCCCCCCACTCCCAAGGCTCCTAACAATGATAGCCAGAAGCTGCAGCATGGGGCTGCCCAGCAAAGAAGAGAGGCTCTGTTTCCTTACCCCTGTCTAGCTATTCAGTGAGGAGACAGAACCTTTTCTGTCTCTTCTCTGTGACAAATCGGGGCTGGGCTGGGGCTGGGCTGGTGGTCACCCAGATTGGACAGCACCAGCTGAAGCTAGCAAGTCACCCAGCAAGGGGCCCCTGGGATGGCAGCAGAATACAACCTACATTGAAGCAGAATATAATTATTACAATTGCCTCTGTTATGTCATCTCTCAAATTTCCACAGTAATGCTTCAGAAGTTGAAATTGCTTGTAATCACACTTTTGTTGTGCCTTCTTTATCCTGTAATATAGTATTTCACTCCTGGGGGTCTTTAGTTCTCTCCTATTATTAATAGATGTTAGACCTTCTGTCTGACAACATGCACAGATTTGTTATATTTCACTGGTGCTAACAGTTACAATTATGGTTCAGCTAGGATTGTCTCTCTTCAAAATGACTAAACAGATCAAGCACAAAAAGAGCTAAGAGAGGAAAAAAGAAAAGACATTACCAAACAAGCTGACTAAACAGCAGTTGGAATTTGTAACATTACAGGGCTGTAAGAGGATAATAAAATGGGTAAAAAAAAAATAACTTACTTTGTACAAAGAGTGTACAGAAATTGAAACCCATCTTCCATAATTAGGCACCACAACACATTGTATAGAAGCTTGTTAAAAAAAGAAACCTAAAATTCCTTGTATTAAAATAAAACTCCAAGTATTAAAATAAAAAAATATAAACACATTCTTGTTTGTTTATATCCAATCTACTACCATTAATTCTTATTTTATTTGAAAATCTCTATCCCTCATTCAGATTTCAGGAACTGGAAAGGTTTTCAGACATATGCCTCCACTTAGTAATGAAAAAAAGATTGTGCCAGGTTCTTTCATATTTTGTAAAATAATCTCACTGATTGTTTCAGTTGTTCACTCCATTTAGCTCTAACAGACAGCAATCGTTTCTTCCCTCTGTACCCTCTGTAATTGGACAGTTAGCATGGTTTGGACATAGCCACAAGGAAGTCAGAAAACCTCTTTATCTGGATCTGTAGGAAGTTGAAGAACACCTGCTGGCGGAC
>NW_017729030.1:20795091-20810906 GCF_001723915.1 Gavialis gangeticus
GTACCCTCTGTAATTGGACAGTTAGCATGGTTTGGACATAGCCACAAGGAAGTCAGAAAACCTCTTTATCTGGATCTGTAGGAAGTTGAAGAACACCTGCTGGCGGACTTACCCAAATATCAGTAATAAAAGAAATGGTAAAAATGATTTTGAAGTGGCATATTGTACATGTTTATACTACAGGCCTGGGAAACATGATTTAGGAAAGGATGAAAGAATTAGGATTATTTGTTTGGAGAAGAGAAATCTGAAGGGGAGTTTGATAACAGTTTTCAGACACCTGGAGGGAGTTATAAAGACAATAAAGATAAAATGGAGATGACTTTTTATTTGTAGGGGACAGCACTAGGAGCAATGGACTCAATCTCAAAATGAGTAAATTGAAGAGATTAGGAAGAACTTTCTGACTATGAGGGTGGCTGAGCATTGGAGCAGGCTACTTGGAGATTGTGAAATCTTACTCCCTGAAAATTTTCAAGAGCAGGTTAGATACCTGGCTGAGACAGTTTAATAAGGTAGATTCCTGCTTTGAACAGGGGACTGGAAAGATGAGCTCATGAGGTCTCTTCCAGCCTTATTTTCCTATGATCCCATGATTACTGTATTTATTTTTACCACAAACAGATTCATTGGACTTTTGAAAGTAGTTAAAGAACAGCATTAGAAACCCCTTCTATCTCAATGGCCACAAAACATTTGACCATTGCAATACAATTTGGTTTACTATAGTGCTACTTACTATGCTAATCGTCATTGCCCCACTTCTACCATATAACAATTGTCAGCTGTACCCTGTATCCAGCCCCTGATCCTACAGTGCCTATCCCTTTTTTGTGAACTTTTTCCCTTGTACAAATTTGAATTAGATTTCTGGGTCTATGTGTGGGTACAGCAGCACACTAAATATAGAAGAATTAGGGACTTAACTGCAATTATTAAGAGAAAAATGAGGATCCCTTACAAGTACTTCTACAGTTTCTAGCATAATGAATTATGAGGTGCTGGTTGAGGATTATGTAAAAAGAAGGATAGGTTTTCATCTTATAGACTGGGGGGTACAAACTTTTGTGGGGTAGAGCTTACAACTCTAGGATTATGGGGCAATGCAGTATAATACAAATGATAAACATAACAATAGATTTGAGTTACAAGTCTAAGTCTGCAATAAAAAATATGTAACTTTTGTCATTTTAAAATATGTTCAATTTTTCATTGTACTATACACTTCATATATAGCTTTTGGCAACTGAAATATTATTTGAAACTGTACTTTATATAAAAAGAGCACCCTTTCTATATATCCACAAACAAAAGAATCACCTGTAAAAAATAACAGTTCCTTCAAATTCGTCAGATTTATTCGAGTTATTTTTCCTCAGAACAGCTAGTAAAGATTTTCAGCTTACTCAGACATCTAAGAAGTTGGGACTTTGGGGAGACAGTTTCTGTCTTAAAAAGCTGACTCAAAACTGAAACTTTTATTAGGAAAGTTTTTCAGTTCCTGTATGAAATCTGATGGAGAAAGCACTTCAGAATGGAAAAGAATGCATTGGTCATGGCACCCATTTGGGATCTTGGAAATCCAGATTCAAGATCCTGTTCTGGGTCAGACTTGAACCAAAGTCTTACCCATCCCAAAATAAATCCCTGCCCACCACCAACCTATACTTTGTATTTGGGGTTTTAACATAAAAGTTTGAACTGGCTTGGTGCATCCCAACATAGAACAGATCTGTGTTGGTTTTGGATTTTTTTTAATCTACAAAAATTTCTACAGGGCAGGAAAATGGCTTTCCTACCAATTTTTTTTTCTATGTCAGTGGGAAGATTTCCCTCAACAGTATTTGTGTACTTTTAATTTTTAGAATAATGACACTGTAAATTTCTACCACACTGCAAATTGAAGCTATCTTTCCAGCATGTGTCATTAGCAGAACTGTAGTTGAAAACTGTGAACTCTTTATTAGTTACAGAGAACAGGTTTCACAAAAAGTACTGTATTCATACTTTATTAGTTAGCAAAAAGAAAATTGTATCTGCTTGAATGGTAGCCACCTTTCATAAAGTGATTAATTTTGGTCTGAAGATGTCTGCATTGGTCCCTAGTGACCCTCAAGAAAATCCTCTTCACTCTTGTCACTGAAGCAGCATTGATGTATCCAGAGATTGGGGTTTTTTTCCTCCTTAAATTTCTCTGCCATGTTTGCATCTCAATACTATAAGCACAGTCAATGCATATGCAGAAACTATTAAACTTTGCATGGACTAACTGAAGGTTCATTGGGCCAGATACAGTGCCAGTGTGTATAGGACTATCTAGTTTCATGGTCAGATTGCTCATCTGAAGAAGGGAGTCATAGGTTTCATTGCCTGCTGCCTGATCTATATTACACACACACACACTTACATATATCCAATAAATATCTAATGCAACATGCATGAGCACTCACTGAAATAGGCATTGGAACTTGTGTCCTCCTCCCCAGTTAACAGAATTTAAGTTTCTGTTGTCTAGTGGTGTTATGAAGAATGAACTAAAGTTGAGAAGGATTGCAGAGACAACTTTGAATTTCCCTTAAATGAAACTTTACCTTACAGGAAGTCCCCACAAAGAAAATAGAAAATAGACTTCCAGAGGTAAACACCGTAAGCAAAAGGACCAGATTCTCATCCCAAATTCATGCTCTTTTTCTTTTTCTTTTCTTTTCTTTTCATGAAACTGAAAGGGTCACTCAAGTTAAGAAAATTGCCTTTCCAGTCCCTCAGGTCATCAGATTTCCAGTCTGTGCTTTATGTTCCTCCTCTACACGGAGTTAGATGACTATGACTGTAGACACACATACATTCAGAGCCATTTCAAAAAGGGAGGAGATACAAACACAGTAAAACAGCTGCAACTTTAAAAGTATTTCTTCCCAGGTTAAAGTTAGAGCTGTTTTGCTATATCTATGTCATTCCCAGCTTGTCCAGACTGAGCTGTTAAAATGTAGCAGCTGTTGTGTGTTCCTGAGGAGCAGCTCCCTTTTTCAAATGTTTCACTTTTGAAATGACTGCAAATATACATGTGTTCATACCCTATTTGCAGCATGGTCTTTCCTCCAAGGAATTCCTGCTGACCAGTCTGGACTTGCTGATAGATTGCTTGCAGACACTTCCCTGTCCTTATTATCTTGGCAACATTTTCAGGAGCATCTGGCTGCATATGACAATTTCTTTTTTAACCTTTTATGTCCCAGATCTATCCATACTGCTTCAAGGATATAGTTTACACATACATAAAGGAAATTTAGCCTATTCCAACATATAAGGATGTACAGCCCTTAAAAATGGAATGTAGAGGTAAGAAAAAAGAAATCATGCAGGTTATTTCTTGAATGCAAAAAATATTCCCCCCTTTTTATAACTATAATAAAAATGTAAGTTTTCAGTTGGAGATTGGCCTACAGATCCTTCATTTAATCCAAAATGTGTCTTCTGTATAATATCATATTATATACAGTACAAAGTTAAAATTATCTTAGGATAAGAACCTCTCCTGAAGACTAGTTATGCTATTAAAAAAATAATCACTGACTGAAAAAGTCTTATTTTGGTTTTAACCACAATTTTGCTAATACAAATCCTAATGGGACTTAAAGCCAGAAATTGGATTTGATCTCATTCCTGACTAATTCAGGAGAAACATTTTAGTGTTTTGATGTTTGGGACTCATTTTTCAGGCATTTTTTTGCTTGCTAACTCTATGGGTGTGTTTGACTTTGATCACCTTAAACCAAAACTTTTTTTTTTGGATCTGGATATTCCCTATGCACATGGGGAATAAAAGTAAACATCATGTTTACAGGAAAGTGGAATAAGTGTATCAGGTACTCACCAAATCCTTTTACAAACCTTGCAAAGACATCACTGAAAAATACTATTCACTGCAACTTTTTCAAAGACAAAATATTGACATCTTGGAGATGGTGATGCTTTCCTTCATTTCCCTTTGAAATAAAATGAGCAGTGGACATTTCAAAATCATAGCAGATAACTGAACACAGGCTGTTAAGTAGAACTATGACGTAATTAGTGGATAAGTAAAATTTGATTTCAAATCACTCAGCCTATATCAAGCTTCAAACAATGAGTCAGCAACAAAGCAGTGTAAGAAGTAGAATATAGTGTGATTTTTATCTGGATTGACACATGCTAAAATAGAGCCAAATGTGAGTAAACTGATCCCACATCAAAAGCACGTGTAGATATGCCCTGTACATAGCCTGATACAAGGGGAAAGGTCAGAGGCTCCTTAATCCCTTCAGCCCTCCATATCTACAGATATTCTGTAATCCGTGCCGATTTCTAGATATCAGAATAACCATTTTATCCCATTCCATCTACAAGGCATATCACTTCTGGAATGACTCTTAAGGGTGCTACACTGTCCTATTTTGCACTTCACAGAAGAGAAATGATGCCAAATGAATGACATTTTCCCAGCTGTCTTTCCTTCTGAACTGCAAAGGTCATGATGCAATATATAGAAACATTTTTTGGAGTTACAGCACAATATGGTCACAAAGCCATAATGTTATTCCTTTTTGATAGTGAAAGATAGGTCCAAAGTATGAGACAAACACTGAATTTTAGTTTCTAAAAGAGAACTGCCTAATAATTTAATGTTTAGGGCTACTACAGAAACTTTTACCTAGTTAAATTAGTTCATATGGCAACATGTATCAAATGCCATGAATCAATAATTGTATAATTCTATTCAGAACTCACCTGCAAATACTTTTTTTTTTCTCAATCTACTCTATTGCATTGTCCATTAAATGAAATTTGCCTGAGTTCTTGTATTGCAATATACAGAGCAAGGATTTCACACAATGAGTTCAATTGTTAACTTACTTTTGATTTGCAATTGGCAGTAACAGAAGTGAAATCCAGTTTTACATTTCTAGAGCAAGAATATTAAGCTGTTTCTGAACATGAGCATTCATTATTTTGGGGTTTAGTGTTGTAAAGTCCATACTCTGCCAAAACTTCTGAAAAAGTGTATTAAAACTTCCATCAATTTACCTTAAATTTCAAGTAACCTTTGTCTCCTATGCTATGTAAAAAAGAAATAAGAAATAATTTTAAGTGAATGATTTTAAAGACAGTTTTATTGTTAGGCAGGCAAGAAAAGGTCAGTTTTCAGCCACAAAAAACTTTCTTCAAGACATATTCAGAAAAAGAAATTCTAATATAAGTCCATCGTGACCTATAAAAAAATCTATATTATTTCAGTTTTCTCCCAGAGTAACACTGGAATGCCTCACAGACAATAAAACCTAGAGATCAATATAAACCTATGGAAAACATAAGAGAACTGCTTTGCTTGTCTGTTTGTTTTCTGATCTCTTCCCAAATGTATCAAGAGACTGAAGTCTTATGGCTATCAAGTTCAGATACAATAACTGTAACTGAATCACATTTTGGTGCTATATCTGTAGGAGATCTAAATATGTCCATTTTCTCTATTATATAGTCATGGACAGATACAGGATTCTATAAAAGGGAGCGTACAACCCCTTCTCCCAGCTTCCCTTCTCCCCACCATGGCATGTAGACCATGGGATGGGAACATCAACTGGGGGCTTTTTTTCAGTCCCTCAATTAGGTAATAACCCTGTCCTTCTTACTCCCCAGTTTTGGCATCCCCTTTTCCCATCCAGGCTCAGCAGCCTGTCCCCTCCCCTCCCATTCACTTCCTTCCCTTCCCACCACTGACACTTATCCCAGCTGACCTGGGGGTGTGGTGAGCTCAAGAATTTCTCCTGTTCTGCTCCAGCCTGGGCTGCAGGGAGTGGCTGCCTAGAGAGCAGGGTTCAGCTGGGAATAGTGGTGATGGCAGATGGGTCCCACAAAGGGAGAAATGTAAATCTGTCCTGTATGTAATAACATTACTTCCAGTAGAGCAAGAAGAATTCTCAACTGGTTTTTGAGATAATTTGAAAGGTTCCCTTCAGGAAATCTGATGCTGTGTTCACTTTTTATTGTGAATTGTTGTAATTAAAGACATGTGAAGCATATCCAGTGCAAACAAGCAAAATCTTAGGAAACTGCAGAACCTTTTTGAAAGTTGAATGTACCAGTCCTGACCTGGAAATGACCACTATGAATGAGCAGACATAGTTAGCTGTGGTAGCCTGAAGTCAGTCAGAAGGCAGGGTGGATTTCCATCTTACTGACTAATTAAATTCAGAGATGTATAGCATGAGCTTTTTGACCTACAGGCCACAGGCCCAAGCTCACTTTGCCAGATGCTGTGAAAGGACATCTACATAAATGAGTCATCTGGAGATCATCAGCACACAGGACAGATGAGAGAAACTTTCAGACAAACACTTTAATACAAACACACAGTGACTGTCTACATGTGCATTTGATGTAGGACCAGTTTACTTGTGAGTAAACTACTCACAAGTAAATGCTCCCAGGCAGGCAGCTACACATACAGGGACATAGGAGCAGAAACTACTTCCTGGGGCCCTGCAATGGGCCACTGCCACTACCAGGAGGAACTGGGGACTCCAGCTGCAGCTGGGGGACAGGCAGCCAAAACCCTAGCCTCTGGCCATTCCCCCATGGGTACACACACCACAGTGAATCTGGCAAATAGGGGGCTCACCCAGGGATGATGGTGGCCACTCGTCCCCCAGTCCAGGTGGCTCCCCCTCTGGTAGCCATTGGCCAAGATCAGCAGGACTGCCATGCAGTCCTGGCCCCACTGCAGGCAGCTCTGGCTCTGTACCTACATAGAGCTTGGGTGAGCAGCAGTTCTGGGCCTAGGCAGGGGGCTGGGTGACAGGGGACCCAGGGTGGGAGCCAGGGCAGAGGCTCCTGGCTAGTGGAGGTGGCATTGGACCTCTACCCAGACCTATGAGTGGGCCTTCTGATGGGTGGCTAGTGGTTGCTAGGGGGTGGGTCTAGGGTTGGAAACAGGGTAGTGGGTGGCCTGAAGATGACTGCTAGGGCCATGATGGTATCCAGCACCTGGAGGTCCTCCTCAGTGGCTTGTACTGCCCTAGCCATGACCATGCCCTGCTCCCATGGGGCCTTCACATATTCATGCTCGAGGACTAGAAACTTAACCCTAAACTCCCAGTCCTGCATTTCATCATGCTGACCAAGTGCCTCCTCACACAGGTACCATCTGTCCTTTTACCCAGGTCATCTGCCCAGCACCTGCCCTACAGGGCAAGGTCCTCAGCCCTCCACATCCTTGTATCCACTTGCTGATGTGCCACAGCCATCGTCAGCCAGTCCAGGAGGAGGGTCCAATCCTAGGTCCTCCTTCTGCAAAGCTGGTACATTGCCAGGGCTCAGCTGTGGATGGCAGTGATCTTGAGGCTACATCCTGGCTGCCAATTGCAGCCTTGCCACTGTGTGCAGCTGCACAGCCTGCAGAGCCATGAAAAAGGAGCTACTTGTGAGAGTTTGCAACATTTCTAAGATCAGATGCTCTGTACCATGGTGCTATGTGGTGCCCAGACTCAGATTGGGGGGTCAGCCAGGCAGGCCTGGGCCCAGGCAGCCACCAGAGGAGCACCCCATCCCCTCTCACTCCCCAGTGGCGGGCCTCTAGGTGCTGGCTGCAAGCAGCCTGCCTCCCTCACCCTGTTCCTGGGCTGTGACAGGCCAGGCTCCTTGTAGCACCTGCTGTTGCAGCTATAGACCCCACTCCCCCAACTTCTCCTCCTGTAGGCCCACTGGTATCCTGTACTGCTGCCAAGCCCATGAAGTGCAGGCTCAGAGGGCATGGGGCTCCCAGATGACTGGGACATGAAGCTGCCTGAACCTCCATCCTCCCCACAGGGGGCATGTCTCAGGAGGTACCCAAAGGCCATCCCCCACCACACTGATGCTGTGCCCTGAGCATGCCCCTGCTGCACATGTCCTGGGTGCTGCATTAGGAGATGTTTGCATGGACTGAGGGGTGCCCAACCTGTTATGTCCTGCTGCTGCTGATTGCCATGGTGCCCTATGTGAACCTCCACACATTGCATGGGGCCCTGAGCTTTGTTTGTGTGAGGGGCTAGCTTGGACTTCCCAACAACCTCCACTGCCACGTGGAGAGCTACCTGTGGCTGCACTACACCTCTCTGCCCCCTGCAAGAATGGGGATGGGCAGGAGATGGACGCAGAGGCCAGGACAGGAAGGGCTCTTCCCACAGTGCAGGGCTTACCATGTCAATGGGGTTTGTGTGCCCAGTGGCTCCAGTCAGTCCTAGCTGTCAGTGATGGCATGTGGCTCTGGTGGACACAGATGGCAGGGCATGCTATCAGGACAGGTGCTGACTTGGATTCTCCTCACTGCTGGTTGAGGCTGGGAATGGAGAGCTTAATGGGGCAGGTTGCTGGCACACTGAAGGGTCCTCCACCAGTAACAAGTCACCACAGGTGCCAGGCCAGAGTGGTAACTCAGGCAGGCTGCCCGTGTTCCTGTACACAGCACAGCTATGGCCTGGGTCCTGGAGTGCAAGGATTGCATTCAGTTTCTGCATAAAAGGCATGGACTTGTGGGCACTCCCTGACTGACAGTTATGGTCAGTGGTGGTAAGCCACTGTCTGCAAGGCCTTGACCTTTATACAACACTTCCATGACAACCAGTTATTCCCACCCTCCCGCATCCGGCCTGAAAGCCCCTCACACACCTGGGCACTGGAGCACCCACCCTGCATGAACTGCTGCTGCACCTTCACCTCACCCCATAGCACCACAAGGTCACCAGTCTCCTTCATGGGCCAGTTGGGGCCCCAGGTGACAGTGTGTGGCATTGGTGGTGATGTCATTAGGGCTCCCATGCCAGCTGTCTGGGCCTCTGCATGCCTATCCCTGTGCTTCAGAGCCTGGGTGGCTGCCTGCAATACCCAGGGCAGAGGAACAGTGTGGGACTAGGACCCACATGGTGAGGCAATGGCCCATAGCACCTACAGGCTCCAGACAGGCTGCTGAGGGTTAGCTGTGGGCAACTGGCCCTGGTGGCCAGGAGCTGGCTGTAGCTGGGCCTGGATCGTAGGAGGATCCTGCAGCAACTTGCATTTTCAGGTACAAAATTTACTCATGAGTAGTGAAGCTTACTGTACGGTAAGCATGTGCACATGTAGATGCTCATGCTTACTGTGCAGTAAACTATACTAACGCACACTAAAGTGCCTTGTGTAGATACACCCAGAGAGGAGGACTTTACACAAAATCTATTCCCTTCAATGCGTTCTGTGTTCCTTCCTCATTAATTTTCATTCATTCTCCTTCTACAAAAACAGTACAAGTCCTAAGAATCTTTTCTAGCTCTTCAGCCAGTGAGTCATACAAGGGTTGTTAGGTAGATGGGTAATTTGGGCAGGAATTGGCATCACTCCTCCTGAGATAGCTTTGGTGCCTGCTCTCTTTTGCCCGTGTCCTCTGTTGCAATTGTTGGGGGAAGAGAAAGGAACTCCTCTCTTTAGGGAAAAAATGTAGGAAAGAATCCATTCAGGATCCAAAGATGCAATAATAGTTCTCAAGAAACATCAAGGGAAAAAAAAGAGCACCTTGGCCATATTTCTCTTTCTCCCAAGCAGTGCCCTTGTCCTTAATACACCAGCTGTATATAATCTGAAGAACCTATTATCCTAAAACTAAGTCAGATTTAGTGCAGTTTTGAACTGATAGAGCAGAAAAAGTGGTCCCAGCATAGTGTAGGCAGGATCTGGCCTCATGCCTACAGAAAGACACTACTGTTTTAAAGTTTGGGCTATTAATCCCAGTCTACCAATACTGTTGCTTTAGTAGATGTGGAGGAACAGGAATACAGTGTCTCTACACAGAACAGCAGTTTATTTCATGACTCCCTTGTTGTATAAGGATTTTAACTTTATTGAATTAAAAATAAATTGTCTTTCACATCTCAACACTACAGCGAAGTGATTTCTTCAAGCAAGACTAATGTAATGAATACCATCTGCTTAGATCCCCTACAGGTTTGTTGTTGGTTTACGGCCTTTTTTTTCTCCCTTAGGTTTTAAATGTCAGGGAAGTTATTCTGAAAGTTCAGAAGAGGTAAGACTACAAAGCATCAAACAGTGTAGGTTAACAAGTATAAAAAGCAAACCCACAATAAAAAATTCTCCCTGACATGATGGAGAAAGTTGCATTCCTGCCCTACTAATAAAGGTACAAAATCAGGAAACAATTATTTATATTGTGATAGATAGATAGAGAGAGAGAGAGAGATAGGTATATCTATCTATCTATGTATCTATCTAGAGAGAAAAGGAGAGAGAGGGAACTATTTCTGCCATTTACATCATTCAGTTCGTGGAATTTTGTTGTTTCACTAAGGCTTCTCTCTAATTATTTCTTCTCAGTGCCAAACCTGACCAATGTACAATTCCCTTATCTGACTCCTGAAATCTACTATATCAAATATTTTACAGAACCTCATTCAAATAATAACGGATTCTATCATCTTCTAGTGCTGAACTTTCCTCTCAAACCACAGCTTTAGATTCAGATGCATTACAGGGACTTCCAGCCCCTCTCTCTCTATTCCCCTCAAGGCTTCCTTTGTGACCCCACTTACCTAATCCCCTTTTAAACTCCCTCTTAAAAAAAATCCATTCACTCATGTAATTATAACTGCTCAGGGTTTTACCTTCCCCCTTCTGAGTTATTTTCTTTTATCCAGTGCAACACAAGACAGCCTAAAGATGCTTTTTTTGATATCTCCTTCAGATGTCACTCAAATAATTCAGGCTGGAATTCTAAAAGGGACCCATAGGAATTGGATGCCCAAAGGTCTACAAATGGGAGTTGGGCACTTAATGTTTAAAACCTGTTGTTTGCTGAGACTAATCTCCTAACCTTTTATCTAAAACCACCATCAGCACCCCCAAACACTGACACAAACACCATTTTCTTTTTTGGGGGGGGGGGCTGGGAATGATCTGTATATATCATATTAAATCATATTGGAGATGACTTAGAAAAATGCCTAATAACAATGTGGACATCACCGACAAATTATATTACATTCTTCCTGAGCATAAAAAATATTCCAATGTAGGAAAAAAAAAAAGAAAAATGATAAGGGAGAATCATTACCTTCCTTTATTTTTAATCATTGGTTCTGCCTTTGGGCGTATCCACATTAAATGTGTGGATGGAAATCTAGAAGTGGCCATCCAGTTGTGGCTACATTTTTTGGGATTAAACCCCATTAATTTTTCACTACCAACAGCTGCTTAAGCATAATACAATATACAAGGCAGCCCAATGTCCTGAGATTCATAATTGCCCATGATTTCACATTTTAGTGTTTAAGAACAGAATAAGAAAGACACTGCTGCTACTGATAAATCTAAATTCTGCTAAAAAAACTATTGTGCATATAGGCAGTTAGCTTTTAGAATAGCCCTAAAGTATGGGTTTTCTTTAAATATTGTCTTGATAATAACTGAAGTATTTTATTCCCTCTGGCCAGGAAAAAAAAAAACAAATATGTTTGTGTATCACCATATGTTAAATTGTAGCAATGCCTTTAGCTTTGAGACAGACTGCATGGAAATTTGTTAACAATTATATCCTCTCTGTGAGTTAAATGATTTAAACCAGTGTGTGTTATAGATATTAAGATCCATTGTGGATATCTTTCCAATTGAAGTACTGAAGGTGAGATCAATCAAGTTACAAGTTTTGATGGGATTAAGTCTTTGCATAGATATTAATTCATTTACTCTGCCTGTAGTTGTAGGGAACTTTGCAATATGAACCATTTTCTATTTTACATTTAGGAGTGTAAACTGCTTATGGCGCATTTTTATAATGAAATGTGCACTGGACCTTTTAATGTGATTTTTTTTTTTGTAAAGCACTTTAAAAATATTATCTTCACTTTTTGAGCTACTTATTAAAATCCACTTTTGATAAAAAAAATGCACAATGGCTACATCTATTTTCATACAAATTACAAATGAATTTTAAATAGGGATTGTAATTTACTACTTTGCTGAAAACTGAATAGTCTTGCTGTTGGATAATGTACATTACGTAGCGGATATAAATGATTTTTTTAACCATTTTATTGGATCACTATGCAGCATTTCAAAGCAAATACTATTCAGGAACAATTAACAGTGTACCCAGATGTCCAATTCCTAGAATGCTGAGAAACCATATTCAATATAATACTGCACAATTTCCAAACCTATCCACTTAGTACTATGGTATCAGCAAAATAGTTAATGGCCAATTAACAACATCATTATATCATGCTATAGACTTATGCAGAGGTTACTCACAGTTGAACAAAGATAATCTAATGACAACCATGCATTCACTGCAAAAACACCCATTTTTCTGTTCTGTTTCTTCCACAATTTCTACTGGCTAACTAACTTTCTACAGTTCAATCACAGTATGTGTTAAACAATGTACAAGAAGTTGCACCAGTCCAAAGCAAATACAACTTCAGTAAACTGCTCCCTAGTAGCAAAATAATTATTAGTTGCTGATTATGAGATCCCAAAATCTTTAAAAAGGAAAATGGAAGGAGGGAGAAGTGTGTCACAGTATTGAAACTGTGTAAAAATACACAAATGGGTTTGTTGCCAACTTCCATGTTCCCATCACTATGCTCCATGTACTAAGTAGTTCCTGCATTTCAGTGAATGAGGAAATGATGTTGATAATGCCAAACAAATATACAGATTACTACTATAGGGCTAAGAATCTGTTGGTAACTGAAGTTTCCTTGCTGCAGAGAACAGTAAATACCAGCTGTGTTTCCAATTACAATGCTTGCTCAGGGAAGCTGGGATTTTTCTTCTCTCCTTTTCCCTGCTGCAAGAATTCTCCTTTGGGAGCAGCAATGAAAAAGAAAATTAGGTATGTGGCTGTGATGATGAGCCTACCAAATAGAAGTACATTCAATCTAAGGACAAATACATAA
The DNA here is from genome assembly GCF_001723915.1 of Gavialis gangeticus. Classification (NCBI taxonomy): domain Eukaryota; kingdom Metazoa; phylum Chordata; order Crocodylia; family Gavialidae; genus Gavialis; species Gavialis gangeticus. Next base: position 20,808,054 of record NW_017729030.1, read on the forward strand.
AAAAAAAGGGTCATTACATTTTTTAAAAAAAAGGACTGAAGCTACTGGCATGATTTAAAAAATCATTTTCAATTCTTTAGACACTGCAGATTTTCCAGGTATAATATAGGAGGAGCATGGTATACTTTCATACATACACAGGGCCCATCTACATGTGCAATTAATTCACTTGCTTTCTGAAGAAAGAAAACAATTCATGTTCTGCTTTTTGGTAAGAAAGCATCTTATAATGTTTCTTATAATTATAAGAAATCATCTTATAATGGAGAAATGGCTACTTTTTAAAAAGGACATGACATCCATACCTCTTTGGAAGTATATCTATTACTTGCAGTATACATAAAAGACATATTAAACTAGTTTGTCAAACTGATTAAGCTAACCCATTTCTTTTCTCAGTTAGAAAGCCCTCATGACAACCAAAATCCACAAGTGTAGGTTAGCAGCCTTTTATTCCTTTATAATCTTTATATTTTTACACTGAGAGGCTAACAACTGACGAGACAGAAAATTATAACATGGACCTATTTGTTATATTTTTCTGATACACAGCAATAAAAATAAAATCTGAGGGCAATTTTCTTGGTCAATACAGCAGGTTAATAGTAAATGGAGCTGGTCAATTTATTTTCTTCAATAAAAAGACTTAACAGGAAACATATTTCTTTCCTGAAACTGTTTTTGACCATCCTTAATCTGCAAAGAAATCAAAATCACAATATCTCAGGGGTGATAATCAAATACATCAATGATACTTGAAATTTTATTTTCCACAGGTGGGATTACATAACCAGAAATGTCTCTAAGAGTGTGTTTTGGAAAAATATTCATCTCTCTTCAGTAAGAAAGTGATAGGGTTTTAAAATCATACTGTTTACTGGAAATGGGAAACAATAAATGAGGTTAATTAAACCCAAGTGCTATAGACACTGGCACTGTTAAGTGCAGGCATTTTGCCAACAGTGTTGATGAAAATCTGGTTACCCTCAAACACGATGAATGGGGTTTTGAGCTTAACCATTCAATCAGAAGTGATTGATGAGACAGCAATAAAGCTTGATTGAATGTGTGACTTGGATGAACCTTCTGACAGGACGATTACCAGCCTAGTGGATGAAGTTAATCACCATCTCTCATTTACAACGAATAACTTGCGGTGACATAAAAACTGATGGATATCTACCAACCTCATACTAAGGACAATAAAAATTTTTTAAAAATGTTATGCCATATAGCCATGGGGACTGCAAGTATGAATGGTCTGATATTAAACATATAGTAAATGAGATTTTAATTTACCTTCTTTTATCTAGAAGATAGAAACTGTCATTTAAAAAAGAAAATCAACCTTCATAGTCTTTGCTACCACATATATGCAATACCAGGGCAGCCTTTAAAGGACTGGGATAGACACTCAACATGAAGCACTTATAGTGAAATACTACAAGGAACCACCTATAACAGGTAGCAGCAATCTTCTTGAGATCTGCCCAGAAGATTGCAAAAGTATTTTGTACAATTCTTAATGCAGATCTATATTTCTCTTTTTACAAAGGAATTTCATTTTTTTACTATCACCTTTATTAAAAAGGTTCCCCTTCATCAACAATGCTATACTATATTTAAACCTTACAAACTTCTACTGGGAGTGTAAAAAGTTACTTCAAGTTTATTCCCTATGAACTCTAAACAACATTTTCCTTACAAAGCCCTGGTATTTCATAGGGCTGGAAAGGACCTCATTGGCACGTCCACACTTGCAAGCACGTGCGCTTGCAGCAGCTCAAATAGAAGCAGTGCAAATTTGAGCCGGGGCTTTTTGCCTCAGCACACACGCTTCGTCATGCACTTTGTTGTGGAGCAAATTGTGCCACTTGGGGCAAAATAACACTGCCTGGCTCCTTCCAAATCTACAGCCAGGGGGAACTAGAGCCTGGGCCAGCACCTATGCTGTCCCCAGCAGTATAAAAAGCCACTATGTCCTGTCCCCATCCATACAAAAAGCTGCCTTGGCAAGTAGCTCAAGGCTACTCTCTCTCAGGAGCTTCTGAGGCCCAGCCAATTGGTACCCGGGGACACTACCCCTTGTGTCAGCTGGACTGCTGAAGCAGCCCTGAGAGTTCCCTGCACCCTCTACCCACTGCAGCAGTCTGGCAGTGGGGACTGCTGCCTGGCTGTGACCTGCTGCATACCTGCCAGATTCAGATGGGGTCTGCTTCAGCCCCCCCAACCTCTTACTTACTGGTACTGGAGCCCTGGTGCTGCACCACACTGCCTGCCAGGCAGCGTGGTTCAGCACCAGAACAAGGGGCCAATCACAGAGCTGCTCTGGCATCCAGATTATCTCTATTGAGGATCCAGCCTCTGGTTGCCCCAGTTTTTTAAACCCCATTTTTTTTTTTAGACCCCTGGATATCCAGAATGGGGAAAAGAAAGCCTATTTTACTGGAGAAACTAAATGACCTTGAGTTATTTAGTCTAACAAAACTAAGAATGCTTAGAGATGGAAAAAAAAAAAAAAAAATCAGGCCTGAAGTTTTCTAGCTATCGGAGGAGTGAGACTATGGAGAAGTAGAGACATGAGATGTAATTAGTTTTAGATGGAATTAATAGATTGGTTAAAGTTTTATAGTATTGTTACTGAAAACTAAGTCAGATGACCCAGAGAATCCCTTCTATTTCTACATTCATAATTGTAGAAACATGAAAAAAATTCCTACCATTTAGAGATGTTTTGGGAAAGCTGTAAATAAACTACTACTACTAGTAGTACTTGCTTTAGGAATATACATATTCCCAAAGCAACTATTAATATTGCCCTGTGGGGTCAGGCCAAGTCTCAGGATCTCAATA
>NW_017729030.1:20811097-20811410 GCF_001723915.1 Gavialis gangeticus
GGCAGAAACCTGGGAGCTTGGGGCTGGAAACAGGCTGACGGTTTAGAGACAGGGGGTTCAGATAAGTGGTGGCAAGGAGGAACAATCAGGAAACAGACAAAAACCTAACTCAGGGTTTCAAAATAACAGGTTTATTAAACAGACAGACAACACACTACACAGCCCCATGAAGTTATTGGTTCACACACACAAGCACTCACAATGGCAGCAGGAGAAAGAGACTCAGTGGAAGGGTTGGGGTCCAGGTAGGGAAGAGAAGCAGAGTCCAAGTCCTTGGTTGAAGAGAGGGTGGGGGTGATAGCTTCCCATCCAG
>NW_017729030.1:20811632-20825285 GCF_001723915.1 Gavialis gangeticus
CAGGGCCTCTGGGTGGATAGGTGGTGTGGCATGGTACTGGTCTAGATGGAGAGGGCATCCCAAGGAGTCAGTCTTCACTACGCCTTTTATGGGGCAGACTACCTCTGATCTCCTATGGGGAGGGCCTGTCCAGGCAAGGTCAGTCCTGTCCCAGAGGGCTCCAGGTGTTCTTACTGAGCATGTGCAGCCTTGGCACAATGGTAGGTTGCCTCATCTTTTGTTTCTTGAATGCTGAGGGTGGTTCTGAGGGCTGGGTCCTTGGTCCAGGTATTGGTGTTGATGGTTCGGTCATTCAGAGGGAGCTATTTTTAGACCTACTGCCATCATCTCTCAAGCACCCTCATGCATCCCCATCCATTCAGGAACCAAGTTACATAGGAGGGGTAGTAGGAGTCATGGGTTACACAACTGGGCCTGGGGACAGGATGGAGACTTGACAAACAAAAAATGGAAACTTGACATGACTTATGCTAACTTACATATATAGGCCTAAATCATATCGTACCAGTAAAACAGTAACCTAGAACAGTAAAAATCAATATAAACATAATAATTATACAATATAAAGAAGGACAAAAAACAAAACAAATACAACTGCTACCAAAATAAAATACTGAAGCTTATCCTATGTCTTAGCTCACTTATACTTCTCTATAGGGAATAGAGAGGGAGACACAAAGTCAGGAACAGTTGGGAAAGGGGAGGGAATGCATTTAAAAAAAAAAAAAAAGAAAGAAAAAGAAAAACTGGGGGTTTTGCTACACTAAATGACAGTGCAGTAACAACCACGCCATGTGGGGCATGTGTAGATGTGCCCAGTATCTTAGAGTACTGATTTTTAGAACAACTCGTAGCAATTTTTTGAATTAGTATATTTTGATTATTACAGTCCTTTTCTAACTTTTTCCAGCATATGCGTACAATAATAATTGAATTATCACTCCAAAAAAATTGTTGTTCCATGCAATAATTATTCCTCCATTTTCCTCTGTATATTAGTAGTGGTTTATTTACCACTTTTCCAAAGCAGTACAATAGAATGAATAAAAATGTAAAAAAAACCCAAAATGTTATATATCATACTTTTTTTCCCTAAAAACATACAATAAAATTATCCATTCTTCCAGTTTACACAAATAAGATAGAACATGTTTCCATGCAATATTTTGTGCTTTTCACCATTTTTCATATTGAAATTGTATCAATTTCTTCAGAGTTTATGACATGGCCTGTTTCCCTGCTTCTTCTGTAAGCATTTCTTTGACATTTCATTCAGTTGTACTGCTCATCCAATTGCATTTACTTAAGAAAGAATAGATATCCTAGCAAATGCACATAATTGATGTTCTGGGATTTTACCAAGAAGGTTAGACTCTATAACTTTAAAGCAATTAAGGGTCACATTTAGCCAATATAACTCTCTCTTCAAAACATGTTTCCAGCTCTAGATGCTGCATAACAATACCAATATAAATGTTCAATAGCTGTTGCAGAAATATTGATATCTCAAGTTCTTTTAGTGACTTTCTTCATGGTTCTACAGTTTTCTCTTACAGCCTTAACCCTGTATTTTAATATTTTCTAAAAGATGGGCAAAAACAAAGTGCAACAGACATTCTTTTCACACAGACACCAGAAAAATGGTTTTTGAAGTTACAATAATCTACAGTATGTGAAATATTCATCAACTATTTTGCAATGGTTCAAAAGGCCTGAATAACAAAATTCTATATTAAATATCTGGTCCAAATTTATCAGCAGTTTATACTGACTGCATTCTTTGCTTAGAAAAATAAGCATAGTAATTGCATGCAAATGGCCCTACCACTGTGAGACTGCTCTGCATGAGGATGTGTACTTGTATTCATTACAGGTTTTCATTGCTCTGACTGGTGGTCAAATTGTTCTATCTTTTTTAAATATCAAAAAAACAAAATACATTTATGTTTCCTATGTATAACACTAATAAGTTTTCAGCGATATAAAACTAAACTGTCTTAGCCTAAGAAAATATATTTATCCCCAAGCTCTATTAAACCCTCATTACCATGTATCTCTACATTTATTATGCAGCCCTGATGGTAGTTTGTATTGAAAATGAAGGAGACTGTAATTAGAACCTGCTTGGAATCACCAATAATGTTTTATTTTTCTTGTTCTCATGTTAAGAGACAGAAACCTTCAGAATGAATTTAACTTTTTGGATTTATGCTTGAAAATCACTGAAATTGTTATACATTTTTGTATTGCTTTCTGCATTTTCTATGAAATATTCACAGGACGTACTCCAGGTAAGCTATTGAAATAATGGAGACTTTGCTTGAAAAAAAAAAAAAAAAAACATTTTTGCATTTTCAAAAAGATTCAAATCCCCAATAGCAGGGAAATAAAGTTACATAGCACCTCTTGACCATAGCCTAATGGCCACTCAGCACACTTGGGTTTTTTTTGTTTTTGTTTGTTTCTGTTTTGTTTTTGTTTTTAGGCAGTAATAACAAGCTCTGCATAACAAAAAAAGTGTTTTTTTACATAATCAGTCACTCTACAGATTAATGTTTAGCACATAATGAAAACTTTAAATTAGAATTCTTTCAAACATTTAAGCTATGCACTCATACTTGTCCAGAAATGTGGGGTGGGGCAATTTTCTTGAAGAGCTCTAGAATATGCCTTTGTTCTCTATACATGAGACAGTGTGTTCCTACATGTTAACTTCCTTAAAACAGGAGACCAGGTACAGACATTACACTTTTACCCATATCGGCGATCAGAAACTGGTCTGTACGTATAATAGAACAGAAGTTTGGTACATTTAGGGTATGTCTACATGCCGCCCTATGGTGATGTAGTGACATGCTAAATCACTGTATTGCATGCTACAGAGATGTAGCAATCACACAGGTCTACACATGATTGCCAGCTATGTCGCTGTAGTGGTGCGCTCCCTGGGTATAGTGCACCACTACAGTGATGTAGCAGTGAAATCTGTGTGCTGCACACATGGTTCAGTAACCACCTGTACTGTGCCCCTCAAGGACTTTGGGCTCTTGGTCCTGGTTCTTGCCCCTTTCGGGCACTGGTCCTGCCTCTCAGGCTTTGGGCCCTTTGTCCTTATCTCACACTTCTTGGGTACTGTTATGGCCCTTTACAGCTACGGGCCTTTGGCCCTGTCTCCACCCCTGGCTCTGCTTAGCCATAGCAAGTAGCAGCTTTCTCAAACTTCAGCTTCACCTATTCTCAGGTGCTACCAGTCAGTGCCCTGCTTTGCCCCTGGCTGGGATCAAAGCAGTCACATGTCCCTTGGGCATCACTGGGAATCCAAAACCACCCCTCATAGTCCCAACCAAACCACCAGTATAAACTATAACAGAAGAATAACCCCTCTGGTTATAACACCAACTAACCCACTCTATGTCTGAGCATAAACAGTGGCTACCTGTCTGTACGACAGGACTTCCCCTTATCCTGGTTCATATTCCTCTGTAAGGCAACAACATTCTGTTTGTCTCCTGCAAGGTACACCAGTGCCAACTAGGAGCTCTCCTGACCCCTCTTGCCCAGGAGCTCAGGGCTCTCAGGTTTTTCATTGGGCATGGTGCACCCTTTTAGCTTGGAGCCCAATTAGCTGGGTCAGCTGATCCATATCCACTCCCCAAACAGCAAGGGAGACCTTACAACCTGATGCTTATGTGATTGTATAAAGTGCTTTCCAGCAAGTCAAAAAACAGTCCTTGAAAGCACTCACAATCACATCAAGAATCATATTGAAAAGTATAATTGATGATGAGATGATTATTGCATCTATTTGATTTTTCTTTTAATGCTTCATGAAAAAGGCTAAATCATTGCAGTGCTCACTAATGGAAAAAGGTTAAGAACCCCTGTGCCTACTCAAGGTGCACATTAAAGCTGGATAGCAACCAGCTATAAAGTTAGCACACATTTTCAAGGTCTAACTTTATAGCTGATTTGAGCTTTTTATAGTGTGATAGATACTTTTTTATAGCGTGATAGCTATAGTGTGATAGCTGTAGTGTGGGCTTATGGTAATTGCAAAATTAAGTGGTTAAGTGTGCAATACCTGTAACATGTAGAGCAGGGCCTAGAGAGGCATCCCTGCCACTATGCCAGCCACACAAGGGGCAGGGAACTATTCCTCCCCTCATTCTAACTCTATATTTCACTAGCACTTACAAGGCATGGAGCTGCCCCCATACTCTAGCTGGGCAGAGGCAGGAATTCAGCACCACTGCATTTGCAGTCCCCATGAGAAGAGCCAGGCCTGAGGCAGCAACTCCAGACAGATAGCACTAGAAATTAGTTGTTTTTTCATCAAAGTTCTTGAGTATCCTAGTCCAAGGGTGGGCAACCTGTGGCATGAGTGCCACAAGTGGCATGGGCAGCCTTTGCATAGCATGCAGCAGATCAGGGAGGGGACAGGTAGCACAGAAGAAGCTAAGACAGGAAGCAGAAGGCAGAGTAGGAGATCAGGTAGGGTGTACAAACTAAGAAAGAAGAAAGCAGAGAAGCAGAGTAGGTGGAGGAAGGGCTTTAGAGTAGCACTGAGAAATGTGAAAGGTTGATTTGTGGCCCCCGCTGTCCTAGTCCTTGCAATTGTGAAGTCAGCTCCATTACTTCATAAATTATAGCTGCTGTGCTGTTAGCTGGGAATTTTCATCTCCAATCTCCATTAGGTGTCAAGGAACTATTGAAAGCACTTGCTCTGTGTTTAATGTGTTGCAAAGGCTAATCTTGTCATCTTCTGTGCTATGTGGTCAAGCATATATGTTGAGACATCCATGTTTTTTTAATCCAGGAACGGGGGCCGGTGGTGTGAGTTGGGGCTTGAAAGTATCTCTGTCCAGGGCACCAAAATTGCTTGTTAAATCCCTGGTGGAGGGGGGTGGGAAGGGTGAATCCAAAGAGATGTAGCTGATCCGAGTGTCTAAATCAAGCCTATAGGTACTACTGAGCTCCTTAAATCCACGTCTCTCATTTTTGGGGCTTCTTTCTGTTCAGATCATGCCACCAGAAAAAACAGCCATAGGACTGGTATTCTCCTTCCACATATACAAATATTTTAGTTGTTACAACTTTAGTTTAGTATGGTGGTACCCAACCTCCCTCCCCCCCACCCCCCCAAGACCCACTGCTGGGAGCTGAGTGTGGTGGCAGCAGCCCAGGGGAGCTCCTGGCATGTGGCGCAGCTCATCTTGTGTGTGTGGCACTGCTAACATTGCCCCTGCAACCCTCATTTGGGTTGCAATCTGGGGCTGGGAACAGCTGGTCTAGGATGTGTGCGACATCTTCCATCTGGTTTAAAGTTATGTCTACCAACTTCTACACAAGCATCTTAGCTAGTGGACTACAGAGAATTGTAGGGTTGGGTCTCTCTTCTTCCTGATTGTAGCTGTTCTACTTTGTACAAAAGTAAAGTTCAATGGAACTGGAACAAGTTTAGCTGACAAGCTAGAGTTATTCCCAGCCCCTGGCTGGGCCAATGAATACAAGTACTTTTGTAACAGGGCACCATTCCCAAGGCCTAGGTTTTGATATCTGTACTTAAACTGCATGCTTACCTTGAACCATAGTTGAGACTTGCACACAGAAAAGGAGCAGATGGAAAAGTACTGTCCCTGAGTTAAAACAAATAGGGAAGTTGGCTAGTTTAACTAAATAAATATAACCTGGGAAAAATAGGAACAGTCAAAGCAAAATCTACCCCCACCTATGAATGAAAAGATTACCTAGGAATGGAAAATTATAGCTATAAAAGCAAAAACAAGCTCATATTTGGCTAATGGAAACAGGCATATTGATTATGCATTAGGAGGATGGATTAAGCTAATTATTGCATTAAGAAATTCAAGCTATATGGTATATAAAGAGAAATGAAAGAATGCATGCTTTGGAAACTACTCCTAAAATATTTGGTCACCAATCCAAGATTCAGAATTTAGACAAACGAATTGGGAACCCTGGGCAAGACCTCATGACCTGATCAGCCAGTGACATCGCATTCATTATCTCAAAGTGGTGAGCATATTGTATTGCTTTTGACTAGCTACAATATTAGAATTGTAACCGCTGAGCATGCTTTACCCTTGATTTAGAATTGTATTGCAATAGGTTTGCTTATAGTTAAGGACAACTCTGTCTTAGTCCCCTACCTGGTAAAAAGACCCGTAGCATCATTGGACATAACTCTTCCAGGACCACAAGCTCCCAAGCCTCAACTCTGGATATGCCCTCACAGCTCTAGGCTTCTCAGTCTATTCTCATCCTCTGCAGCCTCTGGGTTTGCCTTCCCAGTCTCTGCTGTCCAACACCAGGGTCCTTCCACCAATAACAGAACCCAGGATCTGGAGTGTCTCTGGACACCCTTCTTAGTGGACTCTTCTGTGCTCCCAATCACAACCTAGTTCTCCACTACAAACAAAAAAACAAAAATGTGAACATCTACTCCAAAAACAAAGGTTCTTCCACTGAGGTTAATCTTGCCCCGTAGAAGAGCTTACTCAAAGGGTCCAAGGTAGTTATCTGCTCCTGGTTCAGGATGAAGGGTTTCTTCCACCTTCACTGCATCTCTGAGTACTTCCTCTGCAGCTCAGGGTCCTTCTAGTCTCCCCAACCTCACTTCTGCCTGGAGCTTTACTTTTTGCAGCTTCTATGGCCAGACTACCACTTTGGCATGGATCTTGTGCTTATGAGTTCCTTCCTGGGTCATATGACCCTCCATTTCCACCCCAGGTCTGTCAGTCAGGCCTTCTTGCACCTGGGCTGAGTGGCCATCTTTTTCAGGGCTCCTGCCTGCATTAGCTTTCTGCAGGGGGTGAGAAGGGCCAGTTACCCCTGGGCTCCTTCCCTCTTTCAGTAATGGGGTAGGGGCCCCATGACAGCCAGCTGCAATAGAAGAGATGGATGTCCTCCTTACAATACCTTGTAGCCCGGTATAAAGTGCTCCAAATCTTCCAGTAGCAGAAGGATCTGCACCACAGGTGCTTTAACCACTGGTCTATTAGTTATAAAGAGGCATGGGCAACTATGCCACTATTTTCTTTAATGAGGAAGGCATCTACCCAAATTAGCTCTAATTCCAATTTACAGTTGGGTATCCTGAGTGGAAAGAGAAGGCTCCCACTACTCTACAGTTAGACTCTTATGAAGATGGGGCTTTAGAGTCTATCCTTGTCCACTTTTGCTAGATGTCTCCCTTCTCTGCTTCCTGGGTTTTGGGAATTCTATTAATATATACTTAAGTCTGTATCTACATGATAAACTTCTCTGTGGCCATAGTACCCTCAAACACATGGAGCTGATCTGTAAATAAGACCTTCTAAGCAAGAAGTAATGTAGCTGTTTCCAAAGAGTGTAGTGAATGAGCTACTTAGCTGGTCAAAATGAGGCAGCCCACACAAAGCAGTATGGAGGCCTTGAGACTGTTGTAGTGGGAGTAGTAAGTTCACCATATAGACATGGTCTAGCTTGTCACATGTATTTTATATGGAGCCAGGGCACTAATTCAAAGCTGAGGAGTCTACCAAGGACATAAAATTACCCTGAAAGTTGTAAAACTTAGGTCCCTTGGTAGACTTAGTCCCAGCTTTGCACCACAATAACAAATCTTATTTCATCAGCCACATAGGCTTTCAAAATATGCTTGCCAAATATATGTAATTATCTTACATAATTGAGTTCTCCCTAAACCAGGAGTGGCCAAGCTGCAGCATACATGCCAAAAGTGATACAGGCAGCCTATGTTTGTGGCACATAACAGTTTTGACAGGCAACAGAGAAGAGAAATGGGATAGCAGTGACACTCTGAGAGGATCTAACTTAATTTGTGGCATGCTTGGAAAAAATGTTGGACCCCACTGTCCTATATCATGTTCTAAAAGAAGGATAGTGATGTTAAGGAAATACTTGTGTAAGTCATGGGAAAAGATTAATTGTTACTGTTGTACCAAACAGAGCTCTGATATGGAATCTGAAGGTAAAATTTTCAAACCTTGTTAAAAATCCTGGTTGAGATGTCTCTCTTGTTGCATGGAATAAAATTCATGTTTTTCTACTCCCTCTCCTCCAGTAGTTTATTCAAGTACACCCCTTCCACACACACACACACACACACACACACACACACACACACACATCCTTGAAAAAACAGATTCTATAGCGTTAAAATGATATAATTTATTAATATGGTTTAATAGGCAATGAAACGCAGAGATTTTACATTGCAGTTATTTTGTCACCTATTGGCAGATCAAAGCTAGGTACAGACATTCAAAAAGCCAGAGGCAGAATTGATCTAAGATGCACTGTTTTCTGTAAGTGGCATAGCTTAGATCGGTAGCAAATAGAACCTGCATTCACCCTTCGGTGGGATGAGACAAATCTTAGACTGGGTTCCACCACTTGTAAACCAGTAAATGTGTGCAGAACATCTGCTCTGCTTTGGGTATAGATCAGTTGCCAATCACTTGTACAAGTAAAAAAGTAATGTCTGTACCTTATGGTGCCTATACATGTGCTCCGGGGTGGGGGCAGACATTTTAATTGGAGCAGCTCCTGGACATCCACTCTAATTAAAACATCCCAGCATCACGTTTATTTCATAGAATCATAGAAGTAGGGTCGGAAGGGACCATATAGATCTTCAAGTCTGACCCCCCGCCTGAGCAGGAAAAAAAACTGGGCTCAGATGACTCCAGCCAGGTAGGCATCAAGCCTCTTCTTAAAGACCCCAGGGTAGGAGCCAGCACCACTTCCCTTGGAAGTTGGTTCCAGATCTTAGCCGCCCTAACTGTGAAGTAGTTCTTACAAATGTCTAATCTAAACCTACTCTCCAACAATTTATGGCCATTATTCCTTGTTATGCCAGAGGGCACTAGGGAAACAAGGTCTCTCCCAAACCCTTCTGGTCCTCCCCAGTGAGTTTACAGACAGTCACCAGGTTCCCCCTCAGCCTTCTCTTGTGAAGGCTGAACAGGTTCAAGTCCCACAGTCTCTCATTGTAGGGTCTGCCCTGTTGTCCCCGGATCATGCATGTATTTAGTGTTCCACATTTCAAAATGGTGGTTGGGGTACTTTAAAGCTCGTTCAATTAGTTTTAGTTATAGTGCCACCATTTTGAAACACAGGACACTGAATACATGTGATGCTGCAGCACACTGGAGTGTTCTAATTAGAATGATTAATCAAGTCTGCTCCGACATGTTCTAATTAGAACATATTGGAGCATGTGTATAGGCACCCTTAAAGGTTAAGAAATGTGTATGATGTAATGGACACCATTCTGCTAAGGGAAGTCAGTAACTTCAGGTCTGCTAGAAACAAAGGAAAATGTTATCTATTCTGAATCACTTTGACTTAGTAAAACAATTGCCAGTAATAATAAAGGAAAACAAATATGAACAACTCTGCTTAAATGCAACCTAGTTTAATCAAATGCAAATTTGAAGAGTGAAAAAAATTACAGCTTTGGAGACTCAGTACACCAAAGTATAAAGTTTAATAGTTTTTCAACAAATTACAGTAGATAGGAGCATTACACAAGTAGGGAAAGACTTCATCTGAAGATCAAAAGCATGAATAGTAGTAAGTAGATTTAAAGGTACTCTAACTATTGTAATGCCGTTATTTACAGAGGTCATCTAAATCAAATGTAAAACATTAAAAAAAAAGTGAAAACAACCAGTTTACCAGCAGAATTGCACCAGAACAGACCCGAGAAATGATTCATTTCTTTAGTAAAGTTACAAGCTGTGTATAAAACTGTGAAAATTCAGCTATGGAAGAACTGCAAAACTCATTTTAGGCAGCTTTACCTAATGCTTCTTTTTATGTCAGGTTCCTTGTTCTGTATCCAAATGTCAAAGTTGTAATTGTAGACGAACTCTTTTAAAGGTTCAAGTTCATGGCACAGATACGTAGTCCATAGATCACCACAAATCTTTACCTTGTGCACTTTAGTAATGATACAAATGAGATACGGGGAGATGAAATTATTTGTCTATCATTTTAAGAGAGTGCCAAGAACAGAACATGAGACCCAGGCCATTTTCCTATCTAATTCTTCAACCATAGCTTATGAAGAGGCCTACAGTGGGTCAGATCTAGAAGTCAGCACTTGTTAAGATCTAGTACAGGTTATGAAATGGACTCTTCTTCTCTTTAAACACACAGTTCCCTAATATTTACTAACCTAGAATGGCAATTAATTTGGATTCTATTCAGGCCTATTGTAACAAATGATTAAATCAACTTTTGTGTAGTCCACATTGAGCACTTTGAAGAGAAGTGCTAAAGCATTTCTAGATATTTACAAATTCATTTTTTTAAAGTTTGTAAGGTAAATGCAGCATATTTTTATTTGGAAGGTCTGACAGAAGTAACAAATTATATCATTAACAGGCTTTCTGAGAGTTACAATTGTTTTTCACATTATATAATTAAGGAAAGTAGACCTAAGATAAAGATATCAAGTGAATCTCTGGGAAACCAATGGAAGCTGACAAATGTGAAAATCATCAGCAATGACTCTTCTATCACAATGGTTCAAGATAATGAAAATTGCTTCCTCCAGAATGTGGTGGACCAGTTTGTCACTAAAGAACCTTTTTCATTTGAATAATACTGTGAAAATAAAATATACTCAGTTGGGTCACAGTAACTGAAGTAAAATGGTTTGCTTGCACTGATTTGCTTGCTTGATAACTTGCCCAACAATCTACACTATTTATACACTGTAGAAAGAAACAGGTAAAAAAATCTCATTATTTAATAAGGGTGAGAGCCAGAGGGGCTACTTAGACACAACACCACCTAAAAATCAGGTGTCTACTGGGAGTATTCAAGGAAACTATTAAACTATGAAACAGTTAAGCTCCATATACAATTAGTGGAGAGAGGCAAGCACCTCTGAAAAGTACTCCTCAAAAACTACATTGTGAGCAGGGATTCACCTGAAGGCAGCTGACAGGAAACACTGAGCACAGTGGTGTTTCTAAACTCCTGATTGTAAAGGTCCGTGTGTTACCTGGACCAGATGCCTACATCTTGAAGGGTTCTCTTCTGTGTACTTGCCGTTGGGACCTGACAGTCTGACCTTTGATAACCCTTGCTCATGGCACAGTCCCTTGTCTTCCCGCCACGCTTTGATGTTATACAATAAAGAGAAGGTTCCTATTTTGGTGTGCCACTAATTGATTGGTAAAACAATGTTCCTCAAGGCTCCACCTCCCCTTGCACCCTGTCCAACCTGATGGTATTGGTCTCTATTTGGTTATAATGGCATCATAAAGGCCCCCGATATGTGGTGTAATGATAACATAGACACAAAAAAATCTATAATCAAATCAGTCTGCTGGACTGTCCAGCTATGTATATTCCCATTCCTATGCCCCCCAACGGGGCCTTGCTTCTCATCAAGATAATAAGGGCTCCACACCCTACTATGCTGTTTGAGGCTTGCAGAAGAATCCTTTCTCCGTGCCTCAAGTCACTCATGATTAGTCATCATCTTTATTTCTACAGGACGATGTACACTCATAGCCTCCATTGTCCCCCAGTTGAGTAATAAGAGTCCTCTGAGTCTTCACAGGGAAGAACTGTAGCCAATTCCTTCCATATGCCCTTCCCAGGGCAGGCTGCACTAGAAGCCAGCTTTTCTTCTGCCATGCTTCCAGTTCTGGGCTCCCCTTCCACCAGGGCCAGGTGAGACTTTATGACATGACAGTGTGCCCCCAGCCAACCGGAGCTTACAAGCACTAGCATAGCACGGTGGCAATGGTGTGAGAGCTTCCTATGCCCACATTGCCAACATGACTGCAGGTAAGTCTCGGGGCTACAAGACCCCTGGCACTTCTGGGTCATCTCTTACCTTGCTGGCTCATGCCTCTTCGCCACACTGATCCTCTCTGCAGCCCCAGTACTTGATTCAGGGCTTCAGGTTAGGCAACATACAGGTTAGGCACTTGGAATTTAGAGTCCAAAGTTTTCTTCCGAGGATGGGTACCAAACTAATATCACTCTATGATGATAGTTTTGACCAAGTTTGTAATAGTAGTCTCAGTGTTAGAACACTTGCTTACAAGTAACAGACACAGATGTTAGGACCTGCTTACCATATCTCTCTCTGACTTTGTAGGAAAGCTTTCTAGCTACCAGGATGTAAAAAATAGTCCTGTTGAAACTGTCCACTAAGGCTAAAAGTGCAAGGCAGACAACAGGCAAAACAGAGCTTTACTTTGCAAGATGATGGTTAAGACTGTTCATTTGAAAGAGTGGACATTTTGTTTTAGGTCCCTGCTCCCAGGATTATTTCTGTCTTTTTCTAAAAATGATCTAAAGGAAAATGCATAAACAATCAAGAGAACTAACCTCATAAGGTTCACAGTGGGACTTAATGTCTGTTAATTTTATCTACTTAAATACTAAGATTGGGGGGCTTTTGATCACACATGTAAGATGAAGTTTAAGTGCCTAAGGAACTTGGCAGTCCACAATACAGGCACTGAATGAAATTAAGATCTAACAGTTTTCCTGTCTGTGCTGTGGCATTTTTTGAATTGCTTTTTTTGGATTTACGCAACTATATTCCAGAAAAGACTAATTATAGGTGCATAGGTTGCCTATCTAGAACATACCCTTTGAGGCTGAGAGGCACATGAAAAACAGATCATTCAAAGACAAATAAAAAGGAAAGCTTTTTAAAAGTTTTAATTAGTCATCACACCAACAGTCTGATGTAAAAATCCAGTTTGTAATTCAAAATACTATGATGAAAGTGAGGCAGGGCTGTGTAATTGAATTGTGTCCTACTTTCCTGGGCAACCAGTAATTAAAACAAAAGCTATTTCTTCTAACACATTTCTCAGTCTTTTAAAACTCGTAAGCTATCAACAAATCTAACTCTTGAAAAATGATAGTTATAGCAAAATCTAATCTAGATTCTGTTTCAGTACTATGTGATCAGAGGGCCATAAGGCTGAAGTGGATGTGAGAATTTGCACTGTAAAAATATAGAAGATGCAAACAAAAACAAACAAAGCATTTTTCCACATGGATTTTTTTTCTGCCAGCTCAGGCTCTAGTCATACAGCTATAAAAGTAAAATATTCAAAGCTTACTATTAATTAGATAACAATTAATTTACACGGATAATTTAGTGATTAATTACAGAGGCTTATAAATATTTAAATGTTAGGCATTACATGCTACTGAATTTATACCAGCCAATCTGGTGCACAGCAATACTAATTAGCTACAGAATGTCTGTTTTTCTCCATAGGAGGATAACTGTCATTTTGAAAAAAATGTTACAACTTCAAAAGTGCACGTTAAGTTAGAAAATGCAGATCAAGCCTATAAGAAGAAGCAGATAATCAGGATTATTTCTTAGAAAACTCAATTGTGAATGTGACAAACATGCTTTAAAGCTTTGAACATCCCATAGCAACCATTTTGTGAAGGAACAATGGCTTTTGTGAGGAATTACATTTAAAAAAAATATATTTTTAATAGAGGAAGACAGTTTTGTGCGATAAAATATATAAAACAATGCAGCTTAGATCAGGGCTTTCTCAACAAAAAAATGTTACAGGATCTGTTCTGCATTCTATATTCCTGTCAGCTGCTTATTTATTTATT
>NW_017729030.1:20830285-20830689 GCF_001723915.1 Gavialis gangeticus
TAGAGGAAGACAGTTTTGTGCGATAAAATATATAAAACAATGCAGCTTAGATCAGGGCTTTCTCAACAAAAAAATGTTACAGGATCTGTTCTGCATTCTATATTCCTGTCAGCTGCTTATTTATTTATTGTCCATCTCATAGCAGGGAAACATGACAGATGCTTTGTTAGAAGAAGCATTCAGATTACCATATTTTAATTAGTGGCTATATTAACTTGCTTAGTGGGAAAATGTTATTTCTAAAGGCAAATCCAATGAAGAGCAACCAACTAAAAGTTGAAAACGTGATTATCCCGAATAGGATGCACAAAAGCCTACCATCTCATCCTTATCAACCTGGAAGGACATGGGCTGTGGGGTCCCCAAGGGCTCGGTCCTCGGGCCCGCACTGTTCAACATCTTCA
>NW_017729030.1:20830700-20836697 GCF_001723915.1 Gavialis gangeticus
AGGTCCCTTCCGACCCTAGAAACTATGAAACTATCTCTTGTCAAGGTAACTACAGGTCAGGTCATTTTCTATTTATTATTCAATTGTTTCCTCCTTATTACTTAGTATTGGTAATCTGCTATATTGACTTGATCCAATAACTGAATTAGACACCTAAAACAGGATACATATTTTATTCATCCAACTAAAACTGCAGTCCACCCTTCTCCTCCCCCAGCCACTTAACCCCCTAAATCATGGTATAACTCTACATTTGATCTGAAAGTTCCCCACACAATTTCCTGGTTTTGTGCTTTTCCAGAACTGCCCCAGTCTGATGCATGTAGTTCACACCTAAGCTTGATCAGGATCCATAAACTAGGTGGAGCAGTCACAACTAAGGAACTTAATTGTATCAGTGTGTCCTAGACATACCATAAGCACACCTATTGGTTTAGCCTCTAAAAAGGTTGACATTACCTGATTCCTTACAAAATGCATTTGTGGTCATGATTTTTAAGAGAGAGCCACTAGTGTGAATATGTTGATATCTACATATGATATAGCTTCCTAGCAGCTGGTGCACTAACCCA
Source organism: Gavialis gangeticus (assembly GCF_001723915.1). NCBI lineage: Eukaryota > Metazoa > Chordata > Crocodylia > Gavialidae > Gavialis > Gavialis gangeticus. The sequence goes on from NW_017729030.1 coordinate 20,831,273, forward strand.
GGAGGTGGGGCACTTGGGTTCAATCCCCTCTTCAGCCTGAAGGGATTCAGATCCACATGTTATATCAGAAAGGGGATTTAAATCCAACATCAGAGTTCACTGATCACCAGTAAAAAGGGAAGGTTGAGCAGGGGCACTCTCTTTCCCTCCTCTTGAAGCTGTGCCAAAAGCAACAACAAATTAATATAGCCAAAAAAAAAAAAAGCATATGATTCTGCAGTTATATGACATTTGAAGAGGAGGAGTCCTAGCTTCTGGTACCTGGTCCTAAAATTGTTTATATATTTTACATTAAACAGTCATTGGAGAAAAAACGATATGGCCCTGGGATCAGAGACAAGAACCAGGCTCCCAGATGAGCAACAGTAAAACCGTACCCAAACTTGTTTCATACTACGGCACTTCACTGAGCTGTGTAGCTAACTCATTAGTCTGGTGAAGCATCATACTAATATATCCATATTGCTTGTAGTTTCAGCTAGTTTGGGTTTCTCTACACAGTGAAAATTTGATCTTGACCTCTTCAATCTATCAGGCAATGGTATTATGAGATGTAAGGGCTGAAAGCTGAAATGAGATGAATTCAGACTACAAATAAAATGCTAAACTAACATCAAGAGTAAGTTAACCATTGGAACAACTTTCCAAGTGTCCTGTTTTTTTTTACATTACTGCTAAATTTTAATGAAGACCAGATGTATTCTCTAAAGAATATACATTCACTGAATAGGAATTAATTTGGGGAAATCCAATGGCCTGTGTATACAGAGGGTCAGATTAGATAATTATAATGATCTGTTCTGGCCTTAATCTATGAATAAAACTTCCTTATTATAGTACGAGTCATATAGGAGAAATCCAGTGTACAATCCAAAATACATTTTTGAAGTCATAAAATTGGCATTATTGTAACATTTTATCCATGGAATTCTTTTTTAGCCATAGAATAATTGGGGGGGAGGGGATCTCTTCCCTCCACCTACATTACCCTTTTTCAATTACTTTTAAAAAATTCTTCTGTAAAAATCTTCTGCCATTTGTAGTGTTTATTCACCAACCAGAGCATACATATCAATAATATAACAATGTTAGCTAAACTCAAAAAATCATTTTAAATGATATGCCATTGCCAATATCAAATGCTCAAAAGTACACTCTAGAATCTTCCAAGTTTCCAAAGATAATTCTACTTTATAGAAACATTTCTATAAGAGGTCAGTAGTAGGTCAGTTATTCTAAGTGTACTTTGATTTTTGAAGGACATTGTTTTAGGTTTTTATATGCAGAAAGTCAGAAGTCCATTCCATAAAGGCCTGCAGCCTTGGGTTCTGATAATGAACAGAAAATAAGTTAACCTAATATGCTGACCCTTACTATCTGAGCTCACTATCTGAACCTTACTGTAGGAAATGCCAGAGCAACATTCACAAAAGAAAATAGCAGTTGTGAAGATTATAATCAATCATCACCCTATAGGAAGATTTCTAAATGAGAAACTTGACTTTTTGATGGGCTTTCTTAAACTTTAGCACCTTCTTCAAAAGCTACTACAAGTTTCTGAAAAAAAGAGCTAGTATTTTTTGTAGCCACTACATTGGACTCTTTCCCATGAGAAGGGTGCATTTATGGTGTTGTTTAATAAAACTAATGTTCTTATAACCTGTTTGCCTGTTCATTAGATTTAAAAAAATAGGTGATGTATTGAAAGCAACATCATGTATTTAAAAAAAAAACAACACAAAACAATATTAAACTCATACAGTTCTACTGTGACTAGCTAGTTATGCTGTTTAGCCAAAAGTCTCTGAGGAAGCAATGAACAAGAGAGAGAAACATGAAGAAAAATATCTTGTTACAAGTCTTGCCTCAGCAAGAAAAGATATAAGCCACTAAAACAATTTAGCATGGTTCTTGATACCACATTTCAGAAATGTAAGCACTATAGATTTTCACTGGTACCATGTTCGCAGGGTCTTGAAAATTTTAGCATATTTTAAAGATGTGGTTATTTGTTCTTCCTACATTGTAAACCATTTCTCCAAGATTTATAGCCAAAATTTGCAATTCTCTTCTGCAGACATAATAAAAAATAAATGAAATTCTCTGCATGCAGCTGACTGACTGACAAAAGATTGGAATGTTTCTTCTCAAAATACATTGCGTCTTATTTAAAACATTCAAAGGATATTATTTTATTCCTATTCCGTTCTCTGTCCTGTTGGTCAAAATATTACTTTTATTTCTTAAATCTTCTTGACATATTAATTGCAAAATTAAAACTTAAGCAGGATGTGCTGCTCCATGTAATAGACTTCTCAGCAAGGTCCTATGCCACTGAAGAAAGCAAGCAGGGAAAAAAAGAAACTGAAGAAATGAAGACAAAGAAAAGGGAGGTTAATGCCAGACCAGGAAGAGGGAGGAAAAAGCGTACTATCAGACAGGAGGAGCAGAGGTAGGGTAGTGCACTAGGAATATGTCAGTAAAGAGAGGAGGAATATTGTTGTGATGCTCTTCTGTATGGAATATAGAAAAGCTTTCCATTTCTGCCGTCTTGATTCTGGTGCACTCACCTCTGAGTTTATCTTTATCTTCTGCTTCTGACAGGAGCAGGCTGAGAGGCAAAGCATACAGCCCTGAAGTTAGCGTTAAGGAGACAAGATCAATACTGGAAGTTTGGGATTTACAGTTATTACTTGGCAAATGAAAAAGGGTGGCTGAGTACAGACGGTATTCTTTTGCAATACGGTGCTCTATTACAAGTAAGTTTCTGATTTAAGGGCACAGCACTCCAAACTCTCTTTTATTCTATTATTAACCTGAAGAGCTAAACACTATTTTGGTATATGTATTCATTTCCCAGTGCAAAAGAAAGGTACCTGAATGAGAGAAATTTGGACTTGCCCTTACATTATTATGAATCATATTATTACATTAAGTCTTAGAGTCAGGTATGCTGCATGTCTTTGAGTGGGAATGCGAGAGATGACATGCAAAAGATGGGGGGTGGGAGATCACAACATGTCAGCAAGTGGATAAAATTAATTCCTTTTTTTTAAGCATCTCTTGGAAATAGGTTCTGCTTTGTGATACGCATACATCGTACCCGAGTTCTAGGGCCTCAAACATGTGACTGATTACGGGTTTTGGCCTTTACAAGCTTATGAAATATACAGCTGGTAAGAATCTTTGAATTAAAATTTCATTAGTTAGATATGCCCCCGCTTTTGTGAAAAAAGTTGACATTTAAATGGTTTATTGTTACAGAAAAAAGCCCACAATTTAATCAGTTTTGATTAAAAACATTAACAAAAATTTCTGTTTACTGCAAACCGACTTTTGTTCAATTGAAATAGAGGTATGGATGAAAAGAAATGGGATGGATAGAGTAAATCTGGAGTAACTTCTTTGAGGAGAGTATTACAGAAAGCAGAATTTAGCCAACGGTCTGTTTTCAACTTCCTTCTGTAGAGAAAAAAAGAGGGAGGCAGTGCTACTCACCAAAATGTAATGTGCTCGTTCATATTTTGTAACTTGACTCAGGAAACAGCAATCATCAAGTACAGAAGAGAGATATTTCTGAGGGAAAAACTGAACATTGCTTCAAGAGGCTCCTTCTTAAATTATAACTCTTGGAAATGGGTGGTGTCACAATAACAAGGTACATTTGGTAAAACAGCACTCCAGTGCCAAAACAGTGGCATGCCAAAACAGAGGCACTCCCTTCTCAATCATGCAGTCCAACACCACGACAAAAAATGGTCACCCGATTTACAACAACAATGTGACTGAAGGAAACAGCAGCCCCTAATGTCATGTATACCTGTGACCACTGTGGCAGAACCTGCAAGTCTAACATCAGTTAGACTTCATGAAGGAGCAGCTACTTCCCTGAGTACAAAAATGGGACCACTTGTGTTAATAACTGCTCCTCATACAGTGTTCAGTCCAGTTGTAAGTTAGCAGTAGTAAAAAGTGGAAAAAGAAATGCAAATGTATTAAGAAATAAGCTTTTATTGCACAGAATAGGTGCCCAACTTTGCTTATGAATCATTTTTAAAAAGCAAATGAACATGTGTATGCTGTATGGATTAAAATGGGATTAACTGGGAAACACTTTTTTCATTTAAAAAAAGCATGTTGCATTAAAAAGAAAAAGAACATGATTAGTACACAAGGAGATTAAACTCAATAGACTGAAAGTTAATGGAGAATAATAGTCTAGTAATATTGTGAAGCTTAGAGTAAAAGGATTAGTTTATAGTATAAGAAACTTGATCCTTTGTGGCTTTATTGGCAAATCTTAAACAGTAGTTATAATTTTAGAAACAAAAAAAAAAGTGTGATACAAAAATTCCAGGCATCATTAGTACCAGAGGTCCCACTTGGAAAAAAAAAAAAGTGCTATTTCATAGTAGCAATGCCAAAGGTAGTGTCTGAAATTTAGCCAGACAAAACTCAATGAACAATTTTTCGGTTAATTCATCTAGTAGCAATCTGAAGCTCATGGGCCAGTTCCAGCCTTCAGAGCCATTAGATCCAGCCCATGGATGTGGGGCTCCAGTGGTGGGGTTTTCAGATATGGGCACTCCCTAATGCTGCCACAAGGAAAAGTGCTGGTTACAAGTACTTTCTCATGCTGATCCTAACCCGAGTCAGGTCATTCCAGCCCACAGCTGCAAAAGGTTGCCAACTGGTGGTCTAGTCAATAAGATTGGCAGGCTAAGGAGATAAAATCTTTGGTGCTCTGTGTACTTATAAATGTTTGCTGCTGTCATACTTTAAATCAGCTACACCTAGACTGGGATAGGTTTAGTTTTTTCTATGTGCAATCATTCACCACTGCCAGGAGCAGTGTGGGCAGCCCAAGGTAAGTAACTCGGGGAGGTGGGGAGACTGGGGGAATCGGGGTTAGGGGCTTGGTAGGTCCTTGCAGGGGTGGGTCAGGAGCCTAAAAATAGCTTGGTCAGAATTGGGAGGTAGGAACTGCACAGCCTATGTATGCAGGTGGCACAATGAAAACCTATTTTTTGTTCAAAAGACTTAGATAGGAAATGGCAAACTTTAATAAAGCAGAGTGTGTATCTGAATACAGGATATTTTACAGTTTATGGTCAAAACTAACATAACAAATATGATACAGTATGGTTATACTCTGAGAAGAATGATTACAATGCAGGAAAAATTCATTTTTAAAGCAAACTAGCATATTCAGATTACTGAATCCAAATAGGTAAGAAAAAAACTCCCTATAGTAAATCATGTAATTGGTGTATCCAGTATTTTTTTTGTTGAGACACAACTTGTAAAATAACAATCTAATGCCCGTTTACCTTTCTACATCTTGGTCCTTGCTACTATTTCAAAGACATTTGGACTGGAAGGGACACCGGAGGATCATCAAGTCCAGCCCCCTGCCCCAGGGGCA
>NW_017729030.1:20837508-20838803 GCF_001723915.1 Gavialis gangeticus
CCTCAGGTGTGGATGCTTTACCTCAGAGTTTGGTGTTGTCTTGTTTCAAGGGAAAAAAGAAAATCAGTAGAATTGTTACAAAGGAATGATTTTTTGGATCCTATATCCAGATTTAAATACCACCAATATCTTAAAACAAACAAACAAAAAAAAAACCATGCTCAGTTGCCATGTAATGCTGCAAGTATCTGAAGCACCTGAGCACCTAAATGTCCGCATTTGAGCACATGCCCACCCATTTCCTGACACTACCTAGCTCATAGCCAAGCACGAGCAGGATTCTTAAACTAGAGGGTTTCCTACCTATTTCACCTGTAGTACCCAATTCATGAGATATGAGCTGAAAACACCATGAGGACTGATATGCAAAAGCCTCTGACTATACCCAATAGCCAAATACTTTGGATCTGAGAGGAGTGAGACCTGTTTTAAAGTTCCCACTTCACTTTGTCTGGAGCAGGAAACCTGGTCTCATATCCCAAGAGAATGCCCTCAATATCTAACTACTGGCTACTCTAGAGTTAGTCTCTTTGGTTGCAAATCCTCCATTTTCTATTATCATGCAAATTTATATATAATCCACTGTTTAGGAGATTGACCTGGAGATGAGGACAGTTTTTAAGCCTGCTGCGAAAGTCTTTCACCTCCCAAAACAGTTCCCGAATCACCAAACTAATGGCTACCCTGGACTGGAACTCTCCTAATCCCTCTTGTTGAAACTGATCCTTTCTACTTTTAATAGTTAAATATCTATAACAACAAAGACTTGAATCCATGTCCTCCATGACTACCTTCCAAATAATGAGAATCAATCTCTCTACCTCTTTTTTTCTGGTAAATATAGATATATAGTTATAGATATATAGCCCCAGGGGCTAGCTTATGTTGTGCATGATGTATGGGCTGGACCTAATCTTATAGGCTCTCCACAGGGCATTGGTCCCAGTCTGCAGACCCACTCAATGAGACTCAACCAGTTTGCAGGGCAGGATAAATTTGGCACCTCTGGCTTAAAGCTATGCAAGTGCATATAGGACTATCTACATGCTCTGCAGGCAGCCTGAATTGCTGACCTCAGCCAGGCAGGGGGCCCCAGGGAATATATCCCAATATGCTTTGCAGGTTCCTCTGTTTGCTGGAGACAGGTAACAGAATACTAAAGCATGGGTCAGGAAGGATTGGCTGGTGGTCCCAAGGGACCAAGTCCCCCATCCCCAGAACACCTTCTCCCTCCAGCAGGTGTCTGGCTGTCAGAGGGCAGAACCAGACATGGTCTGCTCTTCTGAAACTGGAAT
>NW_017729030.1:20843803-20851962 GCF_001723915.1 Gavialis gangeticus
CTGGGGGTCCCAAGGGACCAAGTCCCCCATCCCCAGAACACCTTCTCCCTCCAGCAGGTGTCTGGCTGTCAGAGGGCAGAACCAGACATGGTCTGCTCTTCTGAAACTGGAATTCTGGCCTTGGGGGGGGAGGGGGGGCTCTGCCTGTAGGTAACCAGCCACTGTGATCACAGTTGGGGCTCTGGCTATGGTGGTAGGGACTTAGCCCCAGCAGCAACTGCACCAAAGCCCCGACCAACTGCAGCCAGAGCCCCAGCATTGGGCTGTCAAGAGCAGTGGTGGGGGAGGAGGGATCTCCCATGCCACAGCACATTGAAGCCTGCTCATACATGGGTTTGTTAAGTGCTTTGTGGGGGGCATAGCAAATTTCCAACCCCCACATTGGAGCGCAAAGCCCATGTTTGCAGACCTGCACATGGAGGTACAGGGCTATGAAGTCTTAGCCAGGAGGAATGGGGAGGGAGGATGGGACAGACTCCCACAGCATTTCATTAGGCTGCACCTGCACGCCGCATGCCTGGGACTGCAAATACTGGCTGTAGTGTGCCTTGTATACAGGACTGCAGGTGCTGGCTCTGATGTGCTGTGTAGGGGTTGATCTCCCTTCATGTAGCACTTCATAGCCCTGTGTCTGCCCCCCCCCCCCAACATTCCCAGCATGGGCAGTGCATGGTCAGCCCCACATAGGGACCAAAGTCCCCCTGACCCTTCCCCTACAGACCCCGACTGAGAGCCCAGTCAGTGTCCATGGAGGGAGGTGAGTGTGGTGTCCCCAGTCCCTGCAGGGTGTGGAGGGAGGAAATCAGCAGGCTGAATCAACAGTGGTGCAAGGTCAGGTTAGGGGTCTAGTTCTGGCAAGGTGCTTTTATCTTTCAGCTCATGGTGGGAGAGTTTTGTTACACCTTAGATTACCAAGTGAGAGCAAATGGACATAACGGTAACAAAAAAAAAATCTTCCTAATCCTGGACTGTCACACCCTTTCCTCTGACACTTGAAATAATAATAAGGAAGCTCAGCACTGAATAATGAAAGCATGAAGTCATTAAAAAAGGCTGGTAATACCTCTCTCATTAGTGGAGAACCTGCTGCTTAAAAGCAGCTGCTCATTCAAAGTTTGAACTTGTTAGTAACAAACAAGAAGGAGGAAAACTACTGAACTATTAAAAATAATCAGTCCAATTAGTAACAGCAACTACTGAGTAGAGCTGTTTTAATTCTACCTATTCAGCGGGAGAGGTGGGGAAGGAATGGTCTTTTATGAGAGAGAAAACTACAAAACATCATCTTTGATTTTTTTCTCATTTGACCAAAAAACCCAAACAATTGATGTTTCCCCCCTCATTTAAGTATTTTTCCTCTCCCCCACCCCTCCTTCTTTACCTATCTTCCACCCTTCTCTTTCTCTCTTTTGCTACAGAAAAGGGAAAAAAAGGATGGAAATAATGAAAAATTTCCATTTTTTCTTTTTTCAAAGATACAAAAAAAGTCTTATTTCTCACAAATAGAATGAAAAGGTGTGCTTCTTTTTTGGCAAAACATACTATCAGCTTTATCAATGAAAGCAAAGGAAGTATATAATTTTAAACTGAGCTATGAATACCACATTTATTGTCATTAGCCTTTTCATTAAGTCTCACACTTCAAAGAGATGGAAAATGTTAAGCTATCTATGACAGGCTCAGGGGATCTGATCCCTGCATCTGATGCTCCTTAGAGGTCAGACTCACCTGCCTACACTACCTCGTCTCTCTCACCTCCCATCTCTTTCCTACCATGACTTGATCTTAAGGCATACCTATATATCAGTGCAGAGGCTGCTCTCACATGGTGTAATTACAGTATGTCAGAGCAGACTCGATTAATTGAGTCTGCTGGTGCATGGTAATTACCGTACTCCAGCAGCCTCCTGCATCTTGTGTATAAGCATCCCTGTGCTATGAAACAGTGGTGGGGACCCTTGAACTAAAGCTCGTTGAATGAGCTTTAGTTCAAGTACCTCTGCCACTAGTTTGATGTGAAGGAACACTGATATATGAGATACTGCAGCACTTTAATTAAAGTGGCTCTCAGAGCCACTCTAATTGAAATGCCACCCCCAACCCCTGAAGCATGTGTAAAAATGCCAAAGGTTTTTAACTGGGGAGACTGTCTCCAGAGGCCAGGGTAGCTTGCTCCTTGGGCTAGGGACAGGCATTCAAAAAGCCTGAGCCTGAATTGGTTCAACCTTTGCAGGGTAATCTAATGTGGCTAGGCTAAATCACTTTTGTAACCATATAGACTATCCCTCTGGACTGAGGAAATTCAGGCACATGCCTGCAGTGGCTCAGGCTGGAAGCTAGGGGGTGCTAGAGAAGCCCTTCCTTCCCTTACAGAGCACAGCTGACAGGGGTGTGGCCAGGTCCCAGCAGGAGGCTCTGATTAGGAAGGGGTATAAATCCCTAGCCTGCCTGCAGTCCTAGGCTTTTCCTGGCAGGCTCACTGCTCAAGGAGCAGGAGTGTTGCCAGCCCCCAGCTAGCACTGAGGATTGTTTGCAGTGCATGCATCTGTTGATGATACAGAGCTTTTCAATCTCTCCCCCTGCTTCTGTACACTGTCTGCAGCAAATTGTCAGGCAAGCAAGCTGGGGGAAGGGGGCGGGGCTGATAAAAGTCACCCCTATCTCAGTGTTTATCACCCCAGTAAGAAAACAGAGGGACATTACCAGCTATCTTTTGATTCTGCCTGGTGATTCAGCACAGACCCAGCATGTGGTCTGCTAGCTAATACACAGACACCTTCTGTGCAAGGCAGAGGGCAAGGGGGAATTCCTGCTTAGCGGTGAGGTGGAGGGGAGAAGCAAACAGCTCTTAAACAGCTTTTCCAAGGAAGACATTGAGCTACCTGTTGAATAGCACCAGAAAGCCTGTTGACATCTGTCATCTCCCACACCACAGCACAGACAGTAGCCAGCATGTGATCTGCTAGCTAATGCTGAGGTGTCTGTGAGGGACATGGGAATGCCTGCTTAGCACAGAGCGGGAAGGGAAGGGAGGGAGCAGATACCTGCAGAAACTGCGAGCTCCAGTGAGGCAGCAGAGGGGAGGGGCCAGCCCTGCTGTGGAGCAGAGAGCCCTGGCCAGCCAAAGAGCATGCCGGGATGCTGGGGGTGTCTGGTTTCTCTTAAACCAGCAAGGTGTCTGGTTTCTCTTAAACCAGTTTGAGCCTTATCAGTTAGGTCTGATACTGCATTCAACCAGGTTTATCTTAAACCGGTTTATGTGCACTGAATGTGTGTTTTGTTACAGGTTTAAACCATTTTCTGATCACTTAAACTGGTTTTAAGTGTAATGTCTGTCACTAGCCTTGGTGACTTCCTTCTTTGTATATCCTTCAGGGCTCCTCTGCCCCAAATCCCAAACCTTGGGGCTCCTGTGCCCCAAACTCTATGGAGTGTTTTTCCCCTTTAAGATGGACCTAGCTGTGCCTTAGGGGCTATAATTGTCTTCAGCTACCTCCATAGTTACATCTATGCCTCTCAGATACGTCTCAGCTACCACTTGGAGAGGGCCTCTTGGCCCCAAACCAACTCTGTTCCCCTCAGGCCCCAAAACCTTTGTCTGGGCTTCAGCCTTGGCCCTTTCCCTCTAGCTAATCCCCCTCATCCCAGGACCACTGCCATAGATTTTGGACTCTTGGGCTTTGGCTCTGTCTTGCTCTCTATACCAGCCCCTAATTTCCCTAGCAACAAGAATGCTGTTTTTCCTCTCTATCCCATGCCCTGGGTCCCTGACCGTAGCAAGGCTACTCTTGCTCTTTATGCCAGCCCCACCTGGAGTCCCTGACTCAGGCAAGGCTGCTTTTGGTCTGTACTGCCCTGGGATCCCTGACCTTTACAGGGCTCTATGCTGGGTGCCCTCAAGCTCCCTTGTGACCTCCATATCTAGCTCTTAGCCACAGTTCAGTCTTCTGGTGTTAAATCTACAACACAGAAAAAAATAAATAGAACACAAAGAGTTAACCCTCCAGTTGCAACTCATTCAAGACCCCTCCAGGCTACAAAAGTTGCCATATTCCTCCCATCAGGAGCTGGCTTGGTTTCCCAGTTTCACAGGGTACTTTTCCCTGCAGCCAGGGAACATTCCTCAACTCCTTTCCCTACAGCCTGCAGGCATAGACTGCAAACCCCAGCTTCTTCTGGTCACCCGATTGCTGCCTTTAAAAATGGGGCCAGTGGCCTCTGTTCAGCTTACTGAGCTGTTGGGAATCCCCTACCCAGCAGTCTTCTCTAGCTACCTAGCAGTCTCAGGCCCCAAGGCCAGAGCCCCCACTGCTGCAGGCTTTTACAGAGTTTTACTCCAATGAAAAGTTTTATTGCCCTGAAAGTAGCTTCTAAGCTGTTATAGGTACCCCAATAGCTCCTTTTTGGGCTTTCTTCTGGGTGCTTACTCAAAATGCAGCAGGCCCAGGTTCAGCTGTTTCCCACAGAATGCTCCAGCCTAGTGCTTTCTCCCCTGAAGTAACAGGAGCCCCTGGCTCCCTGTTACACTATCCCTTTCTTAGTTATTAGGTCACTATAGAACTCTATATTTTCTAGACTACAACCTCTTTGCTTTTAACAGAGTGGGGGAAAAAAGACTTTGTCTTTTTCTGTCTATCTGTTCATTTGAAGGATTTTGTATGAAGTTTGCTGGCAGCTTTCTCTCTCCCCCCACTCCGCCACCACACAGAATTATTATTTTGGGGACCTTTTTCCCCCCAGGGATCTAATAAACTCATATACAGCTAGATCTATATGGTCACTACTTTCTACTCTATTGAATATTTTGGTACTAGTGTACAGTACTTTTTCTCTGTACTCAGGTACTATGAACAAACTGCTTATCAGTATGTTTTTGCATCATGACAAACCTCACTGTGTGAAAGCACCATGCCTATCCAGACCTATGAAATATTTTCTACTAAGTTCCGGCAGAGAGAAAGTATGCCAGATCTAGTTGATATAAATCAGTATGGTTCTAGCACAGCAGAGAAGATAGAGGCTGGGGAAAAAAGGAAACTTCAATATGAAACCCAGATACATATTTAGGAACCACAGAATTATCTGAAAATATATGCAATCAAACTCTCAAGCTTACTGGAGCAAGTAAAGCAACACAATACCTACTCAATTTCCATTTGTTTCCCCAATTACATTCATACATATAGATAATGTTATTACAAACACAAATAGAAAGCAAAATATAACTGCAAAAAAACTTATTAGCCTTCCAGATATTAATCTCTTTTAGTAAGCAATAATGCTTGACAGCTAACCTTATTCAGTTTAGTGTAACAGCATGATTATATCAGTTTCAAATATGTTGCTAGGATGACTCCAAACAATTCTGGGAAGATTCAGAGGCTTCCTTCCTTTTGCAGGGTTATGTTTTCTCCAAGGAAAGAGGATTCTTCACACACACATATGGTGAGCTCACCTTAATGAACTCTTTGTGAATACACTGATGAAATACATTAATGCTTGTTTAATTAACATTTATACTAGGTCCTGAGAATCTTTGCCTATTTTATTTCCTGACCCCTCACATTGTGTTGGATTTTGCTTAAGATCGAATAGGAAAACATTTCAGAAGTAATTTTACCAGCTATGTTGATTATTAACTCTAATTTTAATTTGTCAGCTGGATATTTTCAGATACTTCAAAGTGTATCATTTTTACAAAAACCAAAAATAAGACTACAATGCTTGTAATATGCAATTAAAACAGGAAATTGCAGATCTGAAGTCCTTCCCATATAGTCATTTTATTAATTAGCACAATCTCACTGAAGAAATTCTCAGTCCCACTGTGACTTCAGACCATTCAGATGTACAACAAATATGACCTTTGTTTCTAGACAACTCCATAAGTGCCACAGACAAGTGACCTAACTGAGGCCTTTGATTTAACTAACAGTGAGGCCCTATGAAAGATTCTGATGTGATTTGGATGCCCATCAATTTGTTACCATCCTCAGACTTCTTCTTGATTACATCATGGCAACCATTCTAAGCAACCGACCTCTTCACTATTAGAACTGGAGTCAAGCAAGGATATATGCTGTTTTCCATTTATCTCATAGCTATTCTGTGTCTCATTGTGGACAGGCTTCCATTGCTGAGTGGGAGGAAGCATCCAGTATCACATGAACAGGTTATATTCCAAATCCAAAATAACCAATACCTCCATTCAGTGTTTCCTCTAAGGAGTAGCGGGCTGTGAGCACGCTGCCTCGGTCCAGTGTGGAACACTTATCAAAGGGGGCTGGAGGCCAGAGCCTGGGGCCTGGAGGCTGGGGGCCAGAGCCAAGAGGCTGGGGGCAGGGGCCGGGGGCTGGAACCAAAAGGCAGGGCTGAGGGCTGGAGGCTGGAGGCTGGGGTCAGGGGTTGCGGGCGAGGGGCCAGAGCTGGGAGCCAGGGCCTGAAGCTGGGGGCTGGTGTGGGCTCTGCCAGCTCCAGGGAACTACTCCACCCCCCCGCATCAGGGCCAAGGACAGCACTTCTCTGGAGACCGTGCCAGCCCCCCACCCCAGCCTCTCACTCCAGCCTCCATCCCTGCCCTGCGTCACCTCAGGGAGGAGCCACTGCCTGTCCCGAGTGAGGCTCTGCCAGCTCCAAGACACTGCTCTGCTCCCCCGCATCACCTCAGGGGGTGTGTCCTGCCGTGTACTAGAGCCAGCGGAGCCTCACTCGGGGCAGGCAGCAGCTCCTCCCCAAGGTGACACAAGGCAGGGATGGAGGCTGGGGAGGGGGGCTGGCGCAGGCTCCGCAGAAGTGCTCCACTCCCCGGCCCTGATGCAGGGGAACGGAGCACTTCCCCGGAGCCAGCGGATCCTGTGCCAGGCTCCTGCCCCAGCCTTTCTTGGTGCAGGGCCTTGAAAAGGCTGTGCACAGCCACACTTTTAGTTGTGCGTGGCCAAATGTGTGCACCTTAGAGGGAGCCTTGCCTCCATTACTGATCTTCAGTACACTAATAATTGTATCCTGTGTACCCAGTCAATTTAAGAGCTCCAGGTCACTCCTGGATTTGATTCCTTCTGTGAAATATATGAAATGTTTGGACTACCTGTCAACTTCACAAAAACCATTATCCTTTATCAACCCACCCCAAACCAAACGGATGTTCCTTCCTTATTACAATTAGAGGGCAATCCTCTGAGAATTTTGAGCATTTCCTCTACACGTAGGTAGCCACTTTTCCCAAAAACTAAACATAGATAAAGATCAACAATAGGCAACATCTGCCAGTGCTCCCTTTGAAGGTTTCCAAAATCATATTTTTTATGATCCTTACCTCAAGACCCAAACCAAAGTTCTCATCCACCAGGCTACTTTCATCTCTCTCATTTTGTATGGGTGTGAAAGGTGGATAACAAACTGCCAAAACCTGAAGTCTTTTGAATGTTACCAACAGTGATGTCTTTGGGAAAGATAGAGAATTGAATGCCAGTGTTCTGTCTCAAGCAAACACCACCAGCATTGAAGTCACATTTGTACATGTCTATTGGACAGGACATATCATAAGGATGCCTGACAATCAACACCCAAAAACTGGCCCTATATTCTCAACTCACCAATGGTCACTGCTCTAGTGGTGAACAAAAGAAGAGATTCAAGGACATCTGGAAGGCCACACTGAAGAAATTAAATATTTTCAACAATACCTAGGAGTCTCAACCACTGAATTGTTCCCAGTGGTGCTGTGATATATGATAAGGCATCAATCATTTCAAGCAAATTGGTCTCATTTAGAGTTATCATATTTCCAATTCCAAAAAAGAAGACACATGTCACAAGGGGAGAGAGAAGGAGGAGCGGGTATGATTGTGTGGAGCAGTGATACGCTGGTGCCCTGCCCCTGTCCATTCTGTTGCCCCTCGCTCCCAAGCAACAGCCCCACCCCCAGCCTGATACTGCCCCTCACTCCCAACCTGCAGACCGCTGGCCCTGCCAGTGCCCCTCACTCCCAAACAGCAGTACCCTGCCCCACTGGGCCATTCTGTGCCCCTCACTACAAACCTACAGGCCCCACCATCCCTGCTGGTGCCGTTCACTCCTAACCTGCAGCCCCCTGGTGCTGCCAGTGTCCCGCACTCCTGACCCACAGTCCCCCACCCCAAAAACCCCCTCACTCCCAAGCC
>NW_017729030.1:20852232-20861442 GCF_001723915.1 Gavialis gangeticus
AGCCATACATCTCCCTGGTGCCCCCACAGGCCCCCCCCCCTGCCCCCTTCCCCTGCTGGAGAGGCAAGCATATCTCCCTTGTCCCTGCTGCCTCGCTGCAGTCCTGGCACCTGGACAGCTTCCCCCAGCACCGGCAGGCAGCCACCCCTCTCACACACCCATCCCCTCCACACACCCCTGCCACACACACACATACACGAGCACCCTTCACCCTCTCCCCCACAGTCTCCCAGACAGTCCCCAAGCCCTGGCCCTCTAACCCCTGTCCCCCACAGATTTACCTGCATGAAGCTGCCATGGCTGCTCCCACCACCTTGCCTGGCTGCATTTCTGGCCACATGTGTATGCACCCGCAAATGTACATGTACCCACTGCCTGTAATCACCCTCCCTCCACTCCCCCCAGCCCCACACAGCTCCTTGCTAATGCAAGCTAGAAAAACTTCAAAGCTTAGCTCACCAAAATCCTAGATATTTGATCATATTTATACTGCCAGGATGGAGATCGGAGGAATAAAGAAGAGGACATGTCCAGGAAAACCCAGACATATGGTAACCCTAGCCTCACTAGGAGGTGGATAGATAAGAGAGACTCCTTCCTTCTGGAACTGTATGCCACATCGTTAGTCAAGTATGCAGATCTTGGATCAGCCTCTTCAATCATCTATGGATTCATTGATGACTTCCATATTTACTGGGAAGACCATCTTCCTCATATCAAGGAACTGCCTACAACAATGACGGCAATGGTAGTGACTCTTAATTAGCTTATAGTAAAAAATAATATGCTTATTTTCTGCAGTTATTTCTCCTGCTAAATACTTTTCAAAATGACAGCCATTGTAATTCAGAATCCAAACTCAGGGTATGTTCTATTTTTCATGTGTTTGCCTATAAAGATAGTATTCTTTAACACCATTTGCAACTTAAAGATTTAATCAAAGATGTCAATCATATAGCCCACAATTCTGTTCCATCCATCCACCTGGCTATCAGTGGACCACTGGAAGCTACAGGCATAGCCAGCAGTGGGCATGGTCTCCTATAGAGTCCAGGGCCCTGTGACTCTGCCCTCAGTGGCTTACAGACAAGAAAAGGCTGTAAACCACCTAGTCTGGCTCCCAAATTCTCAGTAAAACTATTACATTTAAATTAATCAAACAGAGAATGCTGGTTAGAGTAAGCCATGTTTGTTAGAGGAAGCCACAGAGTAAAAATTAAAAGGGAAAATGAAGTACTTGCCAAAATGACCTGAGGTCAATCTGCATGCCATCCCCCTTCTCCCATCCCAGTCTATCCAGACTCCATCATGCTGTCAGGGATAGCCAGATTAAACACTTGCCACATTGTTTCTCATGCTTTCTGGGATGTAAACAATTAAAGGCATACTGTGGTCTTTTCTCTTACTTATTTTACTAGTACCCAACCTATCAAACACCTGTAATCCAGGTGTATCCTGGAATCAGCTGTGCCTTTGAGACACATTTGTGCTCTCAGATCTTCAGCATATCCTTCACCCTAAACCCCTTTCTGCCACCTTATGCTTAACCACTATGCACTAGCTGAGATGTGCTAGAGGCCAACTGAGCTCTACCATCTCATCCAGATCTTGTGAAAAAGAAAAGAAAATATCAGAATGATGATTTGACCTTATGCTAGCAGTTTAGCCTTAAGCAGGTAGTTTCTCTTTCTGACCAAAGCAAAGTCTCCCAGGGCTTTGTGAGACAGTAATTTCGGGCAGCTTCTGGAGCATTTAATGCCTCGATTAACTGCACATTAACATCTGAAACTATTTTGAAGCCCTCCTTATGTGGCTGCAAGTTATGTCACTCCAGGGCAGGATTCTCTCTGATCAGCGTAACATGAGCTGTATGACACGAAGGTGTAACCTAGAGTGGTTACACCTAATGGAAACACTGGACCCATTTCCACTTCCCCACTTGCCCAGATCAGACCCATTTCTTCTGCCCCCATCTTCCGCAAAACCCCAGATCTTTGCTTACTGTCCCTCCACACCCCCTCTGCTTACATATGGCTACCTGTGCTGTCTGCCCTGGGGGTGCAGGCATGGAAAGATTAACCTGACTGCCTGTCTGCTGCTCCTGTACTGTTCTCTGGGATGGCTCGGGCCAGAGAAGAGCAGAAACATGCAGCCATGGTGGCAGAGGCTGAGCAGGCAGGTTAACCTTTCCATGCCTGGTGCCCTGGAACAAACAGCATGGCCAACCACAAGCAAGTGGGAGGGGAGAGGGAGCCCCAAGGGGCAGAGGGGAAGCCTGGAATAGGAGCTGGTCAGAGGGATTCTCACCTTTCAGTCCTTCAGCCCCCTGCTGGCTTGAAGTGTGACTGCTCCAAACTCAAGCTAGCCCCGACACCCATCAGTGTTTGTGTGGTCACAGTGTAAGGCCCCCAGACTATCAGTTTGTGTTACCCAGATAAGCCACTAAGGAACTAAAGCACCTATGCCCAGGAAACTTTAGACAACATTTGCCTCTCAAGGTCTGTCTTAAATAGCCAGTCTTATCTGGCTATTTACATACTGCTATTATTGAATTCTTGGGGAACCTATACTATGCACACAATTCATGCCCCAGATTTGCATCTGTTTATCAGACCAGATGTCTTTCCTGATCCAATTATGACTAGGAAAATATTAAGTCCTTTCAGCCAAAGATTTCTAATCCAATATAAAAAACAATCTCTGACTTACTCTCGTTGCTGCAGGACATACCCGTAGAATGGCCTATTTCCTGGTGTTATTCTTGCTACAGGCCTCTCCTTTTAAAATGTGAACATTGTATGGAACAGTCTGGCTCATGCGCCTCAGACCAAGTCTGAAAGGGTCTTTCTGTCCATTAAACATGCCATGTCAGGTATTAATTCTGATTACTTCTCTCAGTAGTTTAGTGTTTGATCCTCTCCCAGGTGTGAACTCATTGTTCAGAGTACCACGTAAAATTATGATTATGTTATGCAGCGCTGGCCAAAAGTATGAAAATAGTCATATCAAATACCAGAACTCATACAAATCTACAAATGATCAAACTAAACACAGCATCTCCTTAGTGATCTCATATTCTAATACAGGAGAACAGGCATGACATTTCACATATCACCCCAAAATATTCCTATTTTTGATGCGAGTTTGTGACACCAGATAATATCAGAAAGTGTTAAACTAACTTTAAATGTCATTTCTTTTTCATGTGATGATGCCATAGTCCTACAGATTGTCATAATATTTATTATGTTTAATTTACTTATGGCAATGCCAGTGGTGTGTGGGTTGCTCTCTAGACATTCATATGGCATTCTTTGTTCTCAGGATTTAGAGAGGACCAACAATTAAACCAGGTTTATGGGAAGGCAAACAATAAAATTGGAAATTTTATACAAGTGAACTATAGCCAACACAGACAGCAGAGCAGAAGAATAGATTTAATTCTCTGTAAAGTATCATTGGTTTGTATGGAACATTACTGAGAAAGCAGGGATTTATTTTCTGTCCCCTGGAGGTCTCAATGCTGGGGAGCATATAGAAAAAGATTTTAATCTCAAAAGGGAATGGAGAAAATAGTAACTTCCATATTTTTCCTCTCTACAAACTAGTTTGAAACATTTACATTCCATAGTTTATTTCACAATTAGAATAATTTGAGGCATTTTTGCTGGAACACAGATTAACTCAGCAAAAATAAAACTGAAACTTCTGTTCCCAGAAAAAAAAAACAGGTTAAACAAGCTTTAAACCATTGTTTTATTTCATGATATCTTTATTTTGGGATATTTACTAAATAATGCATAAGGCTTAAATGGGCTAATTATATGATTTCTGGTCACATATTGCTGCTGGCTTTTACAGGAGCCCTTTCTAGAAGGAGCATGTTTACCCCGAGTTGGAAGTTTACTAGCTTTACAAATATCTTCATGTAAACTGGAGGATGATATGTTTCTAAATAAAGTTAGAATATTTTAAACACTTATTTTGCTTATTTACAGGCTAGAATAGAAAAGATACTGGGGGGGGGGGTCATCCTTAGTGCAACTCCACTCATTTGAAAGAAATCATGTAAAAGTTACGTGAGTGCTGGAATTGGCTAATGCATTTTCTGCACTTTTAAAAGTCTTCCAATGCCTTCACTGAAAATACATTCTGAACAACATATTTTCTGTACATTTGTACTGTGTCCATCTCAGTGGGGCCCTGACCTAACAGGCTGTTAGGCACTACTGCAATATTTCTGTACTGCACATAATAATCATACACTTTTTTCTTTCCAAGACAAACATTTCTCAAGGTACTGCACAGGACATATGGCAAAAGGTATTATTATTAGCTAGTGGCTGTTCATTACCGGTACACCATTCTCTTATTATGCTTTTTGTAATTTGTCAGCTCTTGTGTGATAGCAGGATGTCTCAGGTACCCTTTCAGCTAGCAGCCTGCTGAGGATGTATGTGCATCCCAGTGGCTTCCAGCAGACAATAGTTTTGCCCCTGTTCTCAATAAAATCTGTTTAAATATGTATTGCTGCTTGGAACCATAGCATGCTGTACAACATTCTTAGCTTAGTCAGGCTACCAGATAGCCAACTGAATACAGGTCACAGATACAATGGTAATAAGCAGTGATATAAATACCTACACTAAACTCAAAAGTAATTGGATGCTGGACAAAGAAAAGCACATTAGCACCTATTTGGCTTTGGTATGCCAATTCTGACACACTATACTGCTCTCCTTCTTTCCTCACCAGGTAGTTCTTTTCCAATTTTTCTGCTATAAAACCTTTTAAAAGTTTTCAAATTCACTTACGTATTCACAAAGTAATAAGCAAATATACTCATCTACCTATTACTCATTATTAAGGCAGTTCTTATATTTGGTTCCAGCTAATTCCAAGAGGATTACACATTATTTTACTTTTATCATTGTTTCAGTCAGGAAAGGATTATTAGAAGGATGAATCCTGCATTCCCCTTCCTTGAAATCACCTCTCTCAAAATCTCTTGCATCTTTGCTCTTGCTTTATGCCACATTCAGAAAAGGTTGAAATATATGTGCCATAATATAAACAAAGAGCTTAGTCAACCTTATATTTGGGCAAAATAAGAAGCTGGCATCAAGTACAGCCTATTTCTCAGAGCAAGCCTGAACTGAAATAATTTTCAAGCAAGGATAGGTTAGTCTCATCTAAACTCCACTCATCACTGACAGATTTTTAATTACATGTCTTGTGTCACTCTACCCTTGTTTTAGTTGTGATCAATTTAATAGACACTTTATGAGATCACACATCCAACACTGTAACATAGACTAAGTCTTCATGGGCTACTCTCCAGAAAGTATGGAATCCCAGGAAACAGTCTGTGTGAAGCCAACAAGAACTTCTGAGTGGCAGGATCGGAACAGAGTTGTCCCTTCTTTTTTTTTCTCCTTCTCTATCCTTTGCATTCTAATCACTGCTTTCTAATTAGAAGCTCTGCTTTCTGCAGCCTCTACAAGACATCTGATGAAGTAAGCCACTGCTCAAGAATGAATAAGCATCTCTAATTTAGTCAGTCTATAAAGGTACAAAGCTACCCTGCCTTCTGCCAATACAGGAACAGGACAGTCACAAGACCCTTCCAAGGGCAGTAGCAAAAATTGTTGCCTTTGTTTACTGTAAATAGTTATATACAAGTTTCTGTATATAATAAAAGGTTGTTTCCATATCATAACTCTCAAAATACTACATGGTACTGGAAATGGAAGGCACAGTTTGCTGGAAGATGCAACAAGACAGGTAATATTTCAAAGGCTGGTACAGAGCCAGTGAAACTACAAGTAACAGCAATCCCCTTGAGAATCAAGGGGAATGCTGAAACTGCCTGGAAAAGGTTCAAACAGCAATTTGAGCTCTATATGAAAGCTACAGGGAAACATAAATTAGAGGAAGAATGAAAGATTGCTCTGCTTTTAACAATTGCGTGCAGAGGAGCACTGGACATGTATAATGCCTACCATACAGAGGGGGAAGACAGAAGAGAGGAAAACCTTGCAGAAATAATAGAAATGCTAGAAGGCCATTGCATTCCTAGACAAAATATTACTTATAAAACTATATACGTTCAGGATGAGAACAAAGAGAAAGGGGAAACTGTCGAAAAGACTGTTCCATATTTACAGGAATGACTTTTTAGTTTTAGGGGTAACAATCATAAACTTTTCATTGAAGACCAGATAGTCTTTGGACATTACAATAAAAGAAGTCTTTGAGCAATTACTCAGAGAAAAGTGATGGACACTAGAAAGACAATACGGATATACTAAGCTGCAGAACAAGTAGAAACACAAGTGAAAAAGTCTAAAAAAAAATGCACACAAGAAATGACTGTAAGTGTCATCACTAAACCAGCAAAAGAAAAAAGTCCACCAAAATGAAGCTGGTCCTGCATGGAAAATAATAAGCAATACTAGCAATGTAGTGACCAGCATGAAATTATCTAGCATTTGGGACAAAATGCAGAAATTGTAACAGACTGAACCATTATGCTAAGATGTGCAGAAAAGCCATGTCTACACGAGACATTTACTGCACAGTTAGTACTGCACAGTCATTTAGTACTTATTTATACAAGTACTAAATGACTGCTCAGTTACTGTGGAGTAGCACCAATGGAGGGCTTTTTTGTCACAGACTGTGCAGTAGCCTGAGACTATACAGTAGTGTTGTGTCAAGGTTTCTGCAACACGACACTACTGCATAGTAGTCTTGGGTTACTGCGCAGTCAGCGTCTCATGTAGGCATGGTCAAAGGGTAGGAAAAAAAACAAATTAAGTGCTGAAACAGACCTAAATAAGGAGAAAGAGTTGTTCCTAAGCATAATTCAAGAAGAGCTCAAAAGACTGGCTAATTAAAATGGAGACAAATTACATGTTACTTATAAGATTAATGCTGGGACATAAGCAAACTTAATAATAGAAACACAAATAGAGAGCCCCTTAGCTCATGAAAGTGACAGTCTAATGCATCTGTGCAAGACTTTAATGGTGGGACCATTCCAGTGCTAAGAGAAAGCACACTGACACTTAAGGTGGGGTTAGACATTCAACTTAACATTTACTAAGGGTAGTTAAAGTGCAAGCAAATGAACGTTCAAGCAGCTTAGCATGTGTTAAGTGCCCACATGGTGTAATTTCTCATAGTATTTTATTACAGTATTTTTTCTGGACAGAAATTTAGGCCTTTAGAGAGGTCAGATTTTTCAGCTTTGGTAAGTGTATACACGGAGAGACTGATGATATTTGAAGGTTGGTTGCTTCTTTCAGTTTCATCGAGTTTGTTCATGTCTTCCCTGTGGGCTCATATTCAACTTATTTCTACAACTTATTTCAACCAACGATTTCTTTGCCTCCATCTTCCTAAGTAGGGACCAGAACAGCCACCTCCCTGCTGGGCCCCCCTCAGGCCCTGGGGGAGGCACACCTGAGCCAAGGTGTCGTGGGGCACTCCTGTGCCCCACTCCTAAGGAGGCTCAACCCTGGGAAGGGGAGAAGTATAGCAGGGCACCAGTGTGCCTGCTACTGAATAATGGCAGAAGGGGGCTTAGCTGTCACTCACCAGCACAGCAGGTGAGAGTTGTTAAGGCAGCTGATTGGGTCAGCTGACTGCCAGGGGGCAGGGCTGGGCCTTTATAAACAGCCCAGGCTGAAGCCTGGCTAGTTAGTCACCATCTTGCAGCCTGAGAAGCAGGAGCTCTGCAGAGGGACAGAGCAGGGCAGTTAACACCTAGCAGCCTGAGAAGCAACAGCTCTGATATAGAGCTGAGCATGGCATGACCGTGTGAGTGCCTGCAGAATGGCCTGGGAAGGAGAGGCCTCTGATAGGGAGGCCTGAAGGGGAGCGCACAGCGTGGAGTTTTATAGCTGGTAGGCTCATTCTGGGTTACAGCCAGGTGGCTTAAGGTTATGTTAGAGCCGAGAGGCTTCACGTGTTGTTGTTCCAAGAAGTCATCGGAGCCCCAGAGAGGGAGGCTTTTGTTGAGTTCGTGGTGTAAATCACCGGAGGACTGGGTGAGGCTGTAGGGGTGTGAGGAGGCCTCACAGGAGATCCCCAGTAGTCTGGGAGGGTTTCCTGGGTGCCCTGTTTGGGCACAGAGCAGTGCCGGGGAGGCACGGCTGGTTGGGCACCGGAGTGGTGCGGTGTGTGGGGTTGACACCCCAGCCCGAGGGTGGTACTTTGCCCCGTCGGGTGAAAGACCCCGAGAAGGGTCAGGGGGCCAGGCACGGCTGCGTGCCACCTGAGCCCTGAGCGTGGTTTGGCACGGGACAAGCCCCAGAGAAGGGCGAGGGTGCGAGAAGCACAATTAAAAGCCCGGAGTAGGATGAGCGCGCAGGTGGAGGCTCGAGGTGGGCTGACGCGTGCAATAGAGCCTGAAGAAGGGTGAACACAGGAGGAGGCCCCAGAGAGGGGCAAGGGCTAGCGAACACAGGGGCGCTAGAGCAAGGGGCGTAGGTTGCGTGGGAAGCCCAGTGGCGCCCATGGAAGGGTGTGGGTGCGTGACAAGCCCAAGGTGCCAGGTAAGGCACAACTGACCAGACAATGTCCAGAACAGCTGTGAGGCTTGGGGCGTGCTGAAGGGGAGGTAGGAGGCACGCGTAGCCCATAAGGCTGGGGTGCACCAGGTCACCCATAGAAACTAGAAGACCAAAGGCAGCCTCCCATATTAAACTATATAAGAGCAAAGATGTGGCAGGTGAGAATCTGAGGATGCTGGGTCTCCTAATTTGGCACGGCAGGGGGCACTAGCGGGCTCACGGCCGCTCGTAGGGCCACCCCATGACGCAAGGGTTAGCAAGGATTTAGTTAGGGAGCTTCTGGAGGGTCTGGACGTATTCAAGTCAGCCGGTCCGGATGATCTCCACCCTAGAGCTCTAAAGGAATTGGCCGAGGTCATTGCAGGACCCCTGGCACAGCTTTACGAGCACTCATGGTGCTCTGGAGTGATGCCGGAGGACTGGAAGAGGGCCAACATGGTTCCCATCTTTAAAAAAGGGAGGAAGGTGGACCCGGGAAACTATAGGCCAGTTAGTCTTACCTCGATCCTGGGCAAGCTGTTTGAGAAAATTATTCTGGCACACATCCAGGACGGGCCAGCAGGGGACTGCATGTTTAGGGGCAACCAACACAGGTTCATCAGTGGCAGGTCCTGTCAGACCAACCTGGTGG
>NW_017729030.1:20866442-20867267 GCF_001723915.1 Gavialis gangeticus
CAGGGGGTCGGACTAGATGATCTACTCAGGTCCCTTCCGACCCTAGAAACTATGAAACTAGGGAACTATTGTCCATTGTAACCCCCAGGACCTTTTCTGCAGACCTGGTGCTTAGCCATTCAGTTCCCAGTCCACAACAGTGCATCGTGTTATTCTGTCCTACGTGCAGGACTTTGCACCTATCCTTATTGAACTTCATGAGATTTCTTTTGGTTCAATACTTCAATTTGTTTAGGTCTTTATGAATCCTAGCCCTATCCTCCAGCATATCTACTACTCCCCCAAGCTTGGTGTCATCTGCAAACTTGCTAAAGGTGCACTTCTTCCTATCTTCCAGGTCATTGATTATGATATTGAACAGGACCGGTCCCCGGACCGACCCCTGGGGCATTCCACTTGATACTGGCTACCAACCAGACATCAAGCCATTGATTACTACTCTTTGATCCCAATGGTCCTGCCAGTTTTCTTTCTACCTTATACTTGGTCATTACAGATGAAAGCCAAATCTTAAGAAGGAATCAAATACATCTCAAAATGCTTGATAATTAGGATGATATATGGAATAGAAACAGAGATACCAACTGAAACTATCTTACAAGTTGACCCAGAATGTGTCCAGGAGATTCAACATTCAAATGCTGACAAGATTTGATCAAAGATGGTCTGGAGTGCAGCAGATCTGGAAGATTTTTCACATGACTGAAGAGGCTGACGTGTTAGTTCGGGTTTGTAATAGCTTTTATTTTAAATGATATTAGTCTAGTTAGGGTTTTGTTGTTCTCCCGCCCTGGCAGGGGGTCAGGCTAGAAGATCTACTAGGTC
>NW_017729030.1:20872267-20873333 GCF_001723915.1 Gavialis gangeticus
TTAGTCTAGTTAGGGTTTATAAAAAGGGAGAGATGTAACATAGAGCAAGTCCTCCTAGACATACAGAGTATTCAGGAAATGTGGTGTCCCAGGAGACAGTCTGGGTGAGGTCAGCAGGAACTTCTGGATGGCAGAAAAGGAATAGGCCAGCCATAAAAACCCTTGCAAGGGCTGTAGTAAGAACTGTTGCCTCTTAACAAGTTTCTTCACATAATATTTGTTTTCATGTATCACAGGGCCTCAAGATATTGCAAATACCTCTTTCAGGAAATCCTTTGGATCTTACTGCATGACCTGATTCAAACACTCTACTGCAGTATCTAAACCTGCATATGCTGCATCAATTTAAACATCTGAGAAGAAAATAGAAATCATGCAGTATAGTGGAACATGTTTATGAACTTCCAGAGTGTTTAACTCCTCTTGTGAATCCATATCAGGTTGAGGACATAGTTACCAAGAACCCTGTAAAGAAGGTCTGCAAACTATGGAAGTTTGAAAGATACTTTGATGTTTAGTAGGGCTGTGCAAAACTGCAGTCCCCGATTTGATTCAGTGGATATTCAGCAGATTTGGCCTAATTCAGTAGCCAAATCTCCAAATCTGAATTGAATCAGGAGACCCTTTAAACTCTCCATATCTAATCGGAACCCTCCAAATCGATTTGGAGAGATTTGGAAATATTCAACAATTTGGATATAGACACAACTTTAAATGCATCTCAAGGTATCAGGTGGCTTGTAAATGTTGCAATGGTGATGTGGATGGAGTGTCCCACATAAGCGCAGTCGGGGCAGGAGGGGGCAGTCCCCACTGTGCTCAGCAGCAAATCTGGAAGTGGACAAGAAGCACTTCGGGTCCACTTCTGGGTCCACTGGGGAGCATGCTGGGGTGACCCCCAAGCCCCCCTGGCTCAGTGACTGGTGCCTCCTGGGTCTTGGGGAACATCCAAGGTCCTCCCATGGCTGATCACTGAGATGGGGAGGTGTGTGGGGGGACCCTTAGCTCGCTCGGTGGTGGACCTGGAAGTGGACTAGAAGTACTTCTGGTTCACTTCTGGGTTCAC
>NW_017729030.1:20873752-20893237 GCF_001723915.1 Gavialis gangeticus
CCCCCCCCCCCCCCCCCATGTTTCTGTGGGCTGCTCCATCTGCCCCAGCTTCGCAGGATTCATTAGTCACATCTGGTACCTTGAGGTATGTAGAAAAGACATTTAAAGCTGTGTCTATGGCTTAATCACTGATTCTCTGAATCAGCATCAAATCTTCTGATTCAGCCAAATCGAATTGGGAACAGTGGTCTGAATCAACTAATTGAATCACTGTCCCAAATTTGGGTTAAATCCAAATTGAATATGGCCTGTTTCACTCACCCCTTAGCTAATTTCTGAATATAACTTGTCACAGCATGACTGCCTTCTTTTTTTGCAATAGGTTGGGTTTTGGAAGGGAAAGTCCCTGAAGAGTAACAATAAAGTACAGTTCCCTGCGACTCGAGGTTTAGAAAGCGCATGAAATTTGGAAAGCTCCAATTCAGGGGTCCAGTCCAAACTGAATTGAACCTTCAAACCTTTTGAGTTTTGTTCAAATTGAGTATGTGGACAAAAATCCCTAGAATAACTCTAGATAAATTAGCTCAAATTTCTCCTGCTAGTCTGGTTCAATCTAACATGACCTATGCTTGAAAAAGCCATAATGTGGGTACAATTGTGGAGATACTGTCTGCTGGAAAACAAGAGCAGCTGGAATAACTGTAATACACAGATTCCAGAAACATGGCTATCAATGGTTTTCAAAGTTAATAAACTTCAGGATGAAGTATTTCTGAAACTTCAAAATATGTGATTTGTTTGTTTTCTTTTTTTTAACTTAATAAAGAAAATCAGCACAGCAGGCAATAATTCTAATTAAATGAGAACATTACAAAACATATGCATCATAAATTTGATTTGGCCTAGCAATAAAGACACATTTCAATTGCAATACCTCTGTTATGAGCGTGATAAGTCAGATGAAGTTGACAGAGAGACACATGAAATGATTTTTCCATACATATACTTTTGAGCTTTCAGAATATTTTCTTATTTCACATAGGAGAAAACCTTAAATCATTCAAAGTTTGTCATCCTAGAAGGGTACTCACCCTGAGAATAGTCAATAGTTGGTACTGGCGATAGTCACCTGTACCTCTAACAGTTTATCTGTGCAGGGCCTAGATTCAAGCACCTACTCTAATTTGGAGCTGAACCAGATCTATCACTTCCCTGGTAGATGTGCTAACTACTAAGCTACTGCTTATTCTGTGGTTGCTGTTTCTCAATCTATCTTTTTAAAGTGGTATTAAAATGTAATTAAATGGTCAGGGTACTAACTTGAAAAGCATCAGATTTAAGTTTCATATAAAAATCACAGATTCAAAAGAAAGAACCAAAAGACCCTGCACCAGAATAGCTAATGGTCTAATGGATATCTCCATAATCTGAAATGAGGGACAGCTAGGCAAAAGTCCCTGTTCCCACTCAAGTTCAATGGAGACTTGAAACTAGCTTTCCTAGAGCCCAATAAGTATCCTAACCACTAGGCTATATTGGGTTAGGATTTATACAGTTTCTCAATTACCAGAGATGCCATTATTGACCTGAGAAACCCCTTCCCAATAAAACCTTGATGAAATGCATGTTTGTTAAAATGTGTTGTTTTTTTAAAGAACCATCCTTTCCCAATCTAAATCATCAAATTTTTCCTAAATTGCTCTAGAAACCAAAACAAAATGTTAGAATTATAGAATCATAGAAAGTTAGGGTTGGAAGTGACCTCAAGAGGTCATCAAGTCCAACTCCCTGCTCAAAGCAGGACCATCCCCAACTAGATCATTCTAGCCATGCTTTGTGTAGCCAGGTCTTAAAAAACCTCCAGGGATGGAGATTCCATAACTTCTCTGGATAATCTGTTCTAGAGTTTTACTACCCTCCTAGTGTGAAAAGTTTTCCTAATATCTAACCTGAATTTCCCTTCCTGCAACTTGGGACCATTGTTCCTTGTTCTGTCATTTGCCACCACTGAGAACAAGCTAGCTCCATCCTCCTTTGAACCCCACTTCAGGTAGTGGAAGACCGCTGTTAAATCACTTTTCAGTCTTTTCTTCTTTACACTAAATAAGCTCAGTTCTCTCAGCTTCTCCTTACATGTCATGTGACCCAGCTCCCTCACCATTTTTGTTGCCCTCCTTTATCAGGACACTAACAGGTACCTGCTCCTTAAGGATGAAGTAATTGGCCACACCTGATGACATCACCTGACCAGCAGGAGGCAGGGTTCTGGGAAATATAAGCCCAGGCTGTACCTAGCAGACACACGTTCTCCTATTGGTAACTGACAGGGAAGGAGCTCCTTTCTGCTGAAGCTACTTGAGACCTAGTACTGCCTGCCTAGCTCTCCCTGCTACTGCCTGCTCTGCTATCTAGGTGCTACATGCTTATAGGGAGTCTCCCAGGTAATAGGGACATGTTACTCTGAGTGGAAGGTTGTTCCCTTAAAGGGACATAGCATGGTTGTTATTTTTAGTATTTAAGTTATAGCATGGGGGCTTGTGTTTGTGCTCATGTTTGCCTTGGAGGATTGGGATAAGGCTAGAATGGGAGGTTTGGAGGCCTCATTAGTGCCTGGAGAGAGAGGGCATATGATTTGGTAGAGCCCAGTGTCAGACACAGCAAGCATAGTGCCAGAGGGGCACAGCCACAGGGGTGCAGTGAGCCCAGAGCGGCGCAGCCAGAAGAGCTCAGTGAGACCATGGTGCCAGAGGGGTGCAGGTACAGGTTTGGGGCTAGTCCATAGTGCCAGAGGGATGAGCCAAAGGGGCACAGCACCAATAGCACCAGAGGCATGCATCTAAGCGGGTGCTGAACCATGTACCCAGGAGAGAGGCACCGAGCCAGGCATCCATCAGAAAGGCACAGAAAGCCAGTCACTAGAGAACTTGGTGTCTGCATGGTGCAGAGAGGCAGGAGCCGGATGGCTCAGTGACAGGGGCATATAGATCTGATGATGATAGTAACACCTGCACAGCATGGGGCATGTGTAGGGAAGGCTGAAGCGTGTATGTACCACCCAGTATAGCTGGGCACACAAAGGGCAGCCTCCCGTCTAATGAACAACTTAATTACTTACTAACAAGGTGTGGCAGAAAAGAAAGGTGGGTAAACTGCCCAAGACAGGTGACAGAGGTTAACCTCAGGACAGCCCCGTTTCACCTCTGCTAGACTCTTTCCAATTTGTCCACAACCTTTGCAGCCCAGTATATCATTAACTTTCTTGGCAACAAGGACACGCTGTTGACTAGTATTCCGTTTACTTTTCACTGTAACCCCCAGGTCCTTTTCTGCAGAACTGCTTCCCAGCCAGTCAGCCCCCAGCCTGGAACAATCCATGGAATTGTTCCTTCCTATGTGCAGGACTTTGCACTTGTCTGTGTTGAAACTCATGAGATTCTTTTTGGCCCAATCCTCCAATTTGTCCATGTCTGCCTGAATACTAGCCTTATCCTCCTGCATATCTACTGCTCCCCACAGCTTGGTGTCATCTGCAGTCTTGCTGAGGGTGCACTCAATGCCATCTTCCAGGTCACTGATGAATATATTGAACAAAACCGGCCCCAGGTCCCACCTTTCACACACTACATTTGAAACTAGCTGCCAAATAGACATCGAGCCATTGATTACTATTCTTTAAGCTGAATGGTCCGGCCAATATTCTGTCCACCTCACAGTCCATTCATCCAGGCCATCCTGCCTTAGCTTGCCTGTGAGAATATTGTGGGAGACCATATACAAAACCTTGCTAAAAATCAATGTATACCATATCCATTGGTCTCCCTACATCCACAGAGACAGTAATGAGGAAGAAAGCAGGTGGCTCACATAGTTAAACTTACCACATTTTTGCCCACTCTTTTTTGTAATCTTAAACTCCCATTTTCTGAAGAAAACAAATCATAGGTCTAGTAGTGGTGTAAAATCTGAGACATATTTACTACATGTGACACCTACTTAGACTCTTTATTTTTTTAATTAATAAAAATAAGCCTCTTAGGGAACTGCATTGGGAAGGGTATCAAGGCCTGCAATTCCCTCCAAGTTAACTAGAGTGAAATAGAGGACAACTGCTACAAAAAGAATTAATTCCAGGACAACAAACAGGAAGAAGGAGAAAGGTTGTTTAGTTTCATACTTACCTTCATGTGTGAGTCATCTTCTTCTCTCTTTTTTCTTTTCTTTTCCTTCTTTTTTTGGATAGTGATATGGATGTGTTGTTAAAATAAAGAAGTTAGAAAAGTTATGGTAGAGACATAAATGGAATTTGGTACGACTCAAGAGGCATCTCTGCACATAACTTGTTAATTGTGCAATTCCTGTAAATTGCACAATTTCCTTAAGATGAACTACATGTGCAAAGTAGCTATCACACAATAAATAGCTCAAGCCAGATATAGACCTAAAAAATGTGTACTAACTTTATAGCTGGTTGCTATTGAGTTTTGATTTGCATGTGTAACAGGGTCTTCCCTGGGTCAGGAGCTCCATCAGCTGACAGGGCTCCTAGCTGCAGGGGTGAACTTTGCCCAAAATGAGAACTCTTAGCCCTGGGGATCACAGCTGCTGTGAACCTCAAGGCTGAAAGGGTGGGGGCAAGGACAGGGAAGGACTGTGAAAGCCCCAGCCTACATGGTCTCTTAGTCTGAGTCCTCAGCCACAGTGGGGAGCAAGAGACCCCACAACTAATGGAATTCAAGATCCTAGCTGCACCTCATATGTAGCAGGACTCAGAGTCAGGAACTAACAGGGCTCCCAGTCCCAGCTGTGCCTCACTTGCAGCCAGTACCAAGAGTCCAACAACTGATAGTGCTCTTGGTCCCAGCTGTGCGTGGCTCCCATTGGAGCATTCTCAGCAAAGGGGACTCTCAGAGGTGGGAGCTTGTTCTTGCCAGTGCAGGGGAAGCCCAACATCAGACTCCCCTTGAATTGGCAATATGGTGATTGGATCTAATATGCGATCTCACAATCATGCCTCCTGCCATGTACATGTAACATGGCAGGAGCACAGTTGTGTGGATTACACATTAGATCCAATTGTGCCTTTACCTGCATGTGTAGAGGGGACTAAGGAATTATAAAAGAAAAGTCAAACTGAAATATAGGAATGTATTTAATCGAAGTTGTAAACACAGAAGAAACCCAAAAGATCTAGTGATGAGTTGGAGTCATCAGAATACTTTATCAAACCTATTCCAAAGGCTCACATCACCTCTTGGCATAATTAAATGAGAGAACAACAAAAACTTTCAAACTAAAAAATATTTAATACTATTATAATCACTTGTTTCTACCCCCGATATTGCTAATAGCCACCTGTGGCAGGGCACTGTTGGTGCCTACCACTTTAAGGGTTGGGTCAGGCATCCAACAGGTGTCTGATGGCAGCAGCCATTTTTGAGACCCCACTATATAAAGGCTGCAGTCTGCTGCTGCCAGCCCAGGCAGAAACCTAGCTGAGCTGCAGCAGGAACAACCAGGAGCTAAGGGCAAGAACTTACGGGGATGGATAGGAGACCCTTTGTCCTGAGCATGACCTAAAACTGCACCCTGCTGGGGTTGGGTGGCCTGGTGGGGCTCCTAGTGGCATGGGAGACCCCAGGAAATGCAGGCCAGTTACCACCCCGGTGAAAGGTGGGTCAGAGTGCCTTAACAACTCCAGCTCCCACAAGTGGGTGGGTAACTCCATAGCAAGGCTGAGAAAGCAGACCCATGAGAGAGAGTGGGTTAGATGCTCAAGAAGCCTGACTTGAGGCCCCCTTGACTAATCAATGCTGGGGCCAGGACCAGAAGGGTCAAAAGGGCCAGGGACCCACCACGAGAGATGCCCAGAGCCAGGGAGTCTGGGGTTCTAACTGGCCTTGGAAGTTAGGCCAGGGCCTGTGTGGCCAAAGGTCCGGGGGGCGGCATGCCTGAGAGGGGGAAGAGTACAGCATAGGTAGGTAGCCCAGAATGAGGGTAGAGTAGGTCACCTGATAGGGGGGATCCAGTTGAGGTCTAGATGGGAGGTTTATGGGGCATGGGCCGCACTGTAGGGGAGGTCAGAGCTGTAGATCACACCCCTTGGCATCAGGGCTGGGAATGGGCAGCTCCCCATGTTATACCATCAGTTTATGGAAACATCAAAGTTGTGGCAGGTGTGACTTGGCAGACTGCCCCATAGAGACAGGTGGGAGGGCCAGCATGAGACTTGGGCCCAGGAGTAGCCCCTTGTCACACTACTATTAACATTCCACTAACTAGAAAAGCCTCACTGCCCAGTAGAAATGAACACTTTTCATACAGTCACAAATGAAAACATACCTGTATGGGGGAAAGCACTAATGTATTCCTTTTGGGGGGCTACACTTGGCATTTTTTGCCTAAGTATTATTTTTGAAAATGTAATAATATAACATCTTTTCTGCAAACAGGTGAGAGCTCTTCCTGAGTATCAGATAGTGTACTCCTATCAACAGTGACTTCTGTGTTTGTTAAGTCTGTTTTCAAATCAGTTTATGCGTGATAAAACAGCTTGCATTGTCCTCCTGTAGCTACTAAAATCCTGAATTTCAAGGCTCATATATTGATATAAACACAAGTGGAAATATTTCATAATTTTAATGTAAAATTATTAAGGGTGAACAGCTGTAAGCTAAGCATTATGAAAGCTAAAACATTTTTACTGAATTTCTAAGGTATTAATATAAAAGTTTTTAGATGTCTTAATTTCATATTTTCAACAGAATAATGTTGTAAAATATTTTAATATCAAGCATAGTTATTTTCAATCACATTTCTATTCTACAAACTAAGGCATCATGGTAAGAACTGAATATTCACATAGATCAGCACTAAAATCAGAAGGATCTTCCTTCTGGGAAAAATAGTTCAATACCATCTTATTCCTTTATCCTGCAAAGAACACTGTCTCAGTTGACTATTTGTTCCATGTATTGGTTTTCTTTTTAAAAAAAAAGCTTTTAGCACTTTTGTCAGTTTGGAATCTTTCACCAACCTGTATTTAGGTGAGTGTAATACCTATTCCCCAGAAAAGGGTCTGTACAAGTGCAAATGAACATGCAACCTTATCTCATGGAAGAAGACCCATGGAGGAGACCATTTATTTCTTGGAATTATTACTTTCTCTGCCAACACAAGCTAATTAGTGCTAATTGCAGTGGTTGTTTTGTGATCTAGGCAGGTCTCCAGCAGACACTGTTGTGCAATGATCAGCTCCTTCCACATTCATGATTTATCATTATACATATTGCAATAGTGCTTGGAAGCCAAAGTCCTGACCCAGCACTCTAATTTTGGGGTTCTGTACATACACAGGACAACAGTATAAGCTCAGAAAGCTTATATAGGCTACAGACAAATAAATAGATAATATTTATGACAGAAGAATCCCTTGCTTGGCAAAAGAAAACCAAAAAGGCTGAAGCCACTGCCATAAAATTTATAAGAGAAGATAATTATACACAAGCCCATCCCCAAAATCTATTCTGGATCTCCAATAAAAAGAAAGATTGAAGAACAAGTTGCACAACGCATTCAGCACACACAAGATCTCCATTATTTTCTTTCCTACCACTTTGAAGTAAAAAAGGAACATGAAGTATACTTATTGTCAGGATCTATTTCCACAAAGCTCTTCATCTACTCTTCATTAGCCAAAACTGGAAACAATCAACAAGTTCATTGCTGGGAAGCACCACTTTGGATCCAGTGGGTGTCAGCTCTCCTGTTGCTTTACAGTTTCACATAACTCACTATGGCAGCATATTAGTATTGCAGTCCTCCTATTGAGCTGAAGTCAATACAAACATTATCTTGGGTATCAAGGGTTAGTATATTTCCCTTCCACCAGACAATGGTCACTTAGAGACAGATTTTTAAAAAAGTTGCTCAGGAGTTACTCTATACCAGATACTTTATTCTGGAAAAAGGGCAACTATTTTCCAGGCATATTTGTGTAAGAATGGACTTCTTATACACCAATATTAGTACAGTGGTTCTATGGAATACTTCCAAGTGGAACGCAAGATCTGTACCTACCACCTGGTAGCATTGGTTCCTCCTCACGCCAGTAGAAGCTATGATTTTATTATTTTCAAGATATTTTGTGTGTGTTGTTGACATTGTTGCTCCTGGAGTCATTAAGCCATGACAATCTCAGCTTTTTTTTTTTTTTTTAAATAATGGTAA
This sequence comes from Gavialis gangeticus, assembly GCF_001723915.1. NCBI lineage: Eukaryota > Metazoa > Chordata > Crocodylia > Gavialidae > Gavialis > Gavialis gangeticus. Next base: position 20,881,919 of record NW_017729030.1, read on the forward strand.
TTGTGACAGGGGGCCGTCACAAGGCCAGTCCCTGCATCCTGTGCCCTCCCGCCCCATCAGGAGAAGGGGCAGCAGGGCATAGCTCACCACCCTGTCACTTGCCCAACCACCCAGAGTGAGCCATGCCTGCATCGTGTCCCACTCCAGCTGGGACAATGGCAGCAGGGCATAGCCTGTACTCCCAGTGCTGCTGTGCCTGCATCCTGTACCCCTCACCCTGACTGGGCAGCTTGTCTCAGCCCCAGACCCAATACCTCCCTCCCCAGTACCCCTTCCCTTCCCCTCTGTCCACCACAACAGACTTACCAGCGGGAAGCAGTTGTGTCCATTGTGGTAAGGACTGCTGCCTGTTTAGTCTATGGCAGAATCTCCAAAGTGGCACTGAATATTTGGATTCGATTTGGCTGAATCTCATCAGGACAGTGATTCAAATCTCTGAATTGAATCACTGTCCCTCTGAATTGGTCATATCCAACTCCAAAGTGAATACTTGCCATTTTGCACAGGCCTCCTACACACGCTTCTGCCCCCTCACTGGGTCTATCAGGGCCTTACACCCCACGGGGCTCAGGTGTCTCCCTAGACATGTTTGGCCCCCTACCTGTCCCTATATCTGGGTTACCCACCAGGTTGTGGGGGCTGGGCCTATAAGGCAGCCTATACTCACCTTTCACTAGGGAGGCAACTGGTGTAGCATTTCCTGGGGACCACCCCACAACAGGCAATACCACCATATCATCCTACCTTAGTAGGGTGTAGTCTTTGGTCATTCCCTAGGACCAGGAACCTCCTACCATCCCCATAGTTCCTGCCCTTAATGCCAAGATGTTATGAGCAGCAGCTCTAACCAGGCAGTATTTCCCCTCCAGCTGCTTGCAACAAACTGCTAGCTCAGCCCTGAGGGCCTGGGTTAATATGGAGGCTGCTCAAACCCCTCTCCCAATCCCAAGGCCTTTCTGTGGTCATATTACCACCTCATTAAAATGGCTTACACCTGACAGCTGCTCTGCTGCCTGTTCTGGCTCTTAACGTGGCAGGCACCAAAGGTGGTCTGCCACAATAATAAAAAAAGTGTTTGTAACTCACATGGCTGTGAAGGAAAGACATAAAAAATATTGTGGGAATACAAACCCCAAAATATTATAAACTCATCATTTTTTAGCTTTAATCATGATTTTGGAATCCTTGCAATTAAAAAAGGTGATTGGCCTATCTCAAGAGCATTTGCTGGCTAGGTAAGGATACAAGATCTGTTCCCCATAACCAGACAAATTAGGGCTCCCAGCCTAGAGAGAGTGACATATTCTGATGAGGAAATAATGAAGAACACAGAGAGACAAGAACAAAGTTGGGAAGAACAAAGAAGAAAGACAAGCACCTGGGAATTAAGTAGAAGGTCTGGAAGGAAGGGGAGTACATGATGAGGACATCAGAGAGAGAAAAGAAAATATCATTTATCATTTGTTTTCAGTGTTTATTCAAATTCATCTCCATCTAAGGAGATCTTCAGATGTTTTTCAAGTTTTTAATCCCTAAAACATGACTTTTTCTACTGAACTATATATTTTTTTCATCTGGATAGAATAAAAAGACATATGTCATAGGTGTGTTTATATGTGGCCAATTATAAACTCTGCAAAATCATGAAAACTTAATTCTTTGGATTTCATTTTCAAACATGATGCTCTGTAAAGGAGTGCATTTCATGTGTAAATAGAGAATATTTAGGGTAGAGATAATATATTACATGAGAAGACCCCCATAACAAGTAAGCATTTGTTCCATGAACAAAAGGATGAAATAATGTATGTATTTTTGCATTGTGTCATGTAGTTTGCTGTCTCTTGACAAAGTGAAAAGTGACTTTACAGTTTAACTAAAGCTTTCTCTCTCCTGAAAAGGAAAAAGGTTTTTGAAAAGGCAGGTGAGGACAAGAACTGGCAGTTTGTCATCTCTAAGCCTTGCTAATTTAGAGTTCTCTCAAGTTTTAATACTTCTGTTGATATCTGACAACTGACGTGCCGTAAGTGGTAGAAACCGACATGACTATAATATAGCTGCCATATTGACAATGAACAATATTGTCTATAATAGCATGGATGATATTTTTCTCAAAAAGATAAAAGTAATGCTAGTAAATGATTGATGAGTAAGCATTGTTGAACTTGTCAGACATCTGATCTGAATAACTGTTTGACACTAATTTAACTCTATCAGAATTGTGCTGCATTAAATTAGCATCAGAATGCTAATGACTAAGGCCTATTCTGTACATCTAATCGGTTCTTTATCCAGTTGAGTTAAGAAAATAGAAATTTAAAACATATAGCTTGATATTGATAAATAAAATGCACACAGGAAAACAATTAGCTACGAAAAAAGACAGCACAAAACCATAAATGAGGAATGAACTAAAAGATAATTTTATTTATTTTTAATTTACACTGACATTTTCATCCTTAATAGCTGTCTTTCTCATACTTCTTTCTTTCCAATGTTCTCAGGCAGTGGAAAACATTGGACTTTTCTTCAGTAAATTAAGGACACATAGCTGCACACAAAGAAACACAGGAATGTATTCCATCAAGCCATATTGCACTGGAAATGTGTGTCCTTTACCCTGAGTACTACCATAATAAATTTAGATTCTACTCAAGACTGTGGCAAGTTCTGAATTCAGATGTCCTACCTAAGAATTTTGCATATTTGGTCACCAGCATGACCCACATCCAGTCTGGTTTGAATGTAATTTAAAAGCAAATAGCTCATTACTTTTTCTGCCCTTCAGTGAGGCAGTTTACTTTTTATCTCAGAATCAAAAGTTTGATGCAGCTCTATTGCCCATGGATGGAAGGGAGTAGGGGATAAGAGGAGTAGGATTTAGAGAAGAGTTTCTATGCCATGCCACCTTATCAGCCTAAACTCCACATAATCAGGTAAGAGTGTGAGAGAACATTGGTTGGACATCTTCACTCCCTTAACCTCATGGGCATCTAGGTCCGTGGTTACCTTGGCTGTTTTAATCTACCCTCTAATGTTCTACAGTTCCACAGAATATGGCTAGTAGATGTATTTTAACAAGGAGTCTATGACAGTGATTCAGGCCTCCCTATGTGATGTAGATATTCATTGAGTATGGTTTTCAGTACTAAACATTAGGAGTGTGCAAAATGGGCCCTATTTGATTAGGATTCAGATTCAGCCTGAATAAGGGACAGTAATTCAATTCATTGATTTGCATCACTGCCCCTGATTCAATTAGGCCAAATCCAAATCTGAAGATTCAATGCTGATTTAGAGAATCAGTGATTCAGACATGGACACAGCTTTAAAAAGTTTTTTTTCTACATACCTTGAGGTAGCAGGCACAGCTCATGATTGCTGCAATGCTGCAGCACATGAAGCATCCCTCAGGAGAGCAGGGGGACCCTCCACATGCTCAGTCATGAACCTGGAAGTGTACTGGAAGTACTTCTGGTCCACTTCTGGGTCTGCCAGGAAGCATGCTAGGGGGGGCCACCTGCACACCCCACCCCCGGCTCAGTGATTGGCCATAGGGGGAATCCAGGTGCCTCCCCGCCGACCCAGGAGGCACCAGGCATTGAGCTGGGGGGCATGGGGGGAGGGGCCCAGTGCACTCTCCAGTGGACCCAGAAGTGGACCAGAAGTGCTTCTGGTCCACTTCCAGTTCTGCTGCCAAGCGTGCGGGGGAGTCCCCTGTGCTTCTTTGGGATGCTCCATATGCCCCCGCACTGCAGCATTCATGAGCCCCTGCTACCTAGAGATATGTAGAAAAAACATTTAAAGCTGTGTCTATGTCCAAATCTCCAAGTCATTCTGAATCTCTCTGAATCAATTCAGACGGTTCTGATTCGATTCAGAGAGATTAAAGGGTCCTCTGATTCTATTCAGATTTGGAGATTCAGCCACCAAATTGGGCCAAATCTCCACTGAAACGAATCAGGGACTGAAGCTTCGCACAGCCCTACTAAACATATATACTAGTATGTATATCATTGGTGGTTATACAGGTCCTGAGAATTATTTATTTCTTCGAACTTATAAACACGTACAATCCCAAGCTCTAGTGCTATTGACAACCCTTTGAAAATACATCTTTTAAATACTTACATAACGAGAAATGATTGAAAGTTTCAGAAATAATAGAAAATTAAGGCTTTTTAAAGCTATCCAGATGCCATCTCTTTGAAATAACATGTCTTTTTAAGACTAAGTGTGTTGCTAGGAGACCATAACCACAAAGTGTCACGATAATGTTCTTATGTTTAATGTAAAAAAGTCTGATTAATTAACTTGATTAAAAGATAATGAATAAGGGTATCTTATATTTAGACATGTTATACCTAAAATAAAGGGGGGAGGTAATAAAGACAGATTGTGTATAAATGGACTTCTTCGACAGCATGCAAAGAATTGCAGGCTTCCGGCCTAGTTTGAAGTGTTAAAAGCCAATAGAAAGGGCAGGTCTACAATATAAGTGTTAGACCCAGACTCCATGCGGTGCGCAACAGCTAGGGAGACAACGGTTCAATTGCTCATGGATCCTGGTACTCATTAGCCAGAGCAAGCAGGGAGCAAACACCAGCACACATTGCTCACAACAGCTTTATTCAGAATGGAGAGAGCTTCAGACAAGGGTCCCTCACAGACACACAGCCTGTGAACAGTTTTTTCCCACATTTATACACTTTGGTTTATACTAATTAACATTCACTCCACCCTCACCCTTCCTGTGTTCCACCCATTTCTCCTCCCATCTCAAGCTCCACCTCTGTTTACTGTTTGCTTCAATAACATGAAATTGCCTATGCATTTCATTCATTTACATGTCTTTTTGCTATGAGCATATGTCTAAGACCTTGGCTTCTCTTCTTCGGTCAATGGGCAGACTTTAACCAAAACCTGCCTTGTGGTGGGCAGCTCTGCTAGGCTACAGGTCATGCCTTTATTCAGCTGCAGATTCAATGCTCACTGAAAATCCAAATATTATCACCTTAACACTCCCTCACAGAATTAGTATGGGCAGCAAAAGAGAAACCCAGCTGATTCTCCGGAGGTCATCACTTTCTCTGCACAATACATCCCTTGGGCCTGGCAAGGTGGATGGTGCTTTTGTGTTACTCAGACAAAGGACTGACCTTTTGTCTATTATTGGTGATGAGTGAGAGAATGCTTAGGCCACTTACTTTTTAGCCTGGGACCAAGCCAGGAACTGGGATGATGGTACTATAGGAATATTTGTTGCTTTTCCATTGGCATGAATATGCAGCTGAATTGATTTGCTTTTTTTATTTAAATGCACCAGACAAAAACAAGGGGGGGGGGGGAAGGAAACAAAAGATAACAATAAATCAAACAATTCAGTAGCCTTCTTGATGTTTGCTATGGCTGAACTTTACGAGGTTATGGAGGTGATGCTTTGTGTGATGTATCATTTTTGTAACTGCTCTTCAGTTATTTTATAGCTTATTAAGAAGTTTTGCTTTACATTTCATAGTTCAGAATAGTTGACTTTACAATTGCTTATAACAGCAGCATTTTACAAACTTAGTAAAACACAATCACTACACATAACACAGTTAACCTTGATTTTCAGCAAACTTCTTCAGTGATGGTTTCATCCTGTAAACTACAAAGACAAAAGGGAGGGGCTCAGCCCTTTTGGTTAGTTTATTTTTAAGCTCATACACTTGTGGCTGGCTTTGCTTGGCTTATAACCAGGCTGGCACTTATTCAAAAATTTCTCTCCTTGCACCTTGCAGAGGCTGCTTTTACACTGGTGGATGTTTCATGTCACACATCTCTTTTCCTTGGCCTGCACCAAGGGTTTTTTTCTGTTGGAGTATGCTCCCCTAGCCTTTTGTTAATGAAGGATAGAGAGCCTACCCTGCTACAGGTAGCTTTACTACACTAACTACACCTAGGAGGATGGCAGTTTCAGGTCATACTTAGGATTAAACTTTTTACTCTCATGTTTTGATTTTTTTTTTTTACTTTTTATGGACACAGTTTTTGACTTCTGGGCTTTTTGTCTCCCCCTTGGGTCAGTTGAAATAGAGGGTCCTGGGTCTGGCAGCTCTAACAGTGATTTTTTCTTTGTGCCTCTTCTTTGGACTACCAGATTACTTGGTCTTTTAGGGTTCTGCAGATTTTTTATTAGATTTTCCTTTTCCTCTTTTTCTCTCTAGTAACTTTCTAGAATCCTAACACTTTTTCCAGCTTTTACTTAACTTCTAGTTTTCCCTTTCTTAACAGATTTTAACTATATCCTTTCTAGGCTACAGGCTTTACAATCCATTTTCATTAGTGGTCCCTTCTTGTTTTGCTCTTTACAAACTAATTAATCCATTAAATCTCTCTTTCTTACAGCTGTACAACCCAGCAAGCTTTACTTTAGGACTAAGAAAGTTTTCCTGAAAGACCATGGGTGACAAATTACACACTACATATAATTTTTTAAGAATAATCTTCCTTCCTGAAAAAGGAAACTTTTAAACTATGCCTCTGCAAAGGAAAAACAAAACGTGCCTTTGATAAGCTCATTCCTTTTTTCCTGCTCAGAGTAACTCAAATTAATTCTGGGCACTGATCTCTGTTTCCACAGCTGTTAACAATCTCTATCTCTTCTAGGCTCTTCACTGTTCCTGGAGAAGCAGGTGAGGGCAGGATGGGGAGGGCAACAAGTTTCTCCTCTCACTTCTAATCACAAATTCTCTGCCACTGTTTGAACAGATGTCTAGTAACATACCTTGTTTCTTTCTGTGCTACCTCTGCCTTTAGTTTCTGCTACACATGGGATTCTAGAGCATCTCTATTCATTTCCTAACTGTTTTTGATCTCTTGTGAAGCTGTACTGCTTGCATAACAGTGTCTTGCTATATCCTGCACTGGTAGCTTACACTTTACAAACTTCACAGCAAACACACACCTGCTTTTGTTTTTTTGCACAGAAAGCTGTAGTTATTTTCAAGGACTTTAGAGATAAAGGACTCTGTTCATTTATACAGCTTTTCTAACAAAGAGATGACTTTTTTCCCCCCTTTTTAGCTTTCTATTGTAAACACAACAGGAGGTTTTTACTTAATTCCAAGTGGACTACAGCATATGCTTATGTCCACTACTCTGCCTGACTTGGACAAAGTTTCCTGGTTACCAATAACAAACAATATCTCCTGCACAATGCTTATAACTTCAGTTACTTATTATACAACTCTACCTTACTAAAAATTTCAGCTAACCCCTTTAAAATAAATCACTGCATCAACAAATTCTTTGATCAGTCAAGTTACTACTTTTGTGTCCTGGTGGAGTTGCTGGGTGGGCACAACTTTTAGCCTGACTGCAACACCTGACAGTTAATAATAGGTGAATTTACTGATACAGAGTAAGAACAAAAAAAGCAACAATACAGGCAACTAAGCAATTCTATATCTACTAAGCCTAGGGCTATCATCATCATCAGAGTTAAGGTACATCTGGCCAGAATGCAGGCTTCACTCTGAGGCTCTCTCTCTTAGGTGTCAGCAGTTTGGAGGTGAAATCTTGAATACTCCAAGCTAAAGCCTGGAGGGCAGTTGCTTTACTTAAAATTCCCTCGACCCAACTCCGGGCTGTAATCCAAGACAGGCGAGACGGACTCTCCTGGGGTCCCAGACCCCCATTCTGTATAACTCAACTCGCAGTAAAAACACTGAGGTCATCCTGACCCCCCCCGCCACACACACAGAAAAGCCTCTGAACCCACTGTCATGCTACTGGGGAAAGGCAAAAGATGGGGTACAATAGCTGAGATGGCCCAGGAGAACCTAATTCATGCCGAAGCATCACAGGCCCAAAAGAACTCAGTACACCTGCTAGGCCTTACCCTGGTGGGACTGGGATGATCAGTCCCTTCCAAATGTGTGTTGAATCCTCCCGACTATGCCAAGATATTAGACCCTGACTCCATGCAGTGCCCAATGACTAGGGAGATGATGGTCCAATTGCTCAAGGATCCTGGTACTCGTTAGCCAGAACAAGCAGGGAGCAAACACCAGCACACATTGCTTGCAACAGCTTTATGCAGAATGGAGACAGCTTCGGGTGAGCTCCCTCACAGACACCCAGTCTATGAACACAGGGAGCAGCAATGAACAATAGTTTTTTTCCCACATTTATACACTTTGATGTATGCTCATTACCATTTATTCCACCCTCGTTCCTCCTTCTGTTCCATCCATTTCTCCTCCCATCTCTAGCTCCACCTCTCTTTACTGTTTGCTTCATTAGCATGGACTTGCCCATGCATTTTGTTCATTTACATGCCTTTCTGCTAAAAGCACATGTCTAAGACCTTGACTCCTGCTCTTCAGTCAATGTGCGGACTTTGACCAAAACCTGGAAGCTTCTGGAGGCTTCTTCACCAATCACCATTCACCTTTTTGCATATGTTCAACTCAGATTCTATTACCAATTACATGTTGTTTTTCACACTCCAGTCTGTTTTTTTAGTCTCATGTTGAACCACCTTCCACACTCCTAAAACTTTACTTCATTTACAGCATACAGACTTGCCCAGATTCACTTGCTGCTTTTTCCTCAGAAAATAGTTGACACAGTTAAGATGGTTACTTAGCATAAGCAAATGGCTGGCTTAGATATCATTCTGTCTTGTAGTCAATAGCTCTGCCAGGCCACAGGTCATGCCTTTATTCAGCTGCAGATCCAGTGCTACCTAAGATCCAAATATTGTCACCCTAACAATAAACCCAAAGAAAAAATGTGTGAATAGGAAACCAATAACCATATTGATTGGTTAGGTGTTAAATTAGAAGTGCATACAAATGATTATCCACAAAAATAAGAAAATACACCAATTTCATTATGAAAGTTAGACATTTTATACGGCAGTTTCATACTTCCGGTGTTAAGCTAAGATTATTGGTGAACAAATTATTCAGATTATATGTATTGCTGTATATGGAACTGATTAAACACCCCTATAAAAGCATCAAAGATTGTAGAAAAGATTATGAAAACAAGAGCATCTAAAATAGGCTTTGTAAAGAATGCATTATTTTTAAAAATGTAGAGCTATGTTATATCATTCAATGTGTGTCCACTGCGCTCAAAAAAGGGAGCCCTGAAAAAACTTTGTGGACCAAAGAGACAATGATGGCAAAACATGAAGCAAGAGCAAAACCAAAGCACAGAATTGATGGCAATCAGTAATCAAAGCTGGTGAAATCCCTCAAAAACAGCTAAGATATACAAAGGTATTTTATATTTTATATACAAAGATTTTCTTATCGTGAATTTGAGGAACAAAACCCACAGCTGTGGTGTACAGTTAAAAACATACAGCCGTAATCAAGACGTCTAGTTTATCTTTAAAAAGTGAAGTTTGAAGCAAAACTTATCTCTATCACTGAATAGCCATTGAGGCTTGGATGATATTCACATTAGCTTGTAGAAGTAGTCAGAAGTCTGCCCAAAAATACTCAAAACCAACATGATTCCTTCAACAAATTACTTCCTACAAGCCAAACATACATTGGGAGAAGAGTGATGGATCTGACAGCTAGGCACTGAGGATTTTTACTTGTGACAAAGACATATCAGAGATAAGGAATTTGTCAACTTTGGTTTTATTCCTAAGGAAAGACTAGTGATACCAGACTACAACTCCATCTGTAATAAAGTGTTGAAAAGAACTTCATCTGAAGTTCTTATATATTGCAAGAAACCAGCCATTGCAAATTGTCAATATGAGCCAGGGGATCAATAAAGTGTTTTTATTTATAGTAATATTTTTTTAGATAACTTTTGGGTATATCCAAGTGATGACTTGATTATTTTAAATTAAAATCACTTCAGATTGTTCCAGAATTTTGTAACTCAGGTGGTAGTTTACTAATTTGCATTGCACTTCAATTACAGTGTTATCCCTTGCTGTTTTAAAATAATTGACTCAGTAGAGGGTTAAGAGTACTGAAGCTAGCATCCATGACACTAATTGAACTTTGTTTTTACTGTCCCAGGAAAGTCCCATGAAATGTCAAATATAATCATGATTATAGTTCATGTTTTTCATGATGCCCAGTGCATGATATTTATGTGTATGTGTGTGTGTGTGTGTAGCTCAGCCTTCACTTGAGAAAAAAAAATCAGTAAATTTCTATCCCAGCATCATTATATGAAAAATGTAGTGTAATTTCAAAGCTACCCCCCCCCCCAAAGGCCAGAGGAAAAAAACCCTAATATTTTGCCTTTTCTTTTAATGAGTTTTAATCTCATGGCAGGTTTTTTGGGACTCACCTCATGTTTGTCCACATTTAGGATTGTTTATACAGATACAATTAAAAAAAAAAAATAGGAGGCCCAGAAGAAGAGCCTTGAGATGTTTAAGACATTTTATCTTCTAGTATTAAATAGAATGGGTTGCAAAACCTGCCTGAAAAGCAGAGTAAATACTTAGGGGCTTCTATATATGAAAAGCAAGGCTGCTCTGACACGCTATAATTACAGCGCATCGGAGCAGGCTCAATTAAATGAGTCTGCTGGAGTGTGGTAATTACCATACTCCAGCAGGCTCCAGCATCACGTGCATCAGTGTCCTCATGCTTAAAAATGGTGGCAGGGGCACCTTAACCAAAACTCTTTCTCTTGGAGCCTATCTAATTAAAGTGCCCCCTCTCCCCCCGCCGCCACATGCACATGCACTCCTGGAGCATGTGTGTAAATGTCTTAGGTGATTAGCCTGCACTGGTTACCGACACCAAGAAGGAAACCCCATTCCTCCTGATGTCTCATGATTTGGACAGCTTCTTGGACTGCAAAAAGAAACTTTAATGAATTACGAGTTATATGTTTAAGAACAAAATCTTGCTGCTACATTTGGTTTAAAGCAGGGGTGTCTAGCATGTAACCCTTATCTCTAAACAGGGCTAACCATGTTAAGAAAAACTGTATACCTTATCTTTAAAAGTACTTTAAAAGTATTTTCTCTGAAATTTTTAAACTGAATCTGCTACCTCACTAACAACCCTTGTATTGCTCTAGGTGAAGCACTGGTAAGAGTATAGTGTATATCAATCACTCATCCTTCCTGTTTCAGAAATGCTTCTGAGCAAGAAAGGGAGACCGTCTCCCCTCTGGTTTTACTTGCAGAAGGGACTTGTCCATGCCAAGGAAATCTCTAGCAGAGGATTCATAGATGTTAGGGTTGGAAGGGACCTCAACAGATCATCGAGTCTGACCCTCTGCTTAGGCAGGAAAGAGTGCTGGGGTCAGATGACCCCAGCCAGATGCCTATCCAGC
>NW_017729030.1:20893284-20895768 GCF_001723915.1 Gavialis gangeticus
GGCAGGAAAGAGTGCTGAGGTCAGATGACCCCAGCCAGATGCCTATCCATCCTTCTCATAAACATGGCCAAGGTAGGGGAGAGCACCACCTCCCTTGGAAGCTCATTCCAAATTTTGGCCACCCTCATTGTGAAGAAGTTTTTCTTGATGTCTAGCCTAAATCTGCTCTCTGTTAGTTTGTGATCACTGTTCCTTGTGGTGATATTTGTATGGTTTCCTTTTGAATGAAGCTAATAGTTTGTCTCTAAGTAGTTATCATGCCCTCTTAAATGTTCTGAAATATGTTTTGTCCTCAGACTAAAATGGTTCAATATCACTGGATTAAATTAGCATACTGGTAAGAGCATGCACATTACAGTAAAACCTGCATGCCAGTGTATACTTTCAAGAGTAGCAGGAACCAAAACGATGGACATTTAGGCCGCTTGTACATGCCATAGCGGTTTACTTTGGTTTAATTCTCCCTAAATTGAAGCAGTGGATTTTTAAAAACACTGCTTCAATTTAGGATGAATAAACCCCCATGGTGTGTATACAAGGGTCAGGCCCCATCCTTAGCTGCCTCTCCGTTGGCGGGGAGGGAAGAGCGAGTTGCCAGCAGACTGAGCAGTCCCTCAGCTTGAGGGGGGCAGGAGATAGAGTGGGGTGGGGCTGGTGCTTCTCTCTCCAGCAGCGGTGGTACCCCCCAGGTGGCACCTGCCTGCAGGCACCCGGCCCAGGTGGTCCTGGGAGGCATTGCCGCTACTGCAGAGGAAAGCACCAGTCCTCCACAGAGCTCAGGCAGCCAGGCAGGCTTTGGGGATGGGGGGGGAAAAAATCAGTCTCGCTACTTTTTTTTTCCCCCTTCAGTGAAACCTCCCTGCACAAGCTGCTGCTGGGCTGGTTGCCCGGGCTGCCTGCACGGCCCCTAAGCTGCATGGGGTCTGGTGCTTCCCTCTGTCGCTGTAAGGTAGCAAACTAAAACACCTCAGGCATGTTTTATTTTGCTGTGTCCCAAAGACGTTTAACTTGCATTACGTTGCCAACACGTATAAACAGCTGTGCCATTAAAGTGGTACAAAAGGGCATTAAGCCACTTTAAAGGCCAATTTTGTGGCATGTACAAATGGTCTTTCACTTTCATGGAGTTACAAAAAAGAGTCAGACTGATCATGTTTCTCTAAACTTCTTATGAAACATTCTGTCTTAATTATTTGTTACCTATTTCCTCCTCCTGACTAGTAGTTAAGCTAATGCTGTTTTTCTCCCCACAGCTATAATCTGAAATGCACTGTCCATTCTTACTAACTTTAATGCTTTATATTGTAACCCATCACCACTGTATTTGAACACCTCATACATAAAATCAATAACAAAAATTAAACGCTTCATATAGTTTTTTTATTATTGTTATTAATGGGTGAAATATGGTAATCTACTTTTTTGTATTTGGAATTTGGAGCAATTTCAAGATCACATTGGGATTCTCACTAGTCAATGGTATCCATTTCAGTGACTAGCCTTCCACTCAGAAAATAATAAAAGAAGTCTTTGTATCTCGATTAAACAGTAGCCTAATGCAAGAGAAGGTTTGGAATAAACATCCCACTCACTTCCTTTTTTAAGCTACAGTTTTTCTTTCTCCCCTTGGAACTGTGATTCCCAAGACAGTTTTTTGCCCCTTGGATTCAAGAATATCAGCTAACAATCTCACACTTGCATTCCTGAGGAATGTCCATAAATTGTAGGTTGTGCTGTGATCTTTCTGTTTGAAATGTTGTTTGTGTTCATGCTTCAGTTTCCTTATTTTGTATGGGGCAGGGGATGGGGAGGGGGTTGGGAGACAGTGAAGCCAGAATGACCCGGTCTATGTGACAGAACACACATACATCATAACAGAACACTTCAAATATGACACTTCAAAATATTAGGAATGAAGGTAGTACCTCCAGGTAAAAAAGGGAGATACGCATCACAATGGCCAGAAGCACCTAAAAAACAGTGTTGTCTTGGGAATGAGACTCAAAAACAAGAATGGGGAACAAGCTCATAGTATGGGGAACAAGCAGGAAGAACTTACCCTCCTGCTAGCTGACACCAACACAGACATAGTGGGGCTCACAGAAACATGGTGGGATCCAACGCATGACTGGGCAGTGAATATCAAGGGCTATAGGCTGTAGAGGAGGGATAGGACAGGGAGGAAAAGTAGGGGTGTGGCACTCTACGTCAAAGAGGAATACGCATCCTCGACAAGTAGCACAAAGTCAGAGGAGGGGCACACTGAAGTTCTCTGGGTTAAAATACAAGGAAGTGTAGGGGAAAGGGACTTAACAGTGGGGGGTCTACTACAGACCACCCAACCAAGGGGAAGAGCTAGACCAGGAATTCTTAAGTCAGCTCATAAAGGTAGTTAGGTCAAAAGACGTGGTCATCATGGGTGACCTGAACTTTCCAGACATCTGCTGGGAAGAGCAGTCAGCCAGGTCTGACCACTCATGTAGA
>NW_017729030.1:20896048-20898463 GCF_001723915.1 Gavialis gangeticus
CAAAGCTAACCTATTTAACAATTCCTTTGCCTCCATTTTCCTGAGCAGGGATCAGGTCACCCCTCCCACCAGGACCCCCATAGGCCCCAGGGGAGGTGCACCCAGGCCTAGGGTCAGTGGGGATCTAGTCAGGGAACTTCTGGAGGGACTGGACATATTTAAATCAGCTGGTCCTGATGATCTCCACCCCAGAGTACTGAGGGAATTAGCAGAGGTCATTGTGGGACCCCTGGCATGGCTTTATGAGCACTCGTGGTGCTCTGGCATGGTGCCAGAGGACTGTAAAAGGGCCAATGTGGTTCCCATTTTCAAAAAAGGGAGGAAGGAGGACCCAGGAAACTATAGGCCAGTTAGTCTTACCTCGATCCTAGGTAAACTTTTTGAGAGAATTATCCTGGCGCATGTCCATGAGGGGCCAGCAGGGGAGATTATGCTTAGGGGCAACCAACACAGGTTCATTAGAGGCAGGTCCTGTCAGACCAACCTGGTGGCCTTCTATGACCAGGTCACAAAATCCTTAGATGCAAGGGTAGCAGTGGATATAGTCTTTCTGGACTTTAGGAAGGCCTTTGACACTGTGTCTCACCCCATTCTCATTAAAAAACTAGGGGACTGTGGCGTCAACACCTACACAGTCAAATGGGTCACTAACTGGCTGGAGAGCCACACGCAGAGGGTGGTGGTGGATGGGTCCTATTCGACCTGGGGGGATGTGGGCAGTGGGATTCTGCAGGGCTCAGTCCTCGGGCCTGCACTGTTCAACATCTTCATCAGTGACTTGGACGAGGGGGTAAAAAGCACCCATGACACAGGCAGGTAAAGATGGTTAGAAATTATCCAGTAAAATAGAATTTTTTCAGACAGGGAAATACTGATTGATTGAAACCATTTTTTTCCTCGGAGATGTACAATCACTTTGGATATTTTTTGGTCAAACTGCATAAAGAACTTCATCCACTTCACAATAACCACGCACAGTAACCCACAGCCTGGCCATTACAAAAGTATTGTGGCACACAAGAGAAGGTGTTTCAAAATCCTAGTCTGCCACATTAAGACCAGGGACTTGAAACTCAAGGGGTGCATCTACATGTGCATTAATGTGCTTTTACTAATGCACATTAAATTTAGTACCTCCAACATGAGGTACTAAATAAACGTGCATTAGGCTGTGTTAATGCAGTTGTGCAAGCACACACTTTTGTAGTGACACAATGCAGAGTCACCTATTCTACTGCACATTAGGATATTAGGACAGTTTTTTTCATGCTGCTTTAATGCACAGTAGAATAGGCTATTGTGAATTAAAACACACATGTAGATGCACCCAAGGAGTTTTCAACCATGCTAGGGAGACCAGGTCACAAAAACATGCCCCACCAACTTGCTCTAACTTTGCATATGCTGAAATAAAATATAAAATGCTTGCCTGTTGGTGTGCACCCAAAGCTGTTTGTTAGATCAGCTCTGTGTGCAGCCCACAGTGCTCTAACAGTAGTTATATTACATTTTTTGGCTGTCAGCACACACAAAACAGTAGTGAGTGAGTGGGGGATATGTTCAAAATAGTGTTCCCTACCACTTTCTGTTATGGCATGGATATGTCCTCCAAGGAGGTACTGTAAACCCCATGCAATTGGTTTTCCTGGGTGTGAGAGAAAAATTCTAGTTTATGCTGCCAACGCAGAAAGAGTTAAGTCTGGACATGCGCAAGACAGGCTCATGGAATTTTCCATTGGGCTCACCCAGCATGTGTCCCCTGGGCGACCCCAAGAGCTGTCAGTCAGGCTGACCTACTTTTCAGCCCTGCGCCTGCGTGGTAACAACAGAGAGCTCAGACTCACGCATGCTCGGCCAGCTAAGAGCATGATGTCATTTGGCTAGAAAGTTCTTTGAGGGACACATTCTAATTGGCCACCAAATTGTTATAAAAGGTTAGCGAAGCCCTCCGGAGTTGGGGGGAGAAGGAGAGAGAGACCCGGGTTAGCTAGAGGCAGTGGCTGTTCGTTGCAGCGCTGCTAGGCTCTCAGGCCTATCGGTCTTCTCCTCGCTTGGCGGTTCATTGTCGATCTCAGTCTCGATTGGGGTTTAATATACTGATTCTCCGGTTACTGGACTGTTTTTGGCTCTGATTTTGACCTCGCTCTCGGATCACCCTCGATACTCCATCATCGACTTACCTGGTTTTCAACCTCGGCTATCATCTTGACCATCCAATCGTCCTTCGGGACTGGCGTCACGACTCCAATATCGTTTCAGTTCATCGAGTTACAGTTTGTCCTATCGTTTGTTTATCCTTTCATAAGCTGTCAACCAGCTCTGGGACTAGCCAGCAGGCAGCCGCCCCTAGCTCTGGCTAGATAGCAAGGGCTTGCTGGTGAACCCCATGAGCCGACAGACCCCTCTGTTTGTTCA
>NW_017729030.1:20903463-20909912 GCF_001723915.1 Gavialis gangeticus
CTAGCCAGCAGGCAGCCGCCCCTAGCCCTCCGGGGTTAGAAAGCAAAGGCTTGCTGGTGAACCCCGTGAGCCGACAGACTCCTCTGTTTGTTTATTGCTACCATCCACTGTAACTGAAGTTCATTGCCTACGCCTCAAAAACATAAGTCAAATAAATCCCACTTATTTAAGAAACCACACGTTTCCGTGCCGCTCAGTACTCCATTGCCAAAAACTCCCGCCTGTCCGCCCCAATTGCCACCACCCGGCCCCCCCACCATGACCACAACCGTGAGCTTGGCTCGCCAGCTCCAGGGCTGTGACACTGGGATTCATGTTTCTCAATGTCTGCCACTTTGCATGAATTTTGTATGGAGTGGAGATCTGAATCTTTGTCTCCCACATCTTAGTTTTAATCACCAGGTTACATAGTCCTTCTTTGGTCAAATTTAAAGTGATCTTTGCAAAGCAAGTGAAACCAAAGCTTCTCAAAAAAAAAAAAAAATGGCAGATTTGTTTTAATTGGCAAAACAATAGGATATTTCCTGTCCTCATTCTCTGAATTGGTCAAAACATTTTGGCTGAAAATTTCTAAAAAAGCAGCCACTACAATCTGCTGCAGCTAGCATGGAAAAATTTAGCCCAAACAATGACAGTTTTAAAAAGTCATAGGCAATTGAAAATAGCACTCTATTAAAGAAGACATGAAGACTATTTTCCATTGGTAAAAATAAAACTTCAAAAAAATAAAATAATTTAGGTGTAAAATCAGTCACTCAAAAGTTAGGGAGTATTAGAATTGAGCTTTTCTGTTTAGACATCTTTCCCCTTGTGCAGTTTATCCTGTACACTTAATGAATCAGAATCCTTTGGAGAAAAAGCATTTGATAATATACTTTATAATATACCTACCTCAGTGAATATGCACAAACAACTGTATTAGGCATGCAGAAGTTTACCTTAATTCTGGGGTTTCCTAAATGTTGAGTGTTTGGTTTTACAATCTAAATGTTCTTTGAACATATAGACTATTTAGCTTAAATTCCTAGGTATGTTCAAGTTATCCCTAGTTCTGGAGTTTGATAAATTTTGAGTATCTTGTTTTATAATCTAAACAAGGTTCTTTGCATACACAGACTTTTTAGCTTAAATTCCTAGGTCTTTTATTTTTATAAAAAAAGTAAAATATTCTATTACATACCAACCATCAACCAGGTCTGAATCTCACCTGACACTTTTTCTCTCAAATATTTACCTGTTGGGAACTAAAACATCTCCCTCTTTACCTGGTACTGCCAGCAGGGTATATGGGCCACTGAAGGTAGCTAAAGTCTGGCATGATTACACACCACCTTTGTGTTCTCCCTGCAATTGCTTTGGCAATAGTGAGACATCCCCCATACAGCGTGTATGGCTGATATGGCAAGCAGTAGCAGGACTTTGAGCTCAGTTCTTTAAAATGTTCATGTCCAGGTATTATTTTGGCAGGTTGCCAAATGTTTTCTTGTGAAACACACATAAGAAACAATGAATGGCAGTTTCCAGCAGTTTATCTTGGCAGTACTTGCACTGAATATCATGAGATTAAACAAGGCACTTCTTTTGCCCTAGGACTTTGCCACTGATGAATATGAAACACTTGATGCAAATGATGAATATGCCCACACTTCCCAAAAATGATTACATGAAACTTTTTTGGAAGTATTGTACAACATAAATGAAAGGACTGCTACCAGTTTTTCCCTATATTAAAGTGAATACTTGCTAGTTATTTTAACCAATATTCACTCTGATTGTTTTTACTACTGTTATTTGGGAACCAAGACTAATAATCTTAGTATTCTCAACAGTAGTCTTACACAGTCCTAATAAAATTTCAGCCTTATAGTTATGTATAATTGATTATTTAACTGTTAAATAAAAGGCCAGCTATTATTATTATTTTATGTTTTATGTTATTAGAACTGCTAATGTAAAAAATGAAAAAAAAAGTATCAAATACAAGTGTCAGAACACATGTGACATTAATTGTTTAGTTTATCATTTGATATAAATTGATAATCTGGAGTGCAGGATATACTTTTATGTTTACTATTAATCTGAGCCTGCATCTTTTCATTTTATTCTGTAGCTGTTGCTTTAATGCTTCATACAAATGAAAAACATATTTCACCCTTTAAAACAGGTGACAGATGTTACTATAACTTCAACATCAGCAAAGAATAATTCATGTATGTTGATTGGGATACCATTCACTGAGAAATCATATTTGATACTGACTATGATTATTGATACATTTTAAGTAAGAATTCATGGTATTTTTCAAATTATGACTACAGAGAAGATTCTGATAAATACCTGTAGGGTTAACAGTTTATGTCAATGCAAAGAAAGCCTAATTAGTATTCAGAAAGGTCCTATGCAAAGAAAGTTAGGGGAAGGTAAAGAGAATGTTAACCTGGTTTGAAAGCTTCATGCATCAGGCTAGGATAAAAGAGATTTACATGTTAATGGGATTTGTCAGCAAAGAGGAATTTTTCGGTGGGTATTTCAGAGACTTTTGCACCTTTTGAAGTTATTGCATAAATCCCAATGGGTCTGTACAAGATGGAATAGAAATCAGCCTATAATGGTTTAGCAAAGGTTGGCAACCCACAGCCCACTGGCTGGATCTGGCCCATAAAGAGAATAGATCTGGTCTGTGACCTGGTCCTCCTGCTGCAGCCTTCCACATCCTGCATTTATTATGGCTCCCTGGCATTTTACTACTATTTAAACACACCTTAAGTTGTGCCCAGTTACACATTCAGCCAATTAGTGGCATGCTAAAACAAGCAATAAGCTACAAAGTTAGTCCACAAGCTAAATGTGAAGTGTAACAATACTTGAAGTTTCTGTGTTAGTATTAATTAGTATTAAATTACTATTACTAATACCTGATTGCTGTTCTGCTTCCAGAAGAATCTTACTCCTTAAAATTCTATCCACCACCATGGAAAGAAGTTGTAAACAACAAACTAGTTGTGAGAAGAGTTGCCATTTCTTTGTCCTTTTGAATGGATGATCATCAGCATTTAGTGACCTTCCATTTTATCTTTGTTCCAGCCATATCCTTTGAGTTTTAGGTTAATGTAAAAATAAAAGAAAGAAGAAAAAGCAAATACATGTCACATTCATAAGAGTCCTCATACCAAACAGCATTCAGAAGCTGTCCTTAAACAGAGTCCCCAAATCTTTACAATAATCAATACAAAATTGGCTTCTGATCAACTTCATTTGCTGACTGAAAAATGGATTTGTACCCCACCTTTGTCATTTTTGTTGTTAGTGTTCTTTAAAATCAGATAAGATCATCACAAGCTAGCTTCACTAATATATAGAGATATTGTCTCAATATATACATTTTACCATCACTAATTGGTTCATTTTGGTTATCCTTTTCAACAGTAAATTCTGTTTTTTGGAAACATCTGCTAAAATGGCTATTTTTGGAAGAAGTACGTGATGGAATTTGGTTAGTATTGTAAACCATCTGCATGGTGATAACTTACATTATTTTCAACCAGTGCATCTCCCCTACCTTTGATTAATTATTGTCATTGCTGAAAATGGAATAATCAGTTGAAAAAAAAATTCTGACATACAAATCAACAAGTCATCATATCAACCCCTGTTCACTCTGCAAGTAAATTCTCCTGAAGCATTGCAAGGAATTTTTTTTAATCTGCTCAGTGCTAATGCATGGTTTCCATTTCTGATCTTGGCAGTTAATTAAACATACTGTGACATAAAGGAAATCAATACAGTTCTCATTGTTTTCATACTTCAGAGTCTTCTCTGAGATTTAGATTTCTTCCCTCCCCACTCCCTCTTTTAATAATTAGGTATGAACTAAAGGAATATTGCAGCTTTAAAAATATATATTCTATCAAAATGATTTCTCAACTTTAGTACCTAGGGCCACAGCTAAACAAACACAATGTATGTGAAATCCATATGACTGAGCATATATGGAAATCATAGAATCACAGAAGTAGGGTCGGAAGGGACCTTGTAGATCTTCAAGTCCAAACCCCTGCCTGGGTAGCAGAAGAAACTGGGCTTAAATGATTCCAGCCACGTAGGCATCAAGCCTCCTCTTAAAGACCCCCAGGGTAGGAGCCAGCACCACTTCCCTTGGAAGTTGGTTCCAGATCCTAGCCGCCCTAACTGTGAAGTAGTTCTTACAGATGTCTAATCTAAACCTACTCTTCAACAACTTATGGCTGTTATTCCTTGTTATGTCAGGGGGCACTAGGGGAAACAGGGTCTCTCCCAAACCCTTCTGGTCCCCCCTAGTGAGTTTATAGCCAGCCGTCAGGTCCCCCCTCAGCCTTCTCTTGTGAAGGCTGAACAGGTTCAGGTCCTGCAGTCTCTCATTGTAGGGTCTGCCCTGTTGTCCCCGGATCATGCAGGTGGCCCTCCTCTGGACCCTCTCAATGTTGTCCACATCCGTCCTGAAGTGGGGCACACAGAACTGGACACAGTACCCTAGCTGTGGCCTGACCAGTGTTGCATAGAGGGGGAGGATCACCTCCCTGGCTCTACTTGAGATGCACCTGTGAATGCATGACAAGGTCCAGTTAGCCCTGTCAACTGTGACCTTGCATTGTCAGCCCATGTTCATCTTGGAGTCAATAATGACTCCAAGTTCCCTTTCTTCCTCCATGCTCTCAAGAAGGGAGTTTCCCATCTTATAAGTGTGCTGCTGGTTACTACTGCCCATGTGCAGGACCCTGCACTTGTCAGTATTGAAACGCATCCTGTTTTTGTTAGCCCACCCCTGTAACCTATCCAGGTCTTGCTGCAGTCTTTCCCTCCCTACTAGCGTGCTGACCTCACTCCAAATTTTCGTATCATCAGTGAATTTAAACATTAAAATATATGCAAAAGTGTGATAAGAAATCCAGTGTGCAAAACCTATGATGGACCAATGCTAGGTAGACTTGTCTAAAAGTCCTGGAGGTATATGAAATGGTATTTTTGTTTGTTTTTTGGGGGGAGGGTTTGCATAGTTAGGCAAAATACCTTAAACGATGAGAGAAATTAATGCATTTAGCCTCCATTTCTAATGTACTCATCTCTTTGGTATAGGAAATTTGTGAGTTAAGAGTCTCACTAAAATTTTCTTATTTCAGTTAGGTTAGATATAAAACTTTGCTCTCTCTCCCCATTTTGGTACTGTTCCATTTTGGAACAAATACCTGAATTAAAGTTCACTGACACCATTACAAGTCATCCTATTAACTTGGCTCAGGATTCTAATCTTAAGTGCAGAGTGCTTTACATTTTTTAATTTTCCATTTGAGTTCTGTGCAAGGGTGTATACTGAAATACATTTTCTGTATCCTATTATATGAGAATTTAGAGAAAGATCACAAGTGCTAAGGATTATTTTCAATATTTTCCATTACATATTTCTAGGTTTTCCATTAGAAGTAAAGAGGGAGAATATTAATGTAAACATACTCTCTCTCCTGAGGATGAAAACAAAAAATCAGTGATTTACAATTTTCCAGAATCTATTTCTTCTTTATGGTAGTTTGTCAGCTGATGAATTGAAAGAGAAAAAGAATAATATAATTTGATGATTTACATCACCTTCTGTATAACACAGGTCAGAAATTTCATGGATGAATTAGAGCATATTTGTAAAGAAGCAGAAACAGGTTCATTGCCATTACCCTAATCTATATGTTTAATTCATCTATACATGCCTTAAACTACAGTAAATCTCTACTTCCAAAGTAATATTAACTAATTTTGTACTGTATATTTATATCCTCTATTTTATTTAATGTGTGATATAGGAGCACAGACAGAAACAATATTAGTTATGAAGTGAGTATAAACTGATTATTAACCAGGGTGCCCAGAGATCCTTTCATGGGTGTTGTGGAGTGCTACACGTTACCACTGTTAGGTGAAAACATAATTAACAAGATTTCAAATAGGAATTCATAGTGTTAAAATCATTAACCTGCTGTAGTCTTTCTAAGTTCTTTGTGACAGAAGAATTGCTCTAGTACTTTTCTGCGGTAAAAAATCAAGTGAAGACTAAGCTGACATTTTCTGAGAGGGGCCTTGAGTATAAAAATGTTGAGAACTATGGGTGTAAACTATCCACTGAGGTTATATCACAGTCACCTGTTGTAATTCCTTGCAGCCAATCCATATCCTGAAAGATTCCAAATGTTGGTCAAATTTAAAATGATAGGTAGGCTATTGAAAATGTTACATCTAGCCTTTTAGAGAAGACAAACAGAAACAAAAATGCTTGGATGCAGAGCCATCAGTTCGCACTCCCCAGATTTTCTGTAATATGTTCTGATTATGGGAATCCAATAGTTTAATCATCAATAACTTTCATTTTTTTTTAAATATTTAAGTTAAGGCAAAACTCCATCTTGTTGCAAGTGGAATATCCCACT
>NW_017729030.1:20914912-20916730 GCF_001723915.1 Gavialis gangeticus
AAACAAAAACGCTTGGATGCAGAGCCATCAGTTCGCACTCCCCAGATTTTCTGTAATATGTTCTGATTATGGGAATCCAATAGTTTAATCATCAATAACTTTCATTTTTTTTTAAATATTTAAGTTAAGGCAAAACTCCATCTTGTTGCAAGTGGAATATCCCACTGGAGATAATGGAGTTGTACCTGACTGAATTGGTTATGAATTTATCTTTAAAAGTACCCCAAAGAAAGCTCCAAGTACACCATCATGGGGCATCTCCCCACAAGTGCTTTCTCAGGGACAAATTGCAGCAGCACATATTTGTGCCACTGCTAGTTATTTCCAGGGGTATGCCCCAGCATGCTCACTGTGGCACATGGCAAATTGCACTAGATGGGGTAGAGGAGGCTGGGGCCAGCACCTGGGCAGGCCCCAGCAGCTTTACCTGGGGGCCTGGGTGGGCCCTGGGGGCCTCCAGGAACTTCAGTGGTGGTGATCCAACTGTGCAGAGCCATGCTCTGGCTGCTGGCCAGGCTCTGGTTTTGGGCAGTGCACACTGCAGTCATGTGCGCTGCACTGCTTTTCTTTTCCCAGTATCTAATTTTGCCACTGCACTGCAAATATACCACGTGGCAAATCAATTCACATTCACTGTGCGCATTTTGAAGCTTTTGAGGTGCCACAAAGCACGTGTTCCTGCTTGTGGGGATGCAGCCATGTGTTTTGTCTCACACAGGGAGAGAAAACACATACTTCCTCTCTAAAACCAGTTGAAAATAAGACAGGAAGAAAAGTAATATGTTACAGGCAGCAGTAGCTCTCAGAGCAAAAATGGATCTTAAGCTTTGAACAGAGGTAGGGTTTGTAGAGTGTTTACAGATGCAGAAAAAAGAAAACAAAATCCCCATCAATTTAACTGCTTATTTTACACCTTGTTTTTGGCATAGAAGCTTGGATTGTTGTGTCAGCCCTTTAAGATGCAGAGACCATCCTGTAACATGGTGTATTAGGTTTTGAAAGATTTTTAATCTCAGTTTCCAAGTATACACTCTATGAAAGAAAATGATGAGTAAATGATTATTCCAACAAAATAGTTAGGTAAAATAAATTAATCAATATACCAACTCTTTAGAACACTTACCAAATGAAAAAGTGGTGAAGCCTGGAAGCTAGAAGGGATTTTATTTAGATATGCCACACAACACAATTAATGCAGCTGTTAACATTTATCTGGAGGTTGATAAGTTAAGACTGCTTTTTCCACCTCTTACTATTAAAGTTGTGCAAAACGATGGCTCAACCACAGCCAATAAGTCTCCAATTAGCTGTAAATAATAAATCAATATCTTGTTGAAAAAAGAGCAGAATAATTAAGATTCACCATTATGTTCAGTACCTTTTTAGTGCTCATTTATACAGTGCAGTGGTGATAACCCCTCGAAGCACATTTCTTTAATAGCCCTCAGCAAACACAGTTGTGTTTTTCACATGCAACTCATTCACATCAACCTGGTACCAGAGCCTTTCTCTAAGGGTACATACAGACTTTTGGGGAGGTTAGATTATGTTAACCTGGTTTAATTTAGTTTACGTAGGTGTGGACCTTACACCCAAATCCCTAGTTAGGTGGATCTAAGTGTAAACTCTACAGGAGTTTAGGGAAGTTAAATCAGTCTAAAAATGACTAAAAATAACCCAACCCAAGTTAACTGTGCCTCTGAGGTAGTCTAATCAGAGTTTCAGAGTTTCTAGGGTCGGAAGGGACTTGAGTAGATCATCTAGTCCAACCCCCTGCCATGGCAGGAAAGAGTACTGGGGTCAAACGACCCCAGCAAG
>NW_017729030.1:20917379-20927060 GCF_001723915.1 Gavialis gangeticus
TCTGGCACCACACCAGAGCACCACGATTGCTCGTAAAGCCGTGCCAGGGATCCTGCAATGACCTCAGCCAATTCCCTCAGTACTCTATGGTAGAGATCATCCGGATATGGCAAGACTTATCTGATTGAACTTCTGTACAGTTCCCAGTGCATCCCAAGGCTGGGAAAGCCCAGCCCCTGGCTGCAGGCCTGGGACTGATCTCTTCCTACCCACCCCTCTGGCACTGGTACTAACCTCCATCCTGGGCCCCTTACCTTACCCCCAGATGGACAACCCCCTCCACAGACCAGGCAGACCCTCTCCCCCCTCTCCCAGGACCACGAAATGGCCCATTCCACAAGCCTTTCCTAGTACTAGGAGTGAAGGAAATAAGTTGGGAGAGGGGCAGGTGGGATGCAGAGGGGCTGGTTTGCCTAGGGAGAGTTGTTCTTCTGGGGATGGGGAGGTCTAGGGAATTTAAAAATAGACCCTGGTTGGGGAGAAAGAACTCCCCCATCACCCCAAGCACTCCTGAGGACCCCACTAGCCCCCGCCCCCAATCTCCCCAAACTCTCCACTACCTCCCAACCCTCCTACAGCTCCACTTCCCTCCCCAATCACCCAAGCTTTCCTAGTGAACTGTGCTAGACCCTCTGATCATCTCCTCAGACCCTACCCCCCCAGTTCCTCCAAACTCCACCCAGAACCTGCTTGCCCCACCTGATCCCCATATCCCCTCTGTGGACCCTGCTTGACCCCTGATTTCCCCCATCAAAGCATGCTTTCTCCCTGAATCTCCCCCCAAGTTTCCCCACTAGCCACCCATCCCAACTTACCTTAGATCAGGTGGCCATTTTTCATGTGACATAACCTCCCTCTAAGTTCTCTGAATGTCTGTATGTATTCTGAGGTAATTCAACAGTGCTGGTAGCCTAATAAGTAAGTAGGGGGTAGGTTTCCTGTGGGGGTTGTTCATCTGGGGAGGGAGGGACTGGCAGGTAAAAACAGCCCCTGGTCTGAGGGAAGAGAACTCCCTCCTCCCCCAAGGCTCCTATGTGGGCCCTGTTAGCACCTGTGATCTCACCAATCCCCCCTAAACCCCACCAACCCCCCTGCAGATTCCACTATCCCCCACCCAAATCCCTTCAAACCTCCTGTGGATCCCACTTCCCCAATCACACCAAATCCTGTCAGTCCTCACCAACCCTTCTCACTAGCCCACTGATCCCATCCGCTGCAGATTGTGCATGCTCTGCCCCAACTCCTCTGCAGACCCTGCTTGCTCCCCAAGCTCCCCCATTCCCCTCCAATAGCCTCTCCCATCCTGATTTACCTTAAATTGGGTGGCTATTTTTAACACAATCTAACCTTCTCCTAACCTTCCTAAACGTTTGTATGTATCCTCAATATCCATTTTTGTTCTAACTTCACTGGATGGATTATTTAGGATATGTCCATATGCCTATGCCTACGTGGACTTTATAAAGTTCATCTGTCAAGTGAAATTTCCCATGGACTGCCAGTTGTAGTGGAGCACTGTAGTGTGATCTGCTCTGATTGGATGCAGATTAATTAATTACTGCATAGCAAGGACACAAGATTTGCTGATCATATTTTCAAATCCTTTTTTTATTTAATAAAATGGCACTCCTAAGGGTGCTGATTAAAAGCATGCCCTACCAAATTGCCTGCAACTGTCATTCTTAACAGCACCAGAAGAGAGCTTCAAGAGTAGGGGCAAGGAACACCCTGAGGCAACCTCACTCTTCATTTCTGTATTTAGCACATGTAGTATGGGAGCCGAAGCAGGACTGTCAGCACGTGGGCAAGGCATGTTCTTTCAAAGCAGCCTAAAGAGTGCCAGGCAGTAGACATGGAGTCATGTTCTTAGTATCTTTGATGGAGGTTTCTGCTGCTGGGTTAACAAAATTATCAAATGAACACACCTGAGAAGATTACTTACTTGACAAAATATTATTAGCTTCTTCGTAGTAGAAGCAACAGCTGGAAAACACTTGAAACTTGCAACTGCTCACATATATGCTTGCAACAAGTGTGTTTACCTCCATGCTCAGTTTCCCAGAAATATTCTACTTCAAAAGGTAGCTCTGAGAAGATTACAGTGTTAAACAGCTAGAATTTATGATGGCAACTGAAATAATGGTCCTAGGGCATGACACACCTGAGAATGGAAAAATACAGATTTTTGGTACCACCAGGTGGCATCTATTGTCCCTGGATTTAGGACGCAGATGCCTTGTTCCAGGGACCCACCTTCAGACCAACCACAATGTTTCCAGTCACTAATAGGCAAATTTATTGATACACAGTAATAACAGACAAGAAACAATACAAATAATCAAGCAATTCTATATCTACCAAACCCTAGGGCTATCATCAGAATCAAAGTACATCTGGCCAGGACACAGTCTTCACTCTAAGACTCTCTCTTAGGTGTCAGATGTCAGTATGTCAGAAGTCTGTAGGTAGGATGCCAAGGCTCCACCTCAGTGAGGTGGGTGAGATGGGCTGGTGGTGTGCCCTCTGTCCATGGTGGCCTCATGGATCCCTCCCAGGGGACGGGGATGGGCACCCCTCTCAGGGAGAAGAAGGAGGGACTGGGGAGGAGGGATGGGAAGGAACCCTTCCCTGCTCCAAAGTCTTTCTTTTGTATTCTCCCTTCTTGATTTCCTGTATTAGCCTCTCTTGATGACTCCTGATGACTCTTCATTTGTGGCTATTGCTGGTTGGTCTCTCTGTGTTCAGTACATGTCCACATACTAATCTGGTCTTTCTGGCCCTTCTCCTAATTTGGTCTTTTTCCCCAAACCAGGACTCAAGCCCTGCTCCTCTGGGGCCTTGTTAGCTGGTGCCACCTTATCTCATGTTATGGAACAGTATGGTACATGCCCCCCTCTTTCCCAAGCTATGTGTCCTTGTAGACCTTGTTGTGTTAGACAGCCTGTCTCCCTCAAAGGCTGTGTGAAACTCTTTCTGTGAGACCCAATCTTTTCAGAAATCAGTTAACCACTGCTGCCCATCCCGAACCATTCTAATACATATATGTATACTTATAAGTCAGTTCCCAAAAAGCAAACCTTTAAATACCACTTCAGTGGTATCCAATGATATATCCAGTTGTATAGCAGCAAAATTCCCACTCTAAATTCTGTAGTACTTTGAAATTAGCTTGTACCAAGGTAGTCATATGTTTTCTGAACTTGTCTGATTCATCTCTGCTTGCTAGACAAGAATAAACTCCCTATGGCTCATTCTGATAAATCCACATCTTGAAAATTGCTAATCTAGGAATTTCATAGGCTGAATAAATTACCCCTCCTTTTTCTGGGGTGTTTCAGAAATGTGATAAATGAAGTGGGCAATGAAGTTGACACCTATGATGATTGTACAATCCTGAGAACTGTCTTAGCTAAATGAAAAAAGCAACTTGACAAAGTCAAATAACAGAATTGCCTATCTTATCTGATGTTAAGTAACAATAAATCCCTATTTTGCCATTTAATAGGAATATGATTTGTATTCACCTTTCTTTTTCATGTATTTGAGGCAGGTTAAAGAAATCAATTTGCATTTTCTAGTTTCATATACCTATCCGAGGAGAACATTTTTACCACAGCTTTACTTGGTCTGCCCCACACTTTCAGAAATAATCCTGAGAAGAGAACAATGTACCTTAAAAGAATAAGAAAGCAAAGGGGAAAAAAAATCAAGGTTTTGGAATTAGTGGTATGGAGTCTAACCAAAAGAGACCACAGAAAATGTTTCCATGGGGAGACAGTTTTGTCTAGTATATATGCATACTGAATTACCATCTGGCTTTTGAAAACTATTATGTCTCTCTACACGCAGCCACAAACAAACCAAGATACTAATCAGTTTGCATCACTCGCTATAAATTTAAAATCTAAGTGTAAACTCAGATTTTCACAGTCAAGTATTTTGGTATTGGTAAGATTACCTTGTTTAAATAATAAACTTATCAGTAATTAAATGTTAAGCCACAGAAGAACAAAAATGAAATACACACACACACAGGCTCACACAAGCACGTACAATCAAGTAATAAACATGATAAATATAAGCCTGGCTAGTTTATTTGGTAGAGGATAAGACTCAGGATCATTGATTTGTACCCCACCTTGGATGCACTCTATCTAAACCTTGTAGGTATAAGCACATTTCTAACGCAATGGGGGTTCATCTGCACATGCATTAAGGCACTTTGCCTAATGCACATTAAATTTAGTACCTCCAATGTGGGGTACTAGATGAATGTGCATTAGGCTGCCCTAATGAGCAGTACTGAAAATGCATGTTTTTAAAGTGATGCTTAATGTGTAGTAGCCTATTTTACTGTGTATTAGCATAATTGCATGGTTTTATGTGACGCTTTAATGCACAATAAGATAGATTTATAGATTCTAGGGTCAGAAGGGACTTCAGTGGGCCATCTAGTCTGATCCCCTTTCCCTGACAGGCAACAAAAAGGGTCACCAAACCTGGGGTCACATGAGCCCAGCCAGGTGCCTGTCCAGTCTCCTCCTGAAGACCCCCAAGGATGGGGTGAGCAACACCTCCCTTGGAAGCCCATTCCAGATCCTGGCAACCCTGACCATGAAGAACTTTTTTCTGGTGTCCAGTCTAAACCTTCTCTCCAGTAGCTTATGACCATTGTTCCTTGTTGTTCCAGGGGGTGCACTGGTAAACAGATCATCTCCTACTTCATGTTGCTCTCCCCTCACATTTTGACAAAGGATCATAAAAGAATGGTGGTAATGTATTGACAGCAGCTGTAACAGCTCTTCTATTGTCTTGTTTTTGCCTTTCATTTAATTGTTGAAGAATACTGTTGATTAATTTTGGTCTTGGCATTTTAGAGCAATGAAGCTGGAGTTTAGCACACTGTGGGCAAGTCTACATGTGCATTTATGCCAATTTAAATATACTGCACAATATACTGGGAATAGGCCGGTGTATACACGTGCAGGCATTGAAGTGCATTAACTCTGTGTGTGGACTGACTTACGACTAACTTACCACATTTACACCTGATTAGTTGCTGCACAGTAATACACATGTAGATGCCTTTCTGTGCAGTAACCCTAGGTGTATGGACTGACTTGAGACTAACTTTAGTCCTATGTCAGTTGACACACACAGTGTTACTGTAAGGTGCCTACATGTGTGTTACTGTGCAGCAACTAATCGGGTGGAAATTTGATACCTGCATCAAATTTATGCTCAAGTCAACATAAGTCACCATATTTACTGTGCAATATGGGCATGCATGTGTAGACATGTGTCTGTACTGTGCAGTAATTTCAGTTACTGTACAGTAAATGCACACATGTAGATGTGCCCTGTCAGATGTGCTCTCTTAGCTTCCTTGAAAATATCTGTCTAACCAGATTTCTACAGGACTATACAGTCAGAAGCTTTTGGAGATGGTATCAGTTGAGATGTGTGACCAACTGATTTGTTTGGTTCTTTGCGAACTTATGGGAAGTTTTGAACTCCATCATATCACAAAAGGAGATTTTGTGGCTTTTTAACGAGCAGAGAAATTTCAGATTGGTTTCAAAACTAAAACTGTCTAGTTTGATTTTGCCCTAATGCTTGTAGTTTGCCTACTTTTCTGAGTAAGTTCTTATTAGAATAGTGGAAGGTTGTTTTTTTAAGTTACATAGCTTTGAGGTCTGTAGAAATAGGGGCTGTTTTTTTTAAAAAGAAGGATTTTCAGAAGACCATTAAAGAAATAAATACTTTGTAATTCAGCCATATCATTCAGCCATGTCATGGTGCAAGTGTTTCCTCTCAATATGTGCTACGTTACCTAAGTCAGATGGTAAGTTAATTCATAAAACACTTTGTTGTAAATGGCAGGAATGAGAAAGCTGAGAAACCAGCCTTTGAAGGTTGAGAATATACTTTTAAAGATAACCCAATAGATGGTTCTGGTAGTAGGATTATCTAATCATAGCTCTAAATCTGAAGTCGCTACTCATAATGATCAGCACTTACTTCTATGAAGGGTATCTCCGTCACATGGAATAGAACTTACTCAGTTAATGAATCCCAGCATGGATAACTGTTGCAGAAGTAGATCCCAATGTAATTACCTTACTTGGTATCTAACAGTTGCTCGTGTTAGTTTTCTGAAAAAGAAATGTCTTCTAAATTTGTTAAATTCAATAAACTGTACATTCCCTAGTCTCACTGGGAAAGGAAGGAATAATTGTTTGTAGATGCTCTAAAACTAAGCTACCTTGGGGTTATGGATTGTAATTCAATATATTCAATAAGACTATATTCCTAAATATAAAGCTGTCAGCAGATGATTCTAAATCAGACCAAAGCAAAAAAAAAAAAAAAAAGAAGCAGCATCTTCCCTATTATTATTCCAACTGTCGAATCTTGAACCACCCATGCACAACCTACTAATATCTCACTTTTGTCAACTTTCACGTCTCACACCCATCAGTGGTAGATGCAATCCAGTACCCGCATTATAGTGTAGGACTGTACTATGTCATATCTTCTGAAGACTTTAACTGCTTAATTGCCATGCTTTCCTACCTCTGCCCACAACAAACATCAACTCAGCATATAACATACTATCAAAAACAACATTATTGTAATTTGTAGGTGTACAGTGAGGAGTAAAGTCAGAGGGAGAAAACTAACAATATTGATCTGGGCACTTACTAATGTGAAAACTTTTATCAGGTTGACATTTTGATACTGACAACTCAGAAAGCTATCTGTCCAAGAGTAATTTAGTATTTTCTTTGTTGGTAGGTGTGCCTAATGTACTACTACAAATTTATTAAATTTTAGACATAATGGGAGGGTGTTCTGATTGATTCTACCATACGTTCATTGTGGATGTCTAAATCTGCTTCAGAATAATCATTGGCACTATTTCAAATAGCACCAGATGTACTATTTGCATAAGTAGGGCTTTATATGTAGGCTGGGTTTTTTTAGCTGCTTCCAGATTTATGATACTAAATAATTTTGCACACAGATGGACCAAAAAAAAAAAATTAGGAATTTTTCTAGATGTCAGTGAACAAGCTACTAAATGGCTTTCTAAGGTATTTGTTAAGGCATCACAGCTTTTTTAATTCCCTTGTAATGAAACTGATGTAATTTATAATCTAAATATTTTATCAACTTGCAATATCCATTCTACACAAAGCTATATTTGTCACTCAATCTATTAAAGCACCAAAAAGGCAGCCAATCTATTTTTATGTTCTTTCACGCTGATGTTTTCTATTGACCTTCATATAGACTAAGGCATCTGGGAGGAAAATTCAGATGGCCCTATACGTTTTTATTTATACATACCCAAAATGAATCCATTCACAAATAAAGTTTTAGCTCATAAAGGGAATATAATGAAACCAGTCACCGTCAAACTAAAAATTTAGACAAGTGAATTATAAATCTCTTTAGGAAAAGATCAACACTTTCACAAAAGGAAAATATTCAAGATAAAAATAACAAACATTTTTTTTAATCCAACCGTTGGGGTGGGGGTTGGAGGGGAAGGGTGTGTGTGTTTGTTTGTTTTTGGTATTCTAAGGAAATGTTATACTTGTTCCAAAACAAAGTTTCTTGCTTCTGGTGAATATCAGTCAGCTGTTGTGACTGTATGAAGAGACCAAGGTAAACCAGTGGAGGTCCATGCAAACACAAGTTTTTGTCTGTGCAAGGGCCACTGCAGAATAGAAGAGTAATAACATTTATGCTATATCCACACCCGAAAGTATCTTTGACAGCTGACTTTGTGGTCTGACAGTCCAAGTCGGACAAGTTTACCCTGACTGTCCACATTGCACCTTACATATTAAGCCCTTGGTACCTGTGTCCACACTGTCCTTCCTGGTACAGTATTTGTACATCTTATATTTAGGACTTGTAGGGATATCTCTCACATTTCCTACTTTCACACAGGGTAGATCTTTTTTAGGAACTGATGTGTGGTGCATTGTGGGAAAATTGCCTTTAATGGCTTCAAGGGAAAAAGTTATTGCCTACCGTATCATGTAATTTATAATCTAAATATTTTATCAACTTGCAATATCCATTCTACACAAAGCTATATTTGTCACTCAATCTATTAAAGCACCAAAAAGGCAGCCAACCTATTTTTGTGTTCTTTCATGCTGATGTTCTCTATTGACCTTCAAATAGACTAAGACATTTGGGAGGAAAATTCTCTGTTAATCTTCTGTGAATTTGTATGACCAAATCAGAGAATCATTAGAGAAGAGTTTCAGCCAACTGTGTATGCAGTGGTGTAGGCAGTTTAAGGATTTTCCTAAAACCCAGAAGAATGTTGAATGAGGAAGTGTTCACAGATGATTGGGCAGAAATAATGAATATGGCAATTTTTCCCATTTGCTGATATTTCTTAAGCAGAATTTTTATGATGCGGTGACATCAAATCATTTTGCCTGGATAGGATCCACATGAAGATCCTTATGAAGCTGTATGAGAAGCTTGCCCCAATTTGCTGGCACCAGAGTACTTCAGTAAAAGTATGGAAGCAAGTCCCTATTGCTATAGCAGATCAGAATGCATCTGAGTGAAGATAAAAGGTGACAGAAACACCATCAATATAATGGTGATTATTTTTTATAGGCCACAAAGTCAGGGAAAACAAGGCAGATGAGGCACTCTTTAAAGAGGTGGCAAAATTATTCAAAAGTTATTGGATGGTGCTGATGAGAGACTTACATTTTCTGGACATCTATTGGAAGAGCAGTACAGCCAAACATAAAATGTCAAGTAATTTTCTAACTTGTATGGAAGACAACGTTCTGTTCCAGAAGGTTGAGGATACAACTAAAGGATCATCTCTCTTGGATCTTGTTCTGACCAATAGGGGAGAACTGATGGCAGATGTGAAGGTGATGGGAAACTTGGGAGGAAGTAATCATGATGGCTGCTTGCAGGCATTAAAAAAAACAAAAACAAAACGATGCTTTATTTTAAACTCAGTGTGTTCCCTCACTGAGCCCAGCACATGCCCCAAAGATGCAGTGCATTAATTTGATCAGGTTCACCTGACATCTACATATATTGGACACTTTAGTGGGGCTTTTTTGGCACTTTTACATAATAGCTGATTAAATCAGCTTTAGGTAAAAGCACCAAAAAGCACCACTGAAGCTCCCGATCCATACAGGCACTGCAGAGCCAGGTTGAAGTAATGTGCTGCTTCTTCTGGTACAATGTGTTTTGTTTTGTTTTTTTTAACATCCACAAGCAGCCAAAATGATAAAATAAGATGGGAGAAGCATGAGCTCAGCAGAACAAAGACACTAGATTTCAAAAAGGCAAATTTCAAATGACTCAAGGAGCTAATAGGCCTGGTGACATGGGAAGACAGGGTGAAAGATAAAGGCATCCAGGAGGGCTGGAAGTTTCTAAAGGGTACAGGATTGGAAGCCATCAACAGACTGTTCCAATATGATGGCAGCGCAGGAATGGTAAGAGATCAATGTGACAAGGAGATTCTAGGATGCCTCAAATGCAAAAGGAAAGCATTCAAACAATGGAAAAAATGGGCACATCACCAAAAAAGCATACCAGAAAATAGCAATAACCTGCAGGGGAAAAAAATCAGAAAGGCAAAGATAAAAAAAATGAATTGAACCTGGCAAGGAA
>NW_017729030.1:20932060-20939652 GCF_001723915.1 Gavialis gangeticus
ATCAGAAAGGCAAAGATAAAAAAAATGAATTGAACCTGGCAAGGAAGCTTAAAGATAACAAGAAGTAGTTCTGCCAGAAAAGGAAGATGAAGGAATTAACAAGGATGAACTTCTAACAGAAGATGCAAAGAAGGTAGAGCTAGTCAACGGCTACTTTACTTCAGTCTTCACAAAATCTTAAACTACAATCAGATACTTAATAAGGATTATTTGGTTAAGGGAGAGGACAATCTGAGAGATGAGGGAAAAGAGACATAATGAGAGCAAATGAATTCAAATCAGCAGGGCCTGATGAACTTCATCACAGGGTACCAAAGAAACTGGCAGAGATCTCAAAGTCCTTGACAATAATAGTTACAAAGTTGTGGGAGATAAGCAACGTACCAGAGGACTGGAATAGGGCCAATGTAGTGTTTGTCTTTAAAAAGGCAAAGAGAAGAACCCAGGGAACTACCGACCAGTTAGCCTCACCTAAATACCCAGGCAGTTATTGCAGCATATCCTAAGGCAGGTCAGTTGCAAGCATCTGAAGGAGGAAAGGCGTTTCATGAGCAGCCAGCATGGATTTAATGAGAACAAATCACTTCAACCAAACTTGATCTCCTTCTTTAACAACATACTATATTAACCTGAATATAAGATGACACTGAATACAAGACAACCCCCCAATAATTAGATTTATATATAGGAAATTTATAGTTGTTATAATTTTCCAGGTAAAGAATCTAATTATTGGAGGTTTGCTTTGAATTTGTCCCCCTCCCACCACTACATCAGGAAAAATAAATCTTGGGGTTCAGGTATCCCCCTTACTCTCTGCTCCCATCACACTTTCCCCTTCCTTATTCTCAAACCCTACTGATCCTGAGCATGTGGAAATGAGGGACAACAGTTTAATAATAGAAAATGTATTTAATGAGGTTTCCTTGTATGTGATCATAAGATGAGGGGTTTTTTCCATCCATGATATTTGGGGGGTAGGGGGAACATCATGTTGTTTTTGAGTAAATATGGTAACTACTTCAGTGGATGAGGGATATTCTCCGGATATACTATGGATACATCTTTCATAGAATCCCACTTTACTTCCTCCTAAGTAACTTAGAGAAATGTGAGTTAGACAAAACTACTATAAGGTAGATTGACAACTGGTTCAATCTGCAATATGGCAGGAGGTTTCAGGTGGAGTCCCACAGGGGTCTGTCTTAGGACCACTGAGTTACCATATTTGTTCATGATTTGAATGCTGTAATAGAGTGCTTCCTGGGACAATTTACAGATGACATGTCACTGGGAGGGATGAGTAACACTTTGGAATTCAGGAGTGCAATTTAGAAGGATCATGACAGACTAGAAAGATGGGCTGGAATTAACACTGTGAAATTCAGTGCTGACAAATGTAAGGTGCTACATCTCAGGAAGAATAATCAAAGACACAAATGCAAAATGGATGACACCTGACTGTAATGAGGCCAGGGCAGCACTCCATATCAAATCATTCTCCATCAAG
This sequence comes from Gavialis gangeticus, assembly GCF_001723915.1. Classification (NCBI taxonomy): domain Eukaryota; kingdom Metazoa; phylum Chordata; order Crocodylia; family Gavialidae; genus Gavialis; species Gavialis gangeticus. The sequence continues at coordinate 20,933,571 of NW_017729030.1, forward strand.
GCATGAAAGCAAATCATCCACTGAACAGGCACCACCTGCAGCAAGCTCTAATCAGCACCCTGGCCCCAGATGGGCTTAGTGAAGCAATCAGGGCAGCCTCTTGGCACTAGATTTATGACCCAAATACCTTGCTCCATGTGGACCCAAATCCTCAGATGAACCATGAGCTCTCCATTCAAAAATAGGCAAATTTTATTGATACATTGTGATAGCAGATAAGAATAATGCAGGCAAGGCAAACAAAATAACCCCCATGATTCTATATCTATCAGTCCTATGGCTCTCACAGAGGGAAGATACTTCTGGTCAGTATGCAAGCTTCACCCTGAAGTTCTTTCTTGACTATCAGATGTCAGAAGCCTGGAGGTTGAAAGCTGAGCTGCACCCCCACCATCCCTCAGTGGGATGGGTGAGATGGGATGCTGGTGTGCCTTCTGTGCATGGTGGCCTCAGGTTCCCCTCTCAGGAAGCCTACTCTTCATCGCTGGGTATCATTGATTGGTCTCCCTGTGGTTATTCTAGTGTCCATGTTCTGTCTTGTAAATATATTTCTTTTTTTCACAAACCCATCATATGCACACCTATCTTAATGTGGGCATTTATTGGTCTCTACCCACCAAAGGCAGAAATCCCAAGAGCTCTGCAATTGAGCACTGTGAACTGGTGCCAATGCTGCAGTCTCTTATTTCTGTTTGGGTACACTGTTCATTAGGGCTATGCAAAGCTTCAGGCTACAATTCAGATTCGGAGATGATTCAGAGGATGAATCTGTGAGTCCGAATCGAATCGCTAGATGCTTTCGGCTTTCTGAATAGGATTCAGAGCTTCCAAATCAATTTGGAAAAGATTCAGTGATTCAGAGGGCTGTCTGTATGGAGAAACAGAAACTTAGAAGAGGGAGAGAGAGAAGGACTGGGGGCGGGGAGAGGAAACAGAAGGGAAGAACTGACATATCTAGGTGGCCAATGAGCATGATTTTTCTCTGACTGCCATTCCAATTACAGTGTCTGGGGGGAGGGACATAGAAACAGCATAAAAGCCTCTGTCTGCAGGCTTGCTGTGCCTTTTGTGATCTGCTTCTGAGTGAGCAACAGTGTCAGAAAGGTACTGTGTTGCTTGCTTGCTTCATAGTCGGTCAGGTACAACTTGCCTGCTCTTTTTTGTCCTTAGAAAGGATTGGATAGGATTTAGCTTATCCTAGTTTAGCTTAGCTTAGAATCTCTTTACTTAATACTATCCAATTCATTTCTTCCAATTTATATTTATGAGCTGGGCTCAGGGAGTGGAGTTGGGCTTAGGAAGCAGCACGAGGTGCACGGGTGAAGGCCCATCATGTCCCTGCACCCCAAAGCCCTCAGCGAGCCCCAGAAGCCATGGAACACTCCCACTGACCCCCAGCATAGTAGCCAGAGGTAAGTGGAGCCCATGGAGGGATGGGCTAGCTTATTTCAGCTGCAGGGAGGCAGCTGAGAGGAGCTGAGGAGGGTCTTGCCCCACCCCAGCCCCTACTTGTCCCAGCACCCCAGGGAAAGTAAAGAGGGGGAGAGTGTATCTACCAGTCCTCCTCTGGTGGGGCAGGGCTCCCCCTTTCCCAGGAGTAGCATGGTGCCAGCAGTGGTCCCACTGCACATGTGCGCAGTTTAAGAAGGCCTGCCAATGGGGAAAAAACCCCAGTTGGGCTTAGGGAGTGATGCAAGATACACGGGTGAAGGTCCATCATGCCCCCGCACCCCAAAGCCCCCCAGCGACCCCCAGCAGCCGCAGAACACTCCTGCTGACCCCTGCACAGCTAGAGGTAAGCAGAGCCCATGGAGGGAGGAGGTAGCTTAGATCAGGTGTGAGGAGGCAGCTAAGAGGAGCCAAGGAGGGTCTTGTCCAGCCCCCCCAAGAAGCCACATGACCAAAGCCTCGTGAACAGGCTGCACAAACAGGTGTGCTTGTCTGCCAACACACAAGTTAGTGTGGGAGTTTGTGCATGAGGGTGAGCAGAAGGGCCTGAGGCCCTGCCAGTGAGCCTGATGGAAGCTAGTCTCATCACTAGCAGGCCTACCAGTGGCATGATGCAGATGGGTACATGTTGCACCCCAAGAGTCCCCATAGAGTCTGTGGCCTCCCCCTCTGGCATGTCAGAGGCCTCCACCAAGATGGAACCCATGGTTCTGGGCTCCATGCAGACAGAGCCCCTGGTTCTTGGCTGCAGGGGCTGCCTGGCACATTTCCAGGCTCATGAGAATGGGAGCATGGCCACCTCCCCTTGCAAGGTTTGCTCCACTTTGGAGTCTCTGGGGCAGCAGACTGAGGAGCTCCAGGGCACAGTCCAGAGACTGTATGCCATCAGGGATGGTGAGCAGGAGATAGTCTACCCTCTGCTTCCATGGGATGAAGGGCCTGGCAGTAGGAGGCTAAGGTCATCTTCTAAGACTAGGGAGGACTCGAGTATTTCCCATACTGCCCAGCAAGAGGATTGGACTAAGGTGGTCAAGGGCCCCAAGGCCTGCCACACCATAGTCCCCTCCCCTATGGGGCTTTGCAACAGGTATAGCCTGCAGAGAGGCCAGCTCCTGCAGGCAAGGGAGGATCATCCACCCCTGCTCTCTCTAAGATGAAATGCTGAGCAGTCGTCATGGGAGACACCCTTCTGAGGGGGACTGAGGGGGCAATCTGCTGCCCTGACCCCCTATCCCAGAAGGTCTGCTACTTCCTGGGGACCCACATCTGGGACATAGCCAAGAGGATCCCAAAGATTATCTTGCCCTCTGACCACTACCCTATGCTTCTTATCTATGGTGGCATGAATGACATGGCTCAGAGCAATCCCATCTGGGCCATGAGAGACTGCAGGGTTCTGGGAGCAGGGCTTAAAGTGTTGGGGGTGTAGATAGTCTTTTCCTCACTCCTCCCAGTTGTGGGTCACGGGCTGAGGAGGGAGAGATGGGTTGAGGTAGTCAAACAGAGACTGCGGTGCTGGTGTCATTGTGAAGACTTCAGCTTCCACGATCACAGCCCGCTCTTCACCTCACTCCACTGGGGAGGAGGCTCTTCTCAGCTAGACTTTCTGACCTGCTTGACCAGGCTTTAAACTGAGCTCACTGGGGGATGATGGGGTGGGGGAAGTACCGCCACTGCAAGCCCACTGGCCAGCTTTTGTAAATCCAGCAGGCTAAGGCACTCAAGGGAACCCACCCCTACCCCAGCCCCAGATCAATCTATAGGGTAGGCAAGGGCCCCCAATGAAACACTTATGGGCCTGTACGCCAATGCCAAGAGCTTGGGGAATAAATAGGAGGAACTGGTCCTCCTGCTAAACTGAAAGGATTATGATCTCATAGGGATAATGGAGACCTGGTGGGACTCCACCTATGACTTGGCCACAGGTACAGATGGCTATACCTTGTAGAGAGAGATTGTGTGGACAAAAGAGGCAGGGGGGTAGCTCTCTACGTCAAGGAAAGCTGCCTGTCCCTGCAAGTTGACATTGCCACCCAGGGGGGATGATTGGAGACTCTCTGAATCAAAATCCATGGCAAAAAAGTACAGGGGACACAACAGTGGGAATCTACTACAGACCTCCTATCCAGGATCAAGTGCTTGACCAGGAATTCACCAGAGAACTAGCTGAGGCTGTATGCTCCTGATGCATGGTTGTCATGGGAGATTTCAACTACTCTGACATCTCATGGGAAGAGCACTTGGCCACATCTGAATGGTCACAAAGCTTCCTCACGTGTGGATGAGCTCTGACTCAAGAAGTCTATGGACCAATGAGAGGCAAAGTGCTGCTTGACCTGGTACTGCCAACCAGGGATGATTTAATCAGCAACCTAACAATCAAAGGGAAGCTGGGAGACAGCAACCATGAGCTGATCACCTTCACTATATGCCATAAAGCAGGCAAGTCTGTTAGCAAAACAGAAGTCCTCGACTTCAGGAAAGCAGATTTTGACAAGCTCAGGAGGCTTGTTGGCAAGGCCCTAAGGGACCACAACCCAAAGGGGAGGGGAGCTCAAGAAGAGTGGTTGCTCCTTAAGGGAGCAATCCTGGAAGCTCAAGCAATATCTATCCCATCTCAGAGGAAAGGCAGTAAGAGGACACAGCAGCCACCTTGGCTCTGCAGAGAACTAGTGGATCTCCTGCATCTAAAAAGAAAGACCTTTAAAGGATGGAAGGCTGAATCCACCTCGAAGGAGGAGTACTCTGCACTGGTCCGGACCTGTAGGGAGCGAACCAGGAAAGCCAAGGCTGCGACGGAACTCCAGCTGGCTACAAGTATCAAGGATAATAAAAAGTCATTTTTTAGATATGTGGAGAGCCGGAGGAAAAGCAAGGGTAACATTGGACCCCTGCTAAACCATATGGGTCAACTGACAACTGATGCTCAGGAAAAAGCCAACCTGCTTAAGGGGTATTTTGCATTGTTTTTTCACCAGCCCCAAGGGATGGCCCTGCTCAATATGGTACAGGATGGCCAGGGCAAGAGACAACTTTTTCCCTTCATCAATGTTGACTATGTGAAGGAACACCTTGAGAGGCTGGACACCTTCAAGTCAGCTGGCCCAGGCAGCTTACACCCCAGGTTACTTAAGAAGCTAGCAAGCATCATAGCTCTGCCACTGGCAGAGAACTTCAAGAACTCATGGCGCTCACCTGAAGTGCCCAAAGATTGGAAGAAGGCCAATATGGTGCCTATCTTCAATAAAAGGAGGAAAGTAGATCCAGGGAACTACAGGCCCATCAGTCTGACCTCTATCCCAGGAAAGATCTTGGAAAAAATCATTAGAGACCATTTTTGACAAACTGGCTGAAGGCAGTTTCCTGAAGGATGGCCAGCACGGGTTTGTTGCGGGTAGGTCTTGCTTGACCAAACATCTCCTTCTATTTCAAGGTGACATATCACCTGGATTAGGGAGAAGAGATTGACGTCATATATCTCGACTTTAAAAAAGCTTTCAATCTGATAACCCATGATCATCTTATAGAAAAGCTAGCCAACTGTGGACTCGGCTACATCACAGTCTGCTGTCTGGGGAATTGGTTTTGAAGTCAGACCCAGAGAGTGGTAGTTGACGGAAGTCAATCATTATCATGTGCCTTGACCAGTGGGGTTCCCCATGGCTCCATCCTTGGGCCTATTCTTTTCAACATCTTAATTAATGATGTGGACATTGGTGTCAGGAGTGGACTGGCCAAGTTCACTGATGACACCAAACTTTGGGGTAAAGCATCCGCACCCGAGGACAGGATGCTGATCCAGGCTGACCTAGACAGGCTTGGAAAATGGGTGGATGAAAATCTGATGGCCTTCAACACCAAAAAATGCAAGGTACTCCACCTTGGGAAGAAAAACCCACAGCATGTTTATAGGCTCGGCAGTGCTACGTTTGCTAGCACCATGACTGAAAGGGACTTGGGGGTCATGATTGACCACAAGATGAATATGAGCCACCAATGTGATGTTGCAGCTGGAACAGCATGCAAAACTCTGGCTTGCATGCATAGATGCTTCTCTAGCAAATCCCAGGATGTCATCCTCCCACTGTACTCAGCCTTGGTGAGGCTGCAGCTGGGGAGTACTGCATCCAATTCTGGGTTCCACAATTTAAAAAGGATGCGGAGAAGCTTGAGAAAATCCAGAAGAGAGCCACATGCATGATCAGAGGGCAGGATAACAGGCCTTATGATGAGAGCCTGAGAGCTATGGGACTCTTCAGCTTAGAAAAGCAGAGGCTCAGGGGGGACCTGGTGGCTGCCTATAAGTATATAAGGGTTGTACATCAAGATGTGAGGGAACACCTGTTCACCAGAGCTCCCCATGGGATGACTAGGTCAAACAGTCACAAATTTCTCCACAACTGTTTCAGGCTGGACATAAGGAAGAACTTCTTTACAGTCTGAGCCCCCAAGGTCTGGAATAGACTGCTGCCAGAGGTGTTACAAGCACATACTCTGGACTCCTTTAAGAGTCAACTGGACATTTATCTTGCTGGGATCCTGTGACCCCAGTTGACTTCCTGCCCCGGGACTTGATCTTCCAAGGTCCCTTCCAGCCCTAATGTCTATGAAATCTATGAATATTTGCACTCTT
>NW_017729030.1:20944652-20949942 GCF_001723915.1 Gavialis gangeticus
TTAAAAAAAAGAAAGCTCAGTGTTTTCCCTGGCAGTGTGATACAACACTGTGCAGAGAGGCACTCACATGAAAACTCTTATACACATATACAAGAAGAAAAATCAGATATTCATAGAAGAGATTGTATAGCTATTACATTAGTTATAAATACTATTAGTTATAGTTAGTTCCAATAGTTTACATAATGACTAAAGAGAACATAGAATAAGTCATATTCAGAAAGAACAAGATATTTTAGGTACACTACACATCACAAAACAGTACAGTAAATAAACACAACCCAGAAGAAGAAGAGGGAGAAGTCAGATAGTCATCCATTCAGAGTCAGGGTAGAGAGCACACAACTGAAAAACAATACAAACACAACACAAACACATACACCATATACTTTAGTTACGAGCCAGCAACAAGCAAGCTGCAGTTTACAGAAAGAAAACCAAAGCCAAAGAATTCACACAAGCTGGAAGGGAAGAAGTCCTATACTCACTAAGTATGAGTCAGGGCAGAGACCACATAAGTGAAAAACAAGACAAACACATACACTGTGTTGCATAAATTGCTGATTTTATCCCCTGGAGGCTAGTCCAATTCACCTCTAGAAGAGAGTCACACTTTCAGGCTGGGTCCAACTCTATTTTATTGCTTGCAAGCAGGCCGACAGAGGAGCTTGTTGCTCAGATCAGTGTCGACCCTAAACAAAGCGCGCACGTGGCTTTTATTGAGCTAGCATTTTTTTCAGTTAACGTGTTACATTTCGATTGGTCATTTTAAACCAAAACCTGAGCAACCTATAAGACATACAGAGTGGGCCATCCTGTACCATGTGGGTGGAAAGTTACAGAATGCAGGGGTTAATACTAAAACAAGGAACAAAGAAACATAGAAAAAAGTATCTATTTTCGCTACAACTGTATACTTTACTTACAAGCCAGCAACAAGCAAGCCACTGTCTACAGAAAGTCCATGAGTTTCTGGACTCAATATAGATTATACAGTGGAATTCTGGCACACTGCAATCTGCCAGACACCTGGCTCCCCAGGTACCTCTGCTCTTTTACCTGTGATGCTACATCCCCCTTTCTCCCCCACACCCCCCACCCCAGCCTGTCTCTCAACCCCTAACACCTTCACTTCCATTTTCACTGACTGGGCTTTCTTGGCTGCACTGTATGCCAGGCCAGCCTCTGGCTTCCTTCCATCAAGGACATGGAGACACACCAACTGCAGGTACTTCCTCAGCCTGACAAAGGGTTTTTCAACCCAAAAGCTTCCTAAGATATATTTTTTTAAGTATTGCTTTTCTTCTCATAATAAACATATAGACAAAAAAAATAAGATAAGCCATCACACACCATGAGTAACATCATATATCCAACACAACACAACATTTTTACTTCTTGCTGTCAATTCCTTTATAAAAAGAAAGAGTCTGTGATATTTCCGTGTGGGTACCTTTGATCCTGCTGCTGATGCTACTGGTGTTGAGCCAGCTAAGTTATTTTGACCTGCCATTGTTTACAGTGGTGGACCAGGCCGAGGCTGTAGGGGAGGTGACGTCCTCACTGGGGCACACTGCCATGTTGTGCAAAGGCCCCAGCACCAGGAAGGGCACACCTGAACACAAGTACACGTGTATATACACACACACACACACACACTCTCTCTCTCTCTCTCTCTCTCTCTCTCTCTCTCTCTCTCTGAGTGCACTCCTTAACAGACATCCTAAAGAAGCAGCAGCTTCTACTTGAGAGGAAAGAAGGGCTCTCTGATAGTTTGGCTACCTGAGATGCTGCTGCTGCTTGTGCTCAGTCAGTCACTAAGTTATTTTACCTGTTGTTAAGTAAAGTGGTGGATGGCTGAGGCTGTAGGGGAGGAGGAGACCTCACTGGGACACACTACCATGTTGTGTAGAGGCCCCAGCGCCAGTGAGGGCGCACCTTAACACACACACAGTGTCACCCACCCACATCATGAGTTTTGCCTCTTAGCAGCCAGAGGTGCAGGGCCCCAGAACCCAGACCTCCCTGCACCTATCTCCTTGACAGCTGGCAGGCTCCATGGATGTAGCAGGGCCTGGCAGGCCTGCAGTAGTTTCCCCCCTGCCGTGCCCTAAGAGAGATGCAGTCTCACAAGCACCCAAGTCATGAGTTTTGCCTGTTAGCAGCCAGAGGTGCAGGGACCCAGAACCTCCCCCTGCACCTATCTCCTTGATAGCTCGCAGACTTCATGGCTGCAGCAGGGTCTAGAAGGCCTGCAGTTTCCACCCTGCTGCACCTTAACCCACACACAGTGTCACCTATGTCATGAGTTTTGTTTGTCAGCAGCTTAAGTTGTAGTTTCCCAGAAGCCCCTGCACCTATCACCTTGAAACTTGGCAGGATTTTTGAACTCAGCAGGGGCTATCACCCCTGCAGTTTTCACCCCACCATAGCTTAACACACACACGTGACATGAGTTTTGATGTCAGCAGCTTCACGTGCAGTTTCCCAGAAACCCCTGTGCCTATCTCCTTGAAGGTTGGCAGACTTCATGATCTCAGCAAAGGCTATCATCCATGCATGTTTCATCCAAATCAAACAAACAAAAGCAAAGTTATAGATATTTCATTGATTCTCCATTATATCCTATGGCCGAATCTCTGAATCAGCTCTGAAGCTTCAGAGCCAATTCAGCCAAATCGAAGCAGAAAACCAATTTGGAGCTCCGAATCAAATTCCTGGCATCTGAATCAGTCAAATCTGAACCTGAATCGAATAGTTCCCTATTCGCACAGGTCTACTGTTCATGTTATGGAACAGTGTGGTACATGTCTTCAATTTCCCAGCCTATGTGGCTGTTGGCTTCAGACACAGTGGGACTTGAAGGGACCTTTGTCACAAACAGACTTTTAACCCTTGCCATTCCCCTAGACCACTGTTTTAATATTAATCTACTTTACTTACAAGCTAATTCCCACCCCCCCAATCTCCCCTCCCCTAAATATCATACTTTATCCATCAATCCCATGAAGCCATAGGCAAAAAAACCCCACTCCCTCTCCAAGCGCTCCCCTCGCCCCAGTCCTTAAAAGCCAGGACCAGTCTGCAGTACCCTTGTCCAAGCACAGGCATCGGTTCTTGCTCCCTGCATGCACTTTTTTGCTAGCATTCTAGTTTGACTCCTGGCTCCAGCTCTGACATCTTATTCTGGTAAGACCTTTGGCATAGCCTGATTCTGGTGTTTGCTCTTGACTCTGGTTTGACTTTTGGCTCTGGTATTTGGACACTGATCCTGGTTTAATCCTTAGTATACTCTGTCTCTGGCTGTAGCTTCTGGGCTTTCCTGATTTTTGGCTACAGCTCCCAAGTCCAGCTCCGACATGAGATACCTCTGGATTCCCACAGCTACTTGGGAACCCAACCTGGACTGCAGCCATACTTTAGGTCTTCTTCTTATGTCTCTATACCATATTTTGTTACACATGCCTATGATCATTTATTGTATTTTGTGAGATATTTCATTGTACATGTGCCTTCAAGCAGCAGGCCTAATCTGAGGTTTTGTACTTCAATCATAGGTGGTTAAACCAATGGTATAGCCCTACTTATTCATTAGTTCCTTGGAGTGTGCAACTCTGTGCATAGATGATTGAGACAACACCTTTTCCATGGTTCACCAGCACCTGGTGGTAAAGACTCAGCTACTGGAATGTTCATTTTTTTCACTATCAGGTATTTTCCTCATCTTCTCATTCCACATCTGTAGTCATGTCTCCTTGGGTGTGACATTGAGAGGTAGGGTGCTCCTGTATGACTTCAGACTTTTGTGTGCTGTGGGTTGGTCATACAATGGATGTCTCACATTTTCAGTTTGTCTTTGTTTTTCTATCCTGCTGGCTATAGCAGAAGTGTTCACATCAGGTAATACCTGTCCAGTAATACCTGAGAATTCTGCTAACACTCCAAATGACAATTTTAACCCTACAAATTGACCAGCTATAACCAATAATACTTTAGGTGACTAGCCATTAGGCACTACCACCCATGCCTGAGTTGCTAACACTATCTGGATGGAAACACTACAGAGAAGGATCTAGGAGTCCTGGTAGATCACAGACTCAATATGAGTCTGCAGCACGATATAGCTGCACAAAGGGCAAGTGCCATTTGGGAGACATCAATAGAAGCATTAGGCATGAAATACAGAAGGTGACAGTACCTCTTTACTTGGCACTATTTAGGCTTCATTTGGAGTATAGTATGCAGTTCTGGGCCCCACATTTTTTTGAGGATATGGAGAAGTTAAAGAGGGTCCTGAGGCAGGTTACAAAAAAATAATAAAAAGCACTGGAAGACAAGTCATATGAGGAGAGAATGAAGCCTTGCAGAAAAGGCAGTTAATAAGGGACATGATAATAGTCTTCAAATATCAAAACAGCCATGTAATAGGACCTGTGCTCCAGGGACAGCCTTGACACGCTCTGGTAGCCACTCAATTCCTGTCCTGCTCTGGTTCCAGGTATTCTCCCTTCACTCCCACTTGCCATGTCTTGATAGTCTTAGTAAATCTTGGAAAGGATGCTGTCCCAGGGCCCTAGAGCAAGGTTCACACTGGCCTCCTGTCAGAAGATCCCCTCAGACATTGCTGGAATCACTCCAGTCTTCATATTAAATTGGCCCTCCAGTGCACCCATTGCCTTATCAGCTAATCATGGCCTCTGACCACCCCTGATAGCCATGACCCTTGTCTCTGTGTCTCTCTCACTCTGCCTCTCCCTTGCTAGACCTCTGGCCTTTCTCTCTGCCCCTCTTGGCCTATATTGCAGCTTGTGCCCTGCCTCCAGCAGGCTCAAGCCTCACCATGCCTCTCCGCCACTACTAGGACCTCCTGAACTCTCCTACAGTCCCAAAACCAGTCCACTGGTCTAAACCACAAAACAGAACATGAGCACCCTGTATGTAACACTAAATCCTTAGCTCACTAGCTCCACACTAAAATCACTTTCATTTTGTGTTCCTGCTCCCTGTATCCTGATCTAATTGCAGCTGCAATTCTCTCCTTGCAGAGCTCTTTCCTCTGAAGCTTTCTAAGTCAGACTGCCTGCTCTGGCTCAGGTCCTGGTTTATATATTGCTCAACCCCTGCCCACTTCCAGTCAGATGGCTTGCTAACTCTGGCAGAGCTGCCTGTCTGTCATTCTAATCTGCAGCTTGTTGTTGCTACCCTGGCTCCTATAGGAGTGGCTCTATTGCTTTGGTAGGCTCTGTTGTATCATACTATTGCTGTGCAACTGGCACAGCATAGGCCCTTA
>NW_017729030.1:20954942-20981124 GCF_001723915.1 Gavialis gangeticus
TGCTCTGGCTCAGGTCCTGGTTTATATATTGCTCAACCCCTGCCCACTTCCAGTCAGATGGCTTGCTAACTCTGGCAGAGCTGCCTGTCTGTCATTCTAATCTGCAGCTTGTTGTTGCTACCCTGGCTCCTATAGGAGTGGCTCTATTGCTTTGGTAGGCTCTGTTGTATCACACTATTGCTGTGCAACTGGCACAGCATAGGCCCTCAGCTTCTAACCTCTGGCTGCCTATTCCTTTGCAGCTAACCTTTATTTGGCTGTCTGAGTACTGTTTACTACTATTTTTCCTCTTAAGGTAACAAGACCCATAAGCTGTCTGTTACAGGCTGCCTTGAAGGAAGAAGGAAAATGCTTTTTTTCTTGCTCCAGAGAGCAAGATATGGATGAATGGCTTGAAGTTGCTGAAAAGTAGGTTACACTGGATATTAGGAATAGCTTCTTCACCAATGGAACAGGGAGACAAAGGAATAGACTGCTTAGGGGCATTTTTAAATCTTTATCACAGGAGGCATTTAAGATTAGATTACAGAAGCATTGCTCAGGGATGATCCAGGAGTAGCTAAATCTATGCTGTACTATGGGTATTTTCCATGCTTCTGGGCTTTGCTGGTTGCTACATGGTGCCAGGAAGGAATTTTTCCCCTGCTCCCTGCTGCTTGGTGTATCAACGGCAGGGAGAAGTCCCACCTTCCTCAGAAGCACTGAGAGTTAGCTGCAGCCAAGGCTAGGGATTTTAACTGGAATGTGCTAACAATCCTAACTTAAACCTGGGGCTCCCTGGGTAAAATGTCTTGCCCCTCCCTCCACTCAGGATCAGACTGAATGCCATATTTGGGGTCAGGAAGGAATTTTACCCCATGGTTATATTTGTATAGACTATGGGGGGGGGTTGCCTCCTTCTGTGGCAGCAAACATAGCTATCTTCCTTGCATCTCTAGAGCAGTGTTAACAACTTGTGTAACAGCAGCACATTGGCTACTGTAGACCCCCTGCTTTAGCTGTTGTAAGTTAAGAACACCTTGTATTGTGGTTCTGTCAGGACTGACTGTATAGTTTTACTAATAGTTTGAACAATGGATTTGTATAGGAAAGTTTGGATAGGGATGATCCTGCCTGTGGCAAGGAGTTGGACTAGATGACTTCCAGAGCTCCTTTTCAGCCCTATTTTCCATGACTATTATCCAACTGTTCCATACATTTCCACCATGCTGTCTTTGTCCAAATGTTACAAGAAAGCTGAGAATGTTTTTTAAACCATGGCCTGCTGTGATGATGCATTTATTGAATAAAGATAAAATTTATATGACTTTGGATTTGCAAATCATTTGTCAGGCTTCGAAAGTAGGGCAGGGTGGCACCTTACAGACTACCTTGTTCAGAACAGCATGAAATTTCATCAGCTATAGCCTAACTTTGTCAGATAGTATGAAAAATAGGCTGTCAGGAATTAGGGGTTTTACAATCCTGCTCTTAAAGATGTTCACCTGCTGGTTTGGAGCATACAGTATGTATTTGAAACATCAGGTGGTTTTCAGCAATTTTTTTTTCAATTGCTTTGGACTCTTTGATGATGCATATGTGCCCCTACTTGGTAACCCCAAAAGAACCAGGCTATATTATGTTAACTATAAACTGTATTACCTCCTGGTTCTATAGAGCCTGTGGATCACAGGGGAAGGTTCATAAGCAGTGATGTGGGAAATATTGGAAAGATACACTTTGTCAAAGTTTTAAGAAATCGTAACATTATTTCCTCCTCATACACTTGCAAAAGGATGTGATGCTCACAGCTATTTTATCAGAACCTATCTAGCTTGTCCTAATAGGCCTGTAAAACAAATGACTTCATAGGGAATTCAATTACATGCTTAGTAGTTGCAGGATAGTGGTGAGATAAACATTTCAAAGGTTGAAAGCATGATGATATTGCAAATGCTGTATATATAATAGGGCTGTGCAAAGCTTTGGTCCCTGATTTGATTCGGTGGAGATTTGGCCCAATTCCGTGGCTGAATCTCTGAATCTGAATCCAATCAAAGGACCCTTTAATCTCTCCAAATTGAATAGGAACCCTCTGAATTGATTCAGACCGATTCAGAAAGATTCAGTGATTTGGACATAGACACAGCTTTAAATGTTTCTTCTACATACCTCTAGGTAGTAGGTGGCTCGTGAATACTGTGATGCTGGGGTGCATGCTCAACAGCAGGCCTGGAAGTGGATCATTTCTGGGTTCACCCCAAGCATGCTCCATCTGCTCCAGCATCGCAAAATTCATGAGTCATGCTGGTACCTCGAGGTATGTAGAAAAAACATTTAAAGCTTGTGTCTATGGCCAAATCGCTGATTCTCTGAATCAGCCTTGAATCTTCAGATTTTGGATTTGGCCAAATCGAATCAGGGACAGTGATCCAAATCAACAAATGGAATCACTGTCCCCAGTTTGGGAATCAAATCGAATACTTCACTCAACACACCCCTAATGTATAACAGTGGTTGCTGTGCCCTGTATAATGTCTGTGAAGCTGGACATCAACAGACTCCTCAGGCAGTCCACAGAACCAGAAGACATACCCATTAGTTTAGGAACAATAGAAGCAAGGAAAACCAGAGATAGCATAACTGGGAGATGAGTAATTTCATGTTAATGAACAGGCTTTTTATGAATGCTGAAGTACTGTATGGAACACTGTATTGATGTATCACGTTTTCAAAGTCTTGTGTGTTTATTTTCTAGAGTGAGGTGGACTACTAGTCTGTATGGAGTACATTATTCCTGATTAATTGTGGGATGCACTGGATAAGGTCTGATTTGGGGATAACTGGGGGGCCTAGGGTATCATTTTATTTTGTTGTATAGATTGCTTGTTGTTTTTTTCAGTTGAAGGGGAAAGGTTGGTAATTGCTCTCTGAACAATACACACCATAAAAAGTAGTTAAACCCTTAATCCATTTTACCATTATAATGCACACATTACAGACCAGCCATTCATGCTGCAAGTCTCATCCATAATTTCCTTTGTGAACTGCTTATCAAAAATATATTTAATCAGTTATTATATTATGCTTACACTGCAAATTATCTGTACATTTGAGCTTGTGTGCCTGCCCACGTCACTTTGTCATTCAGTATTCATCTGTGATATGGGCATGCGGATTATAGATGATTTCTCAACAGCAATGAGAAAAATATTGATCAACATAATAAGCATCTATTATAGCAGACTGAATACCCACACAATGCTAAACTGTTGGTAGGATTAAGATCAGATAAACAAGGAGGGCTTTCAAGGAGGACAATATTTACGAGAAGAGACATCGTATATTTTGTGATGTCCTACTTCATAATTTTGCTTATAAATTACACCAATAACTCAGAAACCTTTTGTAAATATCTACATTTTTCATTAATGCAGGTTACAATAGGTTTCTGAGTTATTAGTGTAAAGATACATGTCTCAGTATTTCTAAAGCATGATGGCCAATTGCAAAAAGTTGTGAAAAAGATAGTGAAATTCACTAAACAAACTATTGGATGATGATAGTCTAACACAAAACAAACTGAAATAGTGCCCCCCACCCCTCCCAAAAATCCTCAATTCATAACTAGCTTAAATCCAATCCCATTCTCCCCCACACTTAGTCTAATTACTAAATAAAAAAGTTCTTCTTCTGCAATAGCCACTATAGTTGATCAAACCTTTTGTATAGACAGCTCATCAAGGACATCATGGATGAGCCTTCCAGCATGAGCTTGAAGATATAACAGATGAGTGCACTCTAGTAGTAAAATTGATTAAGGGGTCAAGTAAAATCTATTTTACTTATCTTGCAAGTTGTTTATAGAGTGATCACCAATCTTTCCCTGTGACTGAAGTTACCTATCATTGACTCAAAACTAAGATTTCCATCCATTGCAACTAACTAGAAAAACTAAGGGTGCCTACAGACAGTTAGAGCCCCACTGTAACTCACAGTGTTTTACATAAAGCACCATAAGTTAGAGCCCCCCAACTCAACAGACATTCAGTTGTTGGGTCAGGGGCAGACTGGCGCCTGCCTGTGCTAGCCCTGGCCAGCAGGTGAGAGTGCTCCAGCAGCCTCCAAAGAGGTTGCAAAACCATCCCTCTCCCCAGCCCCACCATACTCCCCAGCTCCAGTGCTGTCAGCAGGGGAGGGAGGGAAAAGGGGAGGAAGCAGCCAGCACAGAGTTCCCATCTGCTTTGCCTGGCCAGAGCTGGGGTTAGGGGCAGTGTGGAATGGAGACCCCTTGCCTTGTAGGCCCGGCCCAGCCCAGCCCAGCCCAGCCGAGCCCCTCTCAATACCCCAGCCAGGGCAGCTACGGGGGCGGGGGCACCAGGTAAGAGGACTCCATTCCATGCCCCTGCACTCGTTCTGGTGAGCACCAGCCCAGCCAAACCCACCCCCACACAAAAAATTAACATCAGAGGGAGCACAAGTTCCCTAGGCACTCTGCCTTAGAGTGCCTTCATCTAATACCTCATTTGACCAGGCTTAATTTTTCATGCAATCAGCCATTTTAAAAGCACTCTGCAGCTATGCACATGTGTCACCTCACAGCTAGAGTGCTTTCAGGGACCCAATCACACAAAAAATGTTACTTGAGTAAGGACTCTAAGATAAACACAGCTGCTTTCAAGCTATAAGGGAAAAAAATCTTATCTTTTTCTGGAAGCAGAGATATGAGTCAGGAAAAATCCTATGCAAACAGGCAGTTATTAGGGCATAAACATTCAAAATTTGTATTAACCAAAAGGAAAAATAATCCTTTAGTTCAGCTTTTCGAGGGTTTACCTATTTAAATCTACTCGTGTGCTTTTAAACAAATTCTTAATAAAGTTCTCCTTTTCATTTCTTTTTTCCCAAAGGAATCTTCATCTTTAACAAAAAAATATAGATCACGTGAAAAAAAACCCTTAGTTTTCATATTTCAGCCATTTAAAGCAAAATAGTCACAACACTAAGCAAGCACAATTATTCATTGGAAGGGAACACAGTCCATACAGTCCCATGCATTTACAGGCAACCTGTCATCTGAAAGCATGCACAAGAATAACTCCTTTGGTCCTTCTCACACACCACAATGGCAAAATGTCCTGAGTATACATCCTACATGTCACAGATAAAAAGCACGAGAGATGGGTACCACCAATTTATTGGGCTCTCCAAAATCAGCAATTTGTTAGGCTTAAAATGTGCCTGGATCATGTTAAGAAGCCCAAAGGAGGAAAAACAGCCCAAACCCCAAAATAAAACCACCACAACAAAATAACACATTCACAGGGGGGGAAAAATAAAGTGCAACTCTTCTTGGTTCTACCAGGCAATTGGTGAAGCCCTAAAATGTTGGAGAGAGACACTTTCCATACACACAAGGAATACACATGGGCTAGGGACATAAGCAGAGAGTTGGGGTGTGGCCAGACCCCAGGGGGGAGGAGAGTTAAATTCCCATCCCCCACCTACACAGGATCCGAGCTGGGATCTGTCTGGTGGGGGCAAAACAGTCCCTGACAGGCTTTTCCCTGCTTTCCACTCAACTGCACTTCCAGTGGCACTTCCACTTTTGCGGCTGGTGCTTCCAGGGGGTGCATAGCTGATCTCAGGGGGTGCTACATGTCACCAATGCCCCTCTGCATGCAGGTCCAGGCTGATGCCTGGCCATGCTCCTTCCCCTACCCCCTCACATGAGCAAGGAGCAGGGGAAAAACCTGATAGGAGTTGCCCCCCCCCACACTCTCTGGCACACCCCAGCTGGGGGCAGTGCAGGCCAGGGTGGGTATATAACCCCCTCCAATCATACCCAGAGGGCTAGCCATGGCCTGGCTACACCCTGCACCTCTCTCAGATCAAGCAGAAAAGGGGGAAAAGCCTTGGAGGGCTTCTTTCCCAGCTTCCCTCCCTTCCCTTTGGTGGTGGCTAAAAGGTGTGCTCTAGCAACGCCTGGCTTCTGGCCTGAGCCACCACAGGCATGTGACTACATTTTTAGAATCAAAATTGAATGTCTGTTCACTTATCAGTTCAATCTATGCAGGTTAGACTAATCTGCAAATATTGAATTGATTCAGCCTTGGGTTTTTTGATAGTCTGTATTTAGCCATGAAGAATGAGTTACTTTTTTCCACCCCCTTCATAGGGACCCAAGAGGCCAAAATTTATTATGGTTTTGGTATCCAAATATCACTTTTTTCCCAACCATATAGGGCATATCCACACGTGCAGGCACATGCGCTTGCAGCAGCTCAAATAGAAGTGGTGCAAATTTGAGCTGGGGCTTTTTGCCTCAACGTACCTGCCTGGACATGCACTTTATTGTGGGGCAAGTTGTGCCACTTGGGGTAAAATAACCCTGCCTGGCTCCTCCCAGAACTGTAGCCAGGGGGAGCTACAGGCTGGCCCACACCACCCCACAACCCACCCGCACTCCACATACCCAGTGCGCTAGCAGCTCTGTTCAGCATGTACAAAGCAGGCAGCAACACGGCACTGTGAGACCCAGGATAGCTTTGTTCAGCATGGATAAAGCCTGGGTTTCACTACACTCCATTGTCGCCGGCTGTGGCTGCAGCCAGGGCACAGCCGTGCTGCCTGATGCCACCAGCGAAGCAGGGAGTGAGTGGGGGGGCAAGCATGCCCCCACTTGAGCCCCTCCACAAACCCATCCACAGACCACACATCCCACCCCTGCCACTCCCCATCCCCCTGATATCCCCCCCACTACTCCCCATACCCCAAATCCCCTCACTACTTCCCATAACCCCTATATCCCCCTGCCATTCCCCATGGACACCCACTCCCATAAACCCCTTCATCCCCACATCCCTACTTGCCCATGACAGCTCCCAGATCCCAATCCTTGCCACCCTTCTCCTTGCTGCAGCACAGTAAGAGTTCGTGCCCCATGTGCCAGGGCAGCAGGAGCACCATAGAGATGCTCTGGCCAGAAACCAGAGCATCTCTCTTGGAGGACCAACTCCTGGGTTGCCTTACAGCACAGTCTGGGACCATGACCTGCCCCACTTTTTTCACCTGGGGTATTTTTTGACCCCTGGATATCCAGGGGTCCAATTCTGCCCCTGCACTGCAAATTTACAGTGTGGGGAATGGTTTTTGTTTCTGCACGTGCCTCTTGCAGCATCTCAAAGGGGTTTGAGATGCTGCAAGAGGCACATGCATGCTCATCTGGACACGCCCATAAATGGCATTTTTTACATGTCATTTTTTATTCTGTCTAGTGTGTATGTAAGCCCTACTCCCTGCCAGGAAAATATAAGTGTACCTAAGTCCCAGAAAAAATAAACAGGAGGAAGAGGCTTATTAACACTTCCATGTTTTATTCCCAATATCTAAGTTGCTAAGGCCAGAAACTAAGCAGACCCAGGTCCTAGGCCTCCCTCATGCAGAGGTTTGAACTTGCAAGAGGTTTGAACTTGCAAGAGGTTTGAACTTGCATTTCTATGTCTTCCTAGCCCAGTCATCAGGCAAGTTTTCAGGGCGACATGAAGATGGGATTTTGCAGCACCGATCAGCAATGAAGTAAAGGATTTTCCAGAAAAGCTTAGCACAAATGAATCAAACATCAAAAAGGCAAGGACAAAGATTGAGCCCACTTCTCTGTATACAACTTGAAGTTTTTGTGCAGGGCTTCAAGATACAAACTTCAGCCCCACCTAGGATTGGTCACAATCCTAATATGCATAGCCATCAGAGCCATTTATCTTGTTCTTGGAAAATAAAAAGGCTTTAGAAAAAGAAAATACCAGAGTGCCTAAGATGCAGTATATTTAAATACAAACCTTGCCTTTGTAGGCCTTGTCTACACAAGACTGTTTTTTCACCAGAATGTGCATACTCAAAGCTTGCCTGTTTTAATCAGAACCCTTTTTTTCTGCTGACATGCCTTCTGCAACCAAAGAAGGAATCTGCCACCACCAACAGCTATCAGAAGGCATATGTAGGCACACTCAAGCTTTCTGCCAACTGTCACATCCATTTCAACAGGGGCCACTCTTCCAGATGTACTTCATGCTCTGCTGGTGAAGATGATAAAGTAAAGCCATGGAGTTCTGGAAAAAGCCAACACAACTGCAAGAAGGAATATGGGAATGCACACACTCTAGTATGGCTGTGACACCTGCTGTCAGCCTGCAAAACTTCTGCCTACAGAAACTCAAAAACTCAGGACCTTATTGTATTAATTCTATCCAAATCTTACACTGTAATATGTTATTCATCTTAGCACTGTAATACCACACTGTAGGTTAACTTTCCAGATAGATTTAGGTGAGGTTTAAGGCTTAAACATTTTCTTTAATCACTGGAATTATAAAATAGCGAAATATGGTTTCAGAAAGAAGAGCAGATTGCTTTCTACTAAACAACTTATATTGGCACAACATTTAAGAATTTGGGTAATAAAGGAAAACATGAAGCAGCTTTTTAAACCTCAGAAACAATGCTAACATGCAGATGTTTAATCATAAAAAAATAAAGCTACTATTAATGCTTTTTATAGGGGCTGTTCTGCAAATGTGAAAAATACCCAGGAATAGATTACTAGGCCCTAAAAATGTTATTTTATATGCAGATGACTAATCAGCAATTGTCAATAAAACTACCAAAAAACCTTCAGGGAACTAATTTATCTTACCCATAAAATGGGTTCTGAACAAAGGAGGAATTCTGCACTACTAAACCCCTTATTTTTTCTTCAAAGTGTTCACATTAAGGGACTCCTAAACTGTAACTTTATGCTAAATAATTGAGAAACATTGCAATTATGGGAAAATTTGCTCTGTATTGGGCTCATTAAAAAGCATAACTATAAGGATGAAAATTACATTTGAGTTTGTAGTAATTGCATTTTGTTGACATCTGATTAGTCATGTTGGTCTTAAATGCTGACAAGGCCATTAATAAGTTAGGAATTAAAGAATGAGGTAATCCAAAACATTTCAGTATAAATAAATCTTTAAAGTAATTACTCTCAATAATACCATTTTAAGACAATAAGCATGGCACACTTGTGCTAAAATGGCATACTTAATAATGTAAATACATTAAGATTTCTGAATTAAGAAAACATATGTAATAAATTAAAGAACAGCCTGCTAGTTTATACTGTTTAAAGCAAAATACTGACATACCATTACTATATTAGCTAAAGGAAACAGTTCTTACAGCCCTCTTATGCTCTGGCACAATATTCATTCATTACCTATTTTAACTTAAGTGGTTGAAAATGTTGGCTAAAATATTTTTTTTATTATTATTTTTGTCTAATAACAATATTCTGAGCCACTTCATTAAGTGTCATAATGGTTATAATAGTCACATTACATTTATTCAAGTCACTCAGTCTTCCAGTATCAACAGGGTTCTTTTCTGTCTTCAAAGGTATTAACACACCCAGGCTTTACAGCATGAGTATAGAGACTTCTAAGAATTGTCAAAAAGTATATGAAGGAGTAGAGGCATAACAAAAGTAGTTTGGGAAACAGAAGATTTAAAGGCCCACGATAGCACAAACACATAAATAAATGGCTCTTTCAAATATGAACACTTCAAATTAAAGAGGTCAACTTGTATAAAGGGGACTTAAAGCAGCAAGAGCTGGACATGGAGCCAAACCAAAGTAAATACTTTGGCTACTACTATTTTTTTTCTAGTATGGTCAAAGAAACCTTAGTATCTGGGGCCTGGATATATATTTCCTTTCCAATAGCAAAAACTTGAGTGAGGGACGTGCATTTAATAGGAAAGGAGTTTTCTTGAAATTATTATTTCAATAAATATTATGCAAAGACACATGCCTAATTCCACTTAGCAATCACCATTGGTAATTAATACATGAAGGATCTTATTTCAAAGTTACCTAAACCGACAACAAAAATTGTAGAAAAGAAACCATTTAAAATATCTGTCAGAGCTAAGTCAACCATATTAGAAGCATGGGCAGAATTTGGGCAATTAAAGGACATATTGCCTACTGCATTTGGCACTATATACTTCTGCTGGCATCTAGCTGGTGTTCTTCCTCTACCGCCATCCCAAATGTAAAACATGAAACTTTGAGAAATGATCAAAAAGTAATATTAGATTATCAGATTATCTCTTAACTATCAGATTATCTCTTAACTTCAGGCTGATTTCTTCTTTGACCCTCAGCAAGTTGTGACACACCCTAACCCCAGATTTGGGAAGATTAGCCTTTGAAACGCACTCCCAGGTTGTTCTCACACCTCCAGATGTGTCCATTAGCCCCAAGACTCTCTTCTGTCTACTGCTTGATCACTGAGAACCAGCAGAGATATACCAGGAGCCAATTCCTTGGCCTGTAGTGCCTTAGCCTTGCCAGTGTCACCCACGTCCTGACAGCACTTAGCAGAGAAGATTTTGCTAGCTAAAAGAACCACACCATTGTGTAATCATGTGCTCAGAAATAATGGATTCCCTTTCCAGAGGAGAGGTTTTCCTATGTGGTCAAATGGTCTGATATCACATCTACCACCGACCAAGCAAGTTAGAGTAACAAAAAGGACTTATTACAAAAAACAAAACAAAACAAAAACAACCAAGAGCCATTATAAGAAATCAGTAATCATATGTTGAAATACAGGCAGAGATACAAGAATAAAACAAAAAATATCAAAACAGTGCTTTATTTTGTTTTTTTTACCTTATCCCTGCATTGTAACCCAAAGCTCTAAGAATATACCTTCATTTCTGTCCCAGCCAAAGTCCTCTCCCAGGCTGTTAGTTTGCATTGCCCAGCTAAACCAAATGGGGAATCTAAACCATCTTTTGACCAGGAAACTTTAGACAAACACTTGTTCTCATGACAAGGTTTAAGTACTTGTCCTTCTCTGGACATTTATATATTTCTACAGACTCCCCAGGACACATAGACTATGTGTATAATTTTCTGTCTGTCCCTGGTATGTATCCTTTTACCAGACCAGAGGTCTTTCCTGATCAAATTGTGAGCAAAAGAACATTTACATCCTTTCAGACATAAAGGTTACTACTAATTCAATACCCTAAAGATAGTCTCTTACTTATTCTCCTCACTGTAAGAAATAACATTTTCTGAATAGCCCATTTTGAGGTGTCATTCTTGCTACAGGGCTCTCCTTTTAAAGGGTAAATTAATCATTGTTTGAACGAGCTTTGCTTGCATGCCATAGCCAAGCTTGCAAGGGCCTATTTGACTGTCCATTAACCGTATCCAGGTCAGAAGCTAATTCTCAGTGATTAGCACTCACAAGTGTGAATGGGGAGGATCACTTAAGTTAATCATTTCCTTATTAATCCTGGCCATAATATGACACAAGAATACATTAATGCTAAAACCATAATTCATACAAACATAAGAATTATGGATACAAACAGAAGTGCAGATCCCCAGTCAACCTCATGGCACTTCACTGAAAGCACCATGAGTTAGTGCGATACTTATGAAGACTGATCCTTTCACTCAACAACATTAGCTGTTAGGTTGCGTGGGTGGGGGATCAAACTCCCATTTGGAGCCTATCCAGGGAAAGAGGCTGCATCTCTGCTGACTCTTTCCCTAGCTCTGACTTCCCCTCTTCTGGACCCTGGTGCTATTTCAGGATGGAAAGGGAAGAAGGGAGGTATATCCATTCTGCAGTTTCCCCAGGCTGCACTGAAGTGAGGGGGTGGGTGGATTGGAGCCCCCCACTTGGGCAGGGGGCTCCAATCCACCCACCCACCCTCCAGCACCAGCTAGTAAACCCCCAGAACAAGCCACCTCCACTCCCTTCCCTGCTTCCATTCTGAAAACAGCACCAGGAGAAAGTTAATGAAAGCACTCTGCTTTGGAGCACATCTGAACCCTCATGTAATGTAATCCCTTTCCTTGTATTAAATTGTATCTTTAACCATTGTTACTGGAATATTTTTTTAAATAAAAGACCACTCCTTTTAAGTTTATATCCAAGTCTGACTCCTAGAAGGTGGATTTTTCCAGAGAGGAATGTTTCTTCCTATGCATGTGACCTCATTGCTAATCAGATTATTTTTCATAGATTCATAGATATTAGGGGGCTGTAAGGAATTTAATGAGATCATCAGGTCCAGTCCTTCTTCACTTGGGCAGGAAAGACTGCTGGAGTCAGTTGACCCCAGCAAGGTGTGCGATTTTTTTTTAAGATCTCCAGCATAGGTGACTGTATCACTTCTGGAGGAGTCTGTTCCAGACCCTAGGCACTCAAATTGTAAAGAAGCTTTTCCTTATGTCCAGTCTGAAGTGACTGTCAATCAGCTTGTATCCATTGTTTCATCTTCCCCTGGGGTGCCTTGGTAAACTGATGTTGCCCCAGGCCCTGATGTATGCCCCTTACATACTTATAGGCTGCCACCAAGTCCCCTCTGAATCTTCTTTTCTCCAGGCTGAACAATCCCATGTCTTTCAGCCTCTCCTCATTGACCTGCTCATTGACCCAGAAATGGATGCAGTACTCCAGCTGCAGTCTCACCAGGGCCAAGTAGAGTGGGAGGATGATATCTTTAGTCTTGCTTGAGGTACACTGGTAGATGCAAGCCAGTGGCTCATGTTCATTCTGTGGTCTATCATGACCCCCAGTTCTCTATCATTAGTGGTGCTGGCAAGTGTAGCACTGCCAAGCATGTAAGTATGATGCAGATTATTTCTCACCAGATGGACCATGTCCCGGCACGCAAAGATACTCACCAGCAACTCCCGAGCCTACAAATGGAGAGCAAGAGGCAAAGCCCTCGCAGCTCATTAGCCACTTGTTTATCCAGCTGCAGCCGGCCAGTGATGTAAGCGTGAAGTGCCAGCCGACTCAAATAAAAATGGTGGCACACGCTGCAGGGCCAGCAGAGAGGGTGAGGAGGCTGCACCTGATGTCTCTGCAACTAAGACAGGCAGGAACATCGGGGAAAGGGGAGAGAAACACCCAGGACGGGTGTGAGAAGAAGGAAGAAAGATGCTCGGACAGCGCGGCTGGTGCGGCTGCCAGGAAGCACCTGAATTGTCCCTCGGGAACTGTGGGGAATACCCCAGAAGAGGTCAGTCTCAGGAACGAGAGACTGTGGGGAATCCCAGAGAGAGGTGCCACTGAGGGAAACTCCGTCACGAGACTGAGAGGTGCCTGGGACTAGGCAGGGACTGAGTGCGTAGGCTTAAGGCAGTCAGTGCTCCAGTAAGGTGCGGGGGGGGGCAGTTAAAGGAGCGGTACGCCCAAGTTTTGTGTTGGAGTTTTTTTCATTTTCTTTTGGATTTGCCTTCTCCCTGAACCCCAGGGGATACAGGAGGGCATAAAATCCTCACCGTAGGCCTAGTCGACGGGAGGAAAGAGCCCGCACAGGATCCAGTCAAGAGGCCAGAGGATGGAACAACGAACATCTTGGCACCACTCTACAGGAGGTGTGAGGCCGGGGTTTGGGGGTGGTGGAGCCCTGAGACTGACTGCCAGGAGGAACCCCAGGGCCGACGCGCGCACATGATGAATGACCCCAGACACTGAAACCATCAAGTCGTGGCAGGCGGGAACGGGGTCAAGAATTCCTGAGGAAACCATCAGCTCGGACAAAGGCGTGAACACCGGAGGGGTGGGACATCAGTCACCCGGGGAAGAGCAGCACGAGAACAACTAGTCGAGTCCTGGCGGCAACAGAGCACTTTACATTTCTCCGTGTTAAACATCATCAGGTTATGATCTGCCCACCTCGCAAGCCTGTCCAGGTCAGTCTGTCTCCCCAGGCTGTTCTCAAGCAGGAAGTTTGAAAATGGGGCTTGGGTTTCTCTAGGCATATCTATATCGCAATTGGATGTGTAAGGATTGGAGGTAGTCTGGATATGCTAACAGCTTGGGTACTGGTGGCAAGGAAGATAAAGTGGCATGGACATCACTGTAGACTAAAATTCAGATTCTATTCCACCTATAAAATGGACTTAGACAGTAAAGTGCAATCTTATTCCCTGAAAAACTGTTATTACAAAAGGTAGGTGGGTCCTACTATTCCTTACTGGGTTTTTTTTCTGATTCAGTCTTAGGGTCAGGTGATTTTATGCTATAAAAGTAGACACATTAATGGTTTTCAGGGACTTGAACAGGGTGTAACAGAATCATGGCTACGCATATTTAGATGTCCAATAGATGGAATAGAATCTGCCCAAGTATTTATGTCCAAGTAAGTATCCAATGTCTTGGAGAGCCTGATCTGAAGCCCAAGCTACCACAGCTTCATTGATGTTAGTACCTGATTAAATCTAACTTGGTTAGAACCAAATGTGGTTCTAACACGCTTCCCAGAAGCAATGCATAATTCAAAATGAGCTATAGCTTGTTCATATATTTGTGGACAATTTTTGAGATAGTGCACAATGTAAGGAGTGGGTTTTAATATTTTTGCTGGTACAGGTATAGTGGAAAGGGACTTTAATATCCTGCTGGAAGAAGATCACTATGTGGACAAGGCAGATGCCTTCTGGTTTAGCTTTTCTATGCAAAGTGCTAATCCTTGTCTTATAGCTGAAGTGAGTCAGAATATTGGGGTAACATCCTGACCTTATTAAAGTTCATAGAAGTTTGGCCACTGACTTCAGTAGGCCCAGAAGTCACATTCTGAGTTTAAAGCAAAAGGTTCTCACAGTATTAATCAAACTGTCCTAAATCCCAGGAAAGGCCTGAAAATTAGCTTTGCTAAGATGCGGCTTCCTACAAGGGCTTCTTGCAAAAGTGATTAATAGCTTCTGTACTTCTGTGGAAAAACAATGTTCAAAACCACTTCTCCCTGACAGAAAAGTGTGAACTGGAATCAAAGCCTTCATATTAACAGCTATCAAATATTAATGTATTGGAATTCTTTAGCAAATTTTTTCACCGTTACATTATTAATGATAATTAATTGTAGTGGTAGTTGCTGCAGGATATATTTTTCCCATGCTGGATAATTTATACTTTCTTTTAAAAAATCTATGTTTTATTTTAAACCTCATATGGATCCAGGCTCTCTGGATTGAGGAGAAAAAGCCAGAAAAAAAATCCTTGTTGTATAGCGATCCATAAGTGAATTTGAGGAAGTTATTTCGAAACAAAAATCCTGCAACAATGCATTCATACACTAAGCTTTGGGACTCATTGTTTGGCACCCAACACCATTTGAGGGAAGAGGAGCATAAAAGGTATTTTGTGTACTTGGTTGTGCACCACTAGGCTAAATACAAGGAGCTATTTGAACAACACTGAGGGCTTGCTTATACCTTCCCAGGTATGCTGCTCCTGTGGTTGGCACCACTCTAATGCTGACTATACAGCAGTTTCTTCAGCATGTGACACCTATAGATTTGGAGTGGACACGGCTGATTTCTGAGAAGGAAGAGAGGTAATCTTAGGACTGCAATGGGTAAGGTATTTCTTGCAGTAGCCTGTAAAAGGCCATCACTTAGGATCACCAGAATTTAGCAATAGTTTGGTCCTGTCTCATGTTTCACAAGTGGGAATGGAAGAGTGTATAGGAGCTATTGAATTTTCACTACATCCCCCTGGTGATTGCCATCTGGCAGTAGCATAACAAAGAATAGGCATCCGAAGCACCAGCCCCAGATACCTGCTTAGAGAGGGTGCAAGAATGGCAGATTCTGCGCAGGGCACAAACCCTGGTACATATGCCTCTGCCAGCTAGATGTCTTAAAGGCTTCTTTCTGGGGTAAAGTTTTTCAGTGAGAGCAGAGACTATTATTTTCTAAAATGAATAATCATTGACTGTGTCCCCAGTCTCCCACAGTTTCTTAAAAAAAAGTAAAATCCTTCAGATTAAGAAAAATATATATTCTAACTGAAACAGAGCAGTTTGCTTATTTTAATTAGTGACTAAGACACCCCCACATGTGATGTTAATTTTACAAATGGCAAAATAAGATGCAGAAGGGGTGTGATTTTCCTACCATCAGTCAGTAAAGTAATCATAAATATAATCAAGGAATCATGGCTACCAGCCTTAGGCCTTGTCAACCTGGGGAACTTAATGCACTATAAGTTAGGGAAGGATTGTGCAACAGACTTGCTAGCATGCACTAATTCACCATGTAGACACACTTAGTGTTCAGAGTGTGAAATTGCTTATTCCATTTTCAAAGTGAAATGAGCTACATTGCTCTTGACTTCACACTGAAATCCCTACCCCACTTCCTGCCCAAGAAAGGGAGCAATGACAAGATAAGACCTCATTGTCAACCCTTCTCTGCATCCACAGGTGACAGAACATGGAATGACAGTTTAAATGTGCAACAAAGAAAATTTAGGTTGGACATTAGGGAAAATGTTCTAACTATGAGGATGGTAAAGCACTAGAACAATTTACCTAAGGTTATGACATTTTCATTGCTGGATGTTTTTAAGTACAGGTTAGAAAAACACTTGGCTGGGATGATTTAGACAGGGGTGATCCTGCCCTAAGCAGGTGGTGGGCACTGCTAGATGATTTCCTCAGATCCCTTCCAGTTCTATTTTAATATCAATTCTAGGTTTTAAAGCACCCTGATGAACCTTTCTAGGAGGTGAGAGATGTGGTTTCAAACCACTTCAGACTGCACACATGCTTTACCTATTAGGACCTTTACATAAAAAGTGGATCCCTTCTCTTCAAACCATATTTAGTGTTTTCCACTCCTATATTTTGCAGGAAGCCTGATCCTGTCAGCGTGTTAGGTGAGTTTTTTGAACGCTAGCTGGATACAATGTACCTGTCAAAATTGAGACATTACTGGGTGTGTGCAGAAATCTAGACCACTGAGGAGTTTTAAGGTAAATAACTCCCCCTCTGCTGGTGCCTCACTTTTTTAGGATTACAGTGTTGGACTTGGGTGGAATTTAGGCATGTAAATTTTGACTTTGACTGTCTGAATCCTTTTCTGAATTTGGCTCCTTAATCACATTTAAAATTCCCATCTGCTTTCAACCTATCCTTAGAGAAATGTGGTACCTAGTTTCATACTTTCTTATAGTTTCATAGTTTCTAGGGTCGGAAGGGACCTGAGCAGATCATCTAGTCCAACCCCCTGCCATGGCAGGAAGAGCACTGGGGGCAAATGACCCCAGTAAGGTGGTCATCCAACCTCCTCTTAAAAACCCCCAGGGTGGGAGCCTGCACCACCTCACTTGGAAGCTGGTTCCAGACCCTAGCCGCCCTGACCGTGAAGTAGCGCCTCCTGATGTCCAACTTAAACCTTCCCTCCGCCAGCTTGTGACCATTGTTCCTGGTCACTCCTTGCGGCGCTCGGGGGAACAGGGACTCCCCCAGCGCCTGCTGATCCCCCCTAACCAGTTTATAACAGGCCACAAGATCCCCCCTCAGCCTTCTCTTTTGAAGGCTGAACAGGTTCAGGTCCCGCAACCTTTCCTCATAGGACCTACCCTGCTGTCCCTTGATCATACGAGTGGCCCTCCTCTGGACCCTCTCCATGCTGTCCACATCCCTCTTGAAGTGCGGCGCCCAGAACTGGACGCAGTACTCCAGCTGCGGCCTGACCAGTGCCGCATAGAGGGGGAGGATCACCTCCTTGGACCTGCTCGAGATGCATCTGTGGATGCACGACAAGGTGCAGTTGGCCTTCCTAACCGCCTCCCCACATTGCCGACTCATGTTCATCTTGGAGTCAATAATGACTCCCAGATCCTTTTCCACCTCCGTGCTGACAAGAGGGGAGTTCCCCAGCCTGTATGTATGGTGCCGATTGTTCCTCCCCAGGTGCATCACCTTACACTTGTCCGTGTTAAACCCCATCCTGTTCTCCTCCGCCCATCCTTGTAACCTATCTAGGTCCAACTGTAGCCTGTTGCTCCCCTCTATTGTGCCCACATCCCCCCACATCTTAGTGTCATCAGCAAACTTGAACAGGGTGCTTTGCACCCCCTCGTCCAAATCACTGATGAAGATATTGAACAGTGCAGGCCCAATTACCTATTAACCAAGGTACCTATTAACTTCAGTTTAAGTCACATTGCCTGATTAAGGATAGAATCAGATCATCATTTGCTAGGATTATCTATACTCCCTACAGTTTATTTGAACATCTGTTCTTGCAGAAATTTATTCTCAAATATTCCCTTATTTCATCCATATCTCCCATTTGATTTAATAAATTCCACAATATTTTTTATCCCTAGCAGGGTTTGTTTTTCTGAAAATAATATTTTGTCTTTACCCTAGTAGTTTTCATTTTTGCTATAATCCTAAACCAAATGAGATTGTGATCTATATTGCTCATTTTTGTCCCTTGTCTTTCCATTCCAATTATACTGCTTATAACACTGAATACCAAAACTATTTCAGTCAGGCTGTTCTTTGTCAGCTGATAAACAGATTAAACTAAGAAGCATTCCTGCACTAAATCTATGAACATACCTTCTGTAATAATTTTATCTCTCAGTATACGTAATACACTGTTTAATTTGTTATGCTTGTCCATTGCCATTGCTATTGAACCTATTTCAGCACTTCACTCATGAATGAATTCTTGACTATTAGATTTTTCCCAAATTCCCCTCTTTCAGACCACCTGGGTCTGGGGCGTCATCATTTTGGTACATAATCCAAAAATTATGCAATCTCTGAACCCCCAATTAACCTCTTAGGGGTCTACTGACTAAACCTTAGACTAATTCTAGGTCTGTTATTTAAAGTTGCCAAGACACTTAGGCTGCTGACAGATGTGGGAAGAAAAAAACAAAACAAAACCCCCCCCAGAGCTTTACCAGAAGAGGACTCATGTCAGTTTGATCCAGCTCCTCAGTGTCTGTATAACTCACATGCTTCAGTGGGTTTTTTTGGTGCTTTTATCTAATAGTTAATTCAATCAACTATTAGATAAAAGCACCAAAAAGCCCCACTAAAGTGCATGAGCTATAGGGACACTGGGTGAGCCAGGTCAAACTGACACTGTTTCTGTTCTGGTCATGTGCTGTGCTAAGTGTAGGGGCAACCAAGCTGAAAGTAAAACACTATTTTGTTTTGTTTGTATAATGTCTGTCATCAGCCTTAAAGTTCTGTTAGTACACATGCACAGAACTATCATGTTGATGGAGCACCTTGTCACCTATTTCATGCCTGATTCTAGTAGGTATTAAAAACTAACTAATCCCTGCACCTCATTCTCCTACAGTGCCCCATCTGGCAGGTAAGCAGAGCTTTAGGTGTGTTCTTCTATATAATAGTGGTTAGAGCACTGGACAAAAAATTGAAACAGCTAGGTTTAACATCCCTAACCTGAGAGGGTTCAAACACACATCTTTGACTTCCAAAATGTATGTCCTAAACCATGAGGCTCCATCTATCCTGCTCAATCTGTGCCACAGTGCAGGAAAAAAAATTGAGAATCACAGGGCTAAAAAGAAAATGGAGTTGGCATGAACCAGTAAGCCAATGATTAAGATACTCATCTTGGAGTGGATAAGTCCTAGATTTCCACCTCAATGGGTGCATCTACACATGTGCTTTACTGCGGAGCTGACTAATTAATTCTGTAGTAAAATACAACAGTCTACATGTGCACCAGTATTAAGGCACAGTAAATTAATTAACTCAATGCTAGGATAGTGCTGTTGGGAGCAATACTATCCTATGGCAGAGTAATTTACTCCACCAAAATTCATGTGTAGATGGTGACAGGGGCTGGCTAGTTCATGAGGTTTCTAAAATATGAGGGCTGCCTGTCACCTAGCCACACACCGTAGAGCCCTTGTGTTCCAGCCAGCCCATCCACTGCCTCAGTGCAAATTCTGCTGAAATTTATTGCATTCCACTAATAGCACATGTAGATACACCCACTGCGTACTTGTCATACAATCAATTCACCACTGTGTTTAGGGAATAAACTATCATTCATAGGTTGGCAAGAATCTAGGGTAGGCATTTTATAGGCATCTAAACCCAAAATTGGAATCCACAAAATGCTCAATTAACACTGAATCTAAGACAAAATGCACTTGATTTAAGACCAGAGATTGTAACAAAATATTCTAATGTGCATTTTGATTTGTTTCCCATATCCCTGCTCAATTTTAAAAGACGCAGACTAGCCAAATGTTTTAAATGACTCAGGCTCCTTAGAGAGGTAGGTAGCCATATTAGTCTGAAGTCAGGCAGAAGGCAGGATACAGATACACCTTGTAGATTAAGTAAAATGATGCATATTTTTGGGGGAATGCAAGCTCACTTTACCAGATGCTGGGAAAGGACATTCACAGAGTAGTATATCAAACAGGGAGACTGATATAAATACAAAAGACATGATATTTAGGCTATTTCCCATCCCTGCTTTAAGCCTTCCCATGTTTCTCACTGCACCAAACAGGTTATAAAATGTCTTTAATATCATTTTACAAATACTGTATATGAGGTCTGGTATTCTAATTATTGCTATTTTTTCATGTAATTCAGTACAGCTCATGTTTGTAATGTCGTTTTATTAGTAGCACATTAAATATTTATAATATTGCTAAAGGATCAAAGATAAAATGGTGATTTGTTTTCAAACACATTCAAGGGCATTACATGGCAAACAGCTATTAGAGCTTATGATGAATGCATTAATATTAAATTTGAGTAAGTTGAATTTTGTAGTAGACCTGGGAAAGATTAACCTGAACCAATGCTGAACAATGTCAAAGGAAAGATTTTCATTGATATTATGAGCTTTGGATCAGGTCCCATGCACAAGTTGTTTAGAAATTCAGATTTGTCAGAAAATATGCACTCAAATGCACATTCATCTACAGGATAGATGGACTTTGTCCTATTCAGCAGACCAGAAAAGGCCTTACTCAACACATTTAGCTCAATGGAGTCCCCAAAATAGGACTTTAATGGCATATAAGGCATAGTTCTGGCTCCTTTGCTGAGGAATTAATTTAGATAAATCATTAAAATAAGCTACCTACCTGTTTTGGACAGAGATCAAGTATTCTGAGGCATTAAAATACTTGAAACAAAAGACCTCAAATACCATATCACCTTACTATATAATATAATATACAAAAATTTGTCTTACTATTAATGAAGGAAGCTTAACAATTTCAACCATTTTTAATCTAAATTGAACAATGCAGAAGGAGATAAACTGTAGTGAACAATCCTGCACTGGTAGGAAAATGGACAATTCAACATAGTATAAGTCTTTCTCAAATTTCTTTGTAAATGTTACTATAATGTCAGTGATTTAGATTTGGGGGCAAACTAGAAACATTTGTAGATTAATGTTGAATATCAGCAGGAATACAGTCTTTAAACAAAATTTGGTTTTCTAATTCCTGAGACTAATAATTTGCTTTGTATGATGTGCCTACATAGAATTTCTATTTGAACAGTTCCCTATTTCTTTCTCAGTTTGGTTTTTTTTGTCTTTTTTTGGGTGGGGGGGAGTTTATCAAGGCCATTCTTAACTTTTCAAGTTGTGGTTTGGTATTGGCTGCTTTTCTTTCTTTAATTTGACCTTATTTGTTACAGTGTATACACCTACATCAGAAGGCTTTGGTTTTCCTTACTCTGAAATTAGAATAATCTTATATATGGGTAAACACATTCAAGGGCAGTAAATGGCAAACAGCTAGTGAGGCTTCTGATGAATACATTATGTAATATAATAAAAATAGTGAGAATGTAAAATAAAAGAGTTTAGACAAAGAGCATTCCTGAATTAAAAGAAAAATTAAAAAGGTGTTTTTTTCTGGAAATGTCATATTGCATATAACACATACACACACACACACACACACACACACACACACACACACTTGCCACAAATGGATAAAATGAAGAAAATTGCTTTCTGGATTTGGGATATGTTTTGTCTAGTGATTTACTGCACTGAAAAAAAATATTAAAAATGGTCAGAAAAACAGGAACAGGAACTTACGGTAAAATAACTTCTCAAAGCCCTGACTAGATCTAGAATTTTTTAAAGGTGTGGCACATCATCACATATAACAATACATTTTCTCCAGTTAAAGAGCTACTAGAAGCTTTACTAATATGGTAGGGGGCTAGCATTATATTATTCAGTTTAAGATCAAAACAAAAAATATATAACTATTTGAATGTGTACTAATTTCCTAAAGTATATATAAAGTTTTTAAAAGCCCAAATAAACTAGGCAAAGAATAATCAAAAGATATTATATTATTAGTAGCCATTATAGTTAAACGTATCCTACAGTTATTATAGTTAAATGTAAATCTCTTGTTCAGATTCATAAAATAAAATCTAGCCTTCTTCAGCATCTTGAGAATGCCTACAATACTTCACTGTCAATTGTTTCTACACCTGAGTTAAAGTTACCACACTTGAATTAAGGTTTTTATCTAGAAATAAAAACAGCATGCATGACTGTTATACAGAAGTGACACATTACCAAGAAGGCCTTTCAGACAGCAAAATTGCAGAAGAAAGGATAGCTTGAATAGTGGAACATCTATATCTTTAAAAAGAACAGAGGGTCAACTAACACCCATGGAATGGATAGAGATTAGCCTGAATCAATGAGATAACAATGATCTATGAAGTCAATTGACTCTCTCAGCATTGCCTGAATAGAAATGCTGCTGCTTCTCCCAGCAGTTGGTTTTAAAGTTTTGGTGGAGCAGGAATCACCACTGCACCCCACCTTGGATCTGCCTCTGCTCAAAGCTTCTACTTATTAATTACTTGAAGAATATTGTGGCAGTGCACTTAGCATGCCTGGCCCTTTCAAGGGACCAGTAGCTTGAAAAAGAAGCCTGCAAGGTCCAGGCTTAGCCAGGAGGTAAGCGCAGACCCTGAGCAAAACAGGCAGTAAGATCTGGGAGGCTACAAAGCACTAGGCCCAGCCAAGAGAATAGCCCAGGCCTTGGGTAGAATAGGCTGTAAGAACTTGGAGGCTGCTGAGAAGGAATACCATCATGCAGATAAGCTGCAGGTGAGGCAGGAAGTAATCAGGGGCCACATGACCTGGGAAAGGGCTAGGCTTAGATGGCATAAACCCCAGGCTCTGAGGTGAGCTAGCAGTAGATCAGGGAAACTGCTGAGGGAACATGTCCTAAGCAAGAATGCTTCACCTCCTGAATGCCAGAGTAGAGAGTGCAGCCTATGGCAGTCTGGCCCTGAGAGCCACAAAGGGAGGAACTCCAGATAGCAGGACTGCAGCCAGGCTTCTGAAATGACTAGGATACTGGGGTAAGTAACTCTACAGACCTGGGGAACAGAGGAGTAGTACCTGGCTGGAGGGACAGTTGTTCATGCAGGCAAGACTAGCAGACTTGGGAACCCAGAAGGGAGGTATGACATCAGGGGGAGAGAAATGCTAAGGAGTCCCATAGACCAGGAGGAGCAAGGAAGACCTGGGCAGGATAACCTAGGAACTGATTCCGAGTAAGACTGAAAACTGCACCCTCCTGGGGTTTGGTATTACAGTGATGGAACTGCATGTGGTGGGAAAACTCCTATAAAAGTGCCACTGGAAACAAACTCCAGGAAAGGGAGAGTATAGGGCACCCAAAAACCCCAGCTTCTACTGCTTTGTGGGTCATTCCTTGGTGGGGGAAGGCTAGGGGAGCACACCCTGACAGAAAAGCACTTGAAAGGGCCCAGAGAGGGAAAGGGATCAGAGGATCCATGAGCCCAAAGTACAGAAAGGGACTGGAAGTGAGATCAGAGGATCCCAGGACCCAGTGAGAGAGTGAGGGCAGGACCAAAGGGAAGATGCCAAGAAGGTCCTAGGCCCAGAGGGGGCTAAGATAGGAAGAGTGGGACCAAAGGGGATCCAATAGTTTGAGAGTGGGACCAAAGGCTCCAGGGGCCTAGGGAGAGGCTGAGAGTGGAACCAAAGGGTCCAACAGCCAGAGGAAGGCTGAGAGTGAGGCCAAAGGGTCTAGAAGCCTAGAAAAAATGAGTGAGAGACCAAGAGGTCTGAGAGCCCAAAGGAGGGGCTGACAGAGAACATTCAAGAGTGATGATACCTGCAAGGCTTGGGGCATGGTGTAGGGTAGGAACAGAGCCATGAAATTGTCTCTTAAGACAAGGACCAAAGACATCTGGTGGTCATTTGAAGGAGATCAGGTCTGGGAAGCCCAGGGGTAGCCTTCCTTTTATAGTCATAAAATACATCAAGGCATGGCAGATGAGCAAAGGGGTGACTATACCCAGAGAGTGAGCATGGTAGAAAATAATATATTTTGGCCTCCAGGGGCTAATGGTCACCCCTGGAGAAGGTGCTCTGCTACAAATCAGAGTGCAATTTTCAAGGTGAATCTCAAAATTGCAAATGAGAAACCAAAGAAAACAGGCACTATGCACTTTGCCACAAAATGATATGTCAAACGACCACAGAAATATCTCCAGCAAATCTAAATTATATTTTGGCCTATATAATTAAAAGTGACAAGGGAAGTAATGTCTATATGTAAGTAAATGAATGGGAATATTCTTATTCAGTTTCATGTGCCTTCAATTTTTACAATTTAAAAGAATCCAGGAGGAATTGGACAGCTGATGTTTCAGAAAATAATGGTGACCTTTCTTCTAATGGCAAGTATATTTGTTATCTCTTTATTTTTATTTAAACCTTCCTGTCTTTCCCTCCTAGTTAAAGCAAAACAAAATAAAAAAAACAAAGTCACAACCCTACACCATTTTTCTTTTTTTGTATGGGAAACTTGTATGGTAAACTCCCTTTCTGTTTGGGGTTTTCTCCAGTGTTTTCATTAGGCCGAAATGTAAAGGGATCAAAAGCTA
Source organism: Gavialis gangeticus (assembly GCF_001723915.1). Classification (NCBI taxonomy): domain Eukaryota; kingdom Metazoa; phylum Chordata; order Crocodylia; family Gavialidae; genus Gavialis; species Gavialis gangeticus. Next base: position 20,979,720 of record NW_017729030.1, read on the forward strand.
GAATATTCTACAAAGGTGCCCTTTTACATCATATTAGGTAAAGTCCGACCAATAGAGAATATCGAGCCATGGTTCTCATTCCCAGTCACACCAAATTCTATGCACTTGCAAACACTCATTTCTTATGGTGTTTTCCTTTTCTCCTGTTATCCCTGTGTGTGGTTACTATTAGTTATTTGTAATATCCAGCCTATGAGGGGGCATCACATTTGTCCTACTAGAGAAGTTTTTGTCCTGTAATCCTATAAACCTACATTTCTACAGTCCTGTTTCAAGGCCCTCTGAAACATTCCAGATAAAATGTACTAACAATTTTCCCCAAGACATCCTATTGCCCATCTGTACTCCAGTTCATACCAGGGACAAGCCAGTCAAGAGGTGTGCTCTCACTGGCCACCTACTGGCAAAGGAACAGCAACACAGCTTGAAAGGTCAGCATCTGTAAGTGACTGTGCTACTCCTGTTTTGTTCTGGGTCAAACCACAGGACATTTAGTACTCAGGCAAATGAGATGACTGCTTATATACCTAGAGACTCCAGTCAAGGCTTTGTTCATCTACACCATTACATTTTTTTTTTAACTTAAGAACTCGGCTCCAAGAATTTACATTGTGAGTATGTATGTGTACTGTCCACACAAGCTAAGATGATGCCATTCCCAGTGAACCAAAGCCAGGCTGTGGCTCCCTTTTCCCCTCCTTTTCCCTAGAAAGCACTTCAGTTTAAGTTTGTTCTCCCTATCAGAGGATGGTAGAGAACATATCTAAAATGAGAGCATCCCTCAATATTCTGCTTCCAGAAGTTCCAAGATGGACACTGGGGAGTCCCTTCTTTTCAGGACTGGCAAACAAGAGATGAACTAGCTGTCAGGAAAGAACTGCTCCAAGATCAGTGACACTGGGGGCATACTGGCCAGCCCTAGCATCTGTCTGGAAGGAATGCCTGAAAAGGCAGACACCAAACCTGCCAGTAGGTAGCTGTGCACTCACCCTCTGCACAAACCCCAAACCAGTCAAAATGGCCATAAGCATCCACAGATCTGCTTTATGCAAACTCTGAGTCATGGATAGATCCACAAATGTCCACTAGTATGTTCATACTGCCTGGGTGCCTAAAGTCTGTACTAGCTCTAAGGCAGGGGTACACATAGGCAGCTAGTTGTGCACTTTAGGGGATGGGATGCTACCCTTGCCTGGAAGGATAAAAGAGTGCTAGCAAACCTTATCATAGTATGTTGTACAGAGCTGATTGTGGGGCCCACTTCCTCATGCAGCTCACTCATACACTATGGGAACGGAAAGGGAAAAGGAGCATGCTATGTCCTTTTAAAGGAAAACTTGCCACACTGGAAAATTCTCTGTGGCCACTAGGAAACATCTATTTTGGGATTTGCCTACAGGCAGAC